>NW_019154125.1:3340133-3568512 GCF_002288905.1 Enhydra lutris kenyoni | reverse complement strand
TCTCTCCTCTCCTCTCTTCTCTTTTTTCTTTTCTTCCTTTCCCTTCCCTTTTTTTTCTTTCTTTTTCTCCCTCCTTTCCTTTCCTCCTTCTTTTCCTCCTTCCCTCTTTTCTTTTTTTCTCTTTCTTTCTTTCTTTCTTTCTCTCTTTCTCTTTCTTCCTTCTCCTTCCTTCCTTCCAGCAAAGGAAAGGAAAATTAGATCACTTTGTTACTACAAGAATAAATGAGCAAGAGAGGTATCTTTCTGGTGTTAGGACATATTTGCAGGAGTCATTTAGGGCCTAGGACCCATTTGGAATTACTTTATCCCCTGGAGGGGGGTGGGGGGATATGGTTAGCTGGGATAGCTAAGGATAAGCTGCCTATAGCTAAGAAAATAGCTACAATAACTTAATATTTTCAGGAATATACATAATTAAAGATACTGAGAGCTATCTAGAATGTTTTATTAATGTTTGAATTACAGGATGATTTTTTTGTTTTTACTGCATACAATAAGAGCAACTGAATGAAGTTATTGAAGAACTCTGAATTTTTTCTTCTTTTCTCAAATTGTCTTGAAATGATAATGGTGACTTTGATTCTTAGTAGATGGAAACTATTTAGATGTTCTTCAATCTTGGTATTCACTTAAATACTCCATGAAAACTATTAAATGTACTTTCTAGAATCTTATACACTAAAATGATTTCAACGTACTGATTCCTTCATGATATATAAACAAAATAGAATACTTATTATGTATTAATGAAATTCTGGAATGGCAAATGTCAGTCATGGGCTGTAGTATAAAAAGGACATCAGTTCTGGGGAGCCTGGGTGGTTCAGTCAGCTATGTGACTGACTCTTGATTTTGGCTCAGGTCATGATCTCAGGGTTGTGAGACTGAACCTCATCTCCATCTTGGTGCTGAGCATGGAGCCGACTCAAGATTCTCTCTCTCCTTCTCCCTCTGCCTCTTCTCCCCATCCTGACATGTATACCCTCGCACTTTCTCTCTCTCTCTTAAAAACAAAAACAAAAAAAGTACATCAGTTTTAAGAAAATGGCAGTGCTTAATTATAGTCTACAAAATTCAGTTTGAACATAACTTTCTCTTTAATCTTCCATTGAAAAGCATGTTGGTTCAGGAGCCCAAGCAGAGAACAGAAAGCTTATATTTAATTGAATGCCCACCATGTTCTAGATACTTTACATATATTATCACATTTATATTTATATTTTTCATTATAAAAGCCAATGAGGGAACTGTGCACATTAATCCAAGTAATTCTAGTAATTCAAGAACCTCAAACCAAAGTGGGGAAAGGAGATAATGTAATTCATGGCAAAGCTTTGATAGCTATTTTGAAAAACAGATGATAGATCTGAACACCAATCAACATGATGCTTATGGCTACAGGCCCTGGTCCTATGGTCATCCCCATCTCTCTAGACTGTAAAGCAGGTTGCTCAATGATGGAGGAAGAAAATAAGATCTAAACTTTCAAATGCTTCTTGACCTTTTCCTCTTTTTGAATGTTTGTTATATTCTACTTACTTATCTTTACTTCTAATTCATACATCCTCCTCTACTTTTGTTTTTGGTAAAATACACACTTTATTTTTTTTAATTTTTATTTTTAAAGATTATATTTATTTATTTGACAGAGTGAGAGAGATCACAAGCAGGCAGAGCAGCAGGCAGAGAGAGAGGGGGAAGCAGGCTCCCCGCCCAGCAGAGAGCCCGATGCGGGGCTCGATCCCAGGACCTTGAGATCATGACCTCAGCTGAAGGCAGAGGCTTTAACCCACTGAACCACCCAGGTGCCCCAAAATACACACTTTAATTTATCACTTGATTATAGTCTAAAAGTGCTTCTAAAGACAATTTCCCATTCACCAACTTTCTTATTCCCAGAGGTGACCTTCTTTTGTGTCAGTAATTTTATTTGTTGTGATGTTTATAATTTTAAATAATATTACTATACTTTTCTATTTTTCTAAAGATTTTTAGGATTTATTTATTTAACAGAGAGAGAGAGAGTACAAGCAGGAGGAGCAGCAGAGGGAGAAGCAGTCTCCCTGCTAAGCAGGGAGCCCTATGTGGGACTCAACACCAGGACATGACCTGAGCCAAAGGCAGACATTTAACCCACTGAGCCACTCAGGTGCCCTATACTTTTATTTCTTGAGCTTAAGTGCTACACTGTCCTATAAGGCTGCAGTATGCAAGATAAAGACAATTCACATCAACTACCTAGATGACATGTGAGGTTAGCAGGTAATTTGCATTTCTTATGCTGATATTAAGGTTATACTCACTTCATTAATGGGGTGGACATATTCCTCCTTTCTATGTTCTGCAAGAGCAAATATAATATGAAAGCTATTCACCTTTAAACTTTTGTACAATTAATCTATAAAACTTTTACTTTTTTGTGTGAAGATTTTATTTTTTTTTTATTTTTTAAGATTTTATTTATTATTTGAGAGAGAGAGAGAGAATGAGAAAGAAAGAGCATGAGAAGAGGAGGTCAGAGGGAGAAGCAGACTCCCTGTCGAGCAGGGAGCCTGATGCGGGACTCCATCCTGGGACTCCAGGTCCATGACCTGAGTCGAAGGAAGTCCCCCAATCAACTGAGCCACCCAAGCGCCCTGTGTGAAGATTTTAAACATCTATTTCAACTTCTTTAATAGTTATGGGACTTCTCAGGCTTTCATATTCTTTCTAAATCAGTTACACATCATGTACATCTAGAACTTTGTTCTTTGTCCTGAAAGTTTCAAATTTGCTGGGGAAAAAAAAAAACTTTGAATTTTCTCTGGCGGATTATTAGCCTTGTAATTCCTGTTCTAGCTGTAATAGCAACCCTAATTTATATTATCATTTTTTCTTTTTTTCTCCTTGGACAACATCACTAAAGAGTTTTTTACTTTATCAAAGCCTTTTTTGTTTCTCTTTTGAATCTTTATTTTCTTATATTCACTGATTGATACTTTTTTTTAACTGACTGATACTTTTAATATTATTTTTCCTTCTTTTATCTGAGCTTATTTCATAATACTTTAAAACTTTTAAAATTGGAGAATTATATCATTAATTTTCAGTCATTTCTCTTTTTTCATGTGAGAAATTTAGAACTATAAATTTTCCTATAGAAACTGCTTTTACTGAATAGCATAACTTTTGATATCTTTTTATATCAAAAGTTATTACTTTTCAGTTATGATTTTCATTGTAATTTAATTTATATTTCATCATTATTTTTTCTTTGACCCCTCAGATATTTAATACAGAGTTTTTATTTCAAATTTCAAAATATATAGTGTTTTAAAATTTATTTTTTTGTTATTGACTTATCATAAAATTATGATCAGAATATATGATTTGAGTGTTAACAATTCTTTGATTTTTGAATATTGCCTGATAGTCTTAATGATCATTTCTGTAAATGTGTCAGGTTTTCTTGAGAAAATATGAATTCCTTATTTATTGAGTATAGTTAGATCAAACTTGTTAATTATGTTGACATATCCCACTACTCCAGAAAAAGCAGGGTGATCAGACAGACTTGGGGAAGGAAAACCAGAGACTGAATGCGGGAATAAGGTGCCTCATGGGGAAAGAGCAGAGACAAGGGTTTATTTATTTTTTTTAATGCAATAAAATAGAAATTCCAGTATTTTATTACAAAATATAAAAATAAGCTTCAAGCTGAGTCCCCTTTCAGATAAGACCATAAATATTTATAGTATAAATGCAAGTAATAATGTAGGACATAGACTACAAAAAAAATAGTAATAGCTTCCTAGTATACACCATATTCCTTTGAATGTAAGAACTTCAAAGGGTTATTTTATTCAACCGGTGTCTTGATGGCACAGTCGGTTAAGCCTGTGACTCTTGATTTCAACTCAGGTCATGATCCTAGGGATGGGAATGGAGTGCTGGGCTCTGTGCTCAGTGGAGAGTCTTCTTGTCCCTCTCTCCCAGCCGCTCCCCCTACTTGCATGCTCTGTCTCTAAAATAAATAATCTTTTTTTTTAAAGATTGTTTTATTCAGTCCTCTTAACAAATAACTGATGTAGAAATTATTATTTCCCTTTTGTAGGTGAGACTTAGCAACTTGTTTAACATCACCTAGTTGGCTGGTAATAAAGGCCTAGAATGACATCTAGTCTGAGCTCAGGGTCTTTTTTTTTTTTTTAAAGATTTTATTTATTTTTTTGACAGACAGAGATCACAAGTAGGCAGAGAGGCAGGCAGAGAGAGAGGGGGAAGCAGGATCCCCACTGAGCAGAGAGCCCAATGTGGGGCTCGATCCCAGGACCCTGAGATCACAACCTGAGCTGAAGGCAGAGGCTAAACCGCTGAGCCACCCAGGCACCCTGGAGCTCAGAGTCTTGATCTAAAGCATAACCCTCATCTGTCAAGTGCTTGCTAGACTCTGCAGATGACACAAAAGAAAGGTGAGATGTGTTTTTGTTTTCAAGGACCTTGTAATCTTATTAGGGACCTGTGTTTCATCTACTAAAATAATTAGTAAATGATACTCCTTTGTGAAATAATAAAATTTGAACATGAAATTCGTGTGTCAAAGTACATGGTACAATGTGTGTGGTATTATGAGTTTGTCAATGAGGAAAAGTCATGGCTGCCTGCAGTTATTAGAAAAATGTTTCAAGAAAGACATGGGATTTAAAACAAAACTGTAAATACTGATAGGATTCAGATAGAGGAAATCTGTTCAGCTAGACAGTCCAACTGAATGAAGCATTGCTTCATATGTCCTGTATAATTTTAGCAGGTAGGCTGAAACGTGGCAGGATCCTTAGGCTGAAGGGCAACGATAGGAATAAATAGGGCATCTGTGGAGCAGCAAGAAGAGTGGATGAGGTAGTGAGAGCTGTGCCAGGGATATTTGAATGGGTCAGGTGGTGTCACAGCCTTGGTTTGGACTGGGTCTGAGGAAAAGTGGAGAACCATTGTGGTTTTCTTTTACCCCTCAGGGAAGGATACAGGCAATAAAGTCCCTGGTCTCTGAATTCTGGTGGACTGGAAACAGTATCACCAGAAAGAACATTCTCTGCCAACTCACCCTAATACATCTTTTTGTTTTCTAACCCCTAAAGACAGGAAGATTTTGTTTTTGTTTGACTTCAATCTCTTTTATTGGAATTTGAGTCCATTTCTCCTCTTGTGTTTCCTCCATGAAGGCGGAAAATCAATTGCACTATTTTTCAATATAGCCATAGTCTGATATTTTAATCTGTTCTTAATTTTTCAATGGCATCATTGGAAACTAGTTTTATTTACCTTGTAACAGAAATCTGACCACCCGTCACCTTACCGCACTTTCCTTTTTGAGGGAAGATGGAGCAACTAACATACCACATATCAATTTAATGAAAAAAATCTGTCAAACTGATTAAGCTTCCTGTGGATTGATTCAGTTGACTGAATTTTATACATTTCAGAAACCAGTTATTTTGGTGACATGCAAATGAAGCCTGAATTTTGGTCTCAGAACTGCTGAGTGCGAGAAAGACTTCTGAAAGGCCTAGTCAAGCATTTGCTTTTCGCTGTTGCACTTATGAGGATCTGCTCCAGATAAAACTAAGTGACATTGTGTTGAGAGTAATCCCGACACACATTAAGATGAAAAATAATAGTCAATCTTATGATTCCTGCTGTTACCACAGTTAATAATGAGCTTGTGATTGGTCAGCATTAAACAAGCTCTTCCAAAGCGAATGGAGATAGAATGCATTCCTCCAACTCCCAACTCTCAATATCAAGGTGATCCTCAAGAACACGGTTTGTGTATAGACTGGCTTGCATTCGGGGAGGTATTCACATGTCAGGGATTGGTAAGTCCATGAATGTGTCAGTTACTTCTCACCCAACAAAGGGACAGGAGAATTTCTGTCTCCCTAAATTGTGTTGGGTTTAGAAGAAAATTCATAATAGCATCCACTTAAAATCTGATACTGCATTTTTGTATATGCTGTTCTCCAATTTGAGAATTTGCAATTTTGTTTTGTTTTCTTCAAATAGATAATGAGGCATGTTGTCCAGCTTCTGCAACCTGATGTCGTCTGCAGGGGCCAGGCTGAAATCAAGCAGAACTTGGAAATCCTTCCCACAATGCTGCCCTAGCAAGTGGTGGTCACTAATACTTTTTTTTTTTTTCTTTAAATGCCAGTATTGAACTTCCATGACATTGAACCTCATATTGCTGGGTATTTTAAGTTGTTTATCCAGAATGTGACACACTTTAACCTACATAGTTCTGGTGATAATTGCTGAATTTCCAAATTAATAGGAAAACTGGCACAATACTAGATAATATCAGAGTTTGTTATTTGTGAAGTGCCAATTTTCTGTAATTAGAGAAAATTGCTAATTATCACTGGAACTATTCATTAATATTTAAGGGAAGATAAAAATTAATAGAAATGCTTTTTAGTGGCTGAAATTTTTAACGGCTACCTGCTGTCATCCTTTTGATGAATCCAGCTCTTTGTGTCCTATCAAACAACTGGCCAATTGTGAGGAAAACAGAAGTAGCATTATTTTTGCAAATGTTGTGAAGGAATGTTTAAAATGAAAGACTTACGCATCACTTAACCAGTACTTCCAGTGTTCCAGTGCAAATTGGGAAATTCTCATACCTAATCACTTAATACCAGTACCTTCTTATATAAGGTCAAAGTGGCCCTGTTTTGCTATATAAAGGGCAAAGTCCTCTACATTTATTTAGTATTATGAAAAGAGGCATTTCTTTGCGAGCAATGCCTATGGCAATGCTAATTATTGCCATTATATACCATAATTTTAAGAATATGAGAAGATATGAGCAAAAGCATTAAAAATGAGCTGGGCTACCCTTTCCAAAGTTTACAGAATGTTTACCACAGGCAGTCTCTAAAGCCTTATTTCTAAACAAGTTCTTTGACCAACAATAAAAATATGCACACATGTAAGTGATGTTTAAAAGTTCTTCATTTCAATATTTTTTTCTTTTTTAAGAAGTGTTTAAAATATGTGCTTACTACAGGAACTATCAGAAAAATGATAAACTTTTTTTAATTAAGCCAATGGGTGTTTTAAAAAGTCATTATGAGATAGTGAATTATTCATTTATTACATCAAACATTTCCTGAGCTTCTACCCTGAGAAAGGTAATTGGGCAGCCATGGGAGACTATGGCTTGTTGGAATAGATGGATTGAAAAGGAAGAAAACAAAGTTGGCAAAGAAACTGATGATCTAGGGTCAGGATACAGCTGAAATGAGCTTGTTTGCAGAGAATAGACCAAGGAGACTGAGTGATAAGTGATTAAAGCAATGCCAATGAACTCAGGGTCAGGAAGAAGGTGAACACAGTCAGGGAACCAGGGAGGGTGATAAACTGAGAAATTGGAAAAGGTGTCCTTGGCTGAATGGAGCCATGGACATAATTCAGTTCAATTCAGTGCAGTATTGATTGAGTTCCTACTGGGTGTTGAATGTAGTCCATCCATAACTTTGAGAATCAAAGAAAGAAAAAATGGTGAACACACATGACATTATACCCGTGGTGTCAAATATCCTGTCTTTTATATTAGACGGTGGTACTGATGATTAGAAGTCATCATTGATGGATGTTAGACAGTGTTTTGCATCTTAGGTCTTCCCATGCATGAATGGCATCTCATAGCGAGAAGGAATCTTGGCTGTAATCTAATCTAACCTGTTGAACCATGCTGAAATCCCTGAACGTAGTTAATTCATGGAAAGTAACACTAATGAGGATTATATTAGATGATGGAAGGGTTCAGTTATTTTGTGTTGGTCCAGCTTAGAAGCAGCTGTCTGGAGAAACAGCCTCAGTAGCTTCCTCACCTGACGGATTTTCCAACGCTGTTATCCTAGCATGGCCACCTTGGAGTCAAGTTCTACTTTGACGATATCTTCTCCACTACCTGGTACTCAGAAGTCAATCCAGTTTCCAGATATGCCCTGTCAGGAAGAGTTCAGGGAACTCTGCTTAACCGATTTTATTTCAGTTCTTACTTTTAAACATTTATGGAAACGTCTGGCTCCAAAAGCCCTGAATATGTCCACTGTATCAGTCAGTGTTCTTAGCCACCCTGATTAATATGTGGGAGGAAGACATTTATGAAAAAGATATGAGGTAACTTACAAAATCTTCAGCAGTCAGACAACTAGGCTTAGCTATTTACGCAGCCAGGAATGGAGCCCAAAGTCACGTTTCATGGTAGAGCTCAGTAGAGAGACCACTGCTACTGGACACTGGACCCTGAGCTTTACTTCTGATATACAGAACTAGGAGCCTGAAGCCATCCTTTGAAACACAGCCCCCACTGCCTGGATGCTGCATGGTAGCTACCCATTCCCTCCTATTCAAACTCTGAGTATGGCCAGTCCTTCATCCGTGCTGTGACTGTGATAACGGCACACTGGGGATAATTCTCAAACCGTAGGCAGAAAGTTCAGAAACTGGGCAGTCGACAAGACCAGCAAAGTGACCACTGGTGTCCCCTTAGCTCCTTACTCCCTGCCTTCTCCCCCTTAGACTCAAGCAAAGCCCAGACCTCTCAATCTGTTGCTTTTCCTAGATGCTCCATGATAGGTAGGGAGTTAGGGGTATGAGTAAGAATATCAAGGACATACTTTTCAAAAGTAAGTAAGTGACAAGAACAACACAGTATTGGAGATGGACTGTGTTTAGCCTCTGTGAAGAGCTAGAGGTCGTCCTTTTTCTCCATGTACTCAAAACTCATTGCCCTTAACAAGAGAGAATGTGGAATGATAACAGTTTGCCCAGGATTACATTGCAGAACTGCATTTATTCCAGATGTGAGCCTTCCCAGCTTCTTCCTCTCAACCCCCAAACATGTATTAGGAGATCCACTGGACAAAATAATCATAAGAAACATGGGATATACTCGGTCGTGCAGTTTTCCTACAACACCATCACAGATGTGTAATGACGGACCTAGGTAATAGTCATAACACAAAATTCATCTAGCACTCACAGGGCTTCAAGGCAAGATTCTGAATGCTTTAAGTGAATGAACTCAAGCGATCTTTCCCACTGCCCCTGGAGGAGGGGCTGTGATCACATCGGACACATGAGGACATCGAAATGAGAGAGAGTAGTTACCCACTCAGGATTCCACATTTCATACATGGCTAGAGGCAGGCTGGAAGCCAGGGAGACTGACTGCAAGGCCTACAGTCTGACCCACTCAACCCTGCTGCCTGATAGAAAACTGGACACAGTGATTCTGTCAGGTTTCTGGTGGAGCGGAAGGCTTATGCCTGCAGTAAGGCTGCTTCTGCTTTGATGGTTGCCACTTCTCAGCTGAAATGAGAAGCCATTTTACTGGCGCAGAAAAATATGTTGACCTTTTTTTTTTCTTTTTCTTTTTCTCTCCTCTTAGTACAACCCCAATTGCAGAGAGCAATGTGACTATCCAGTGTGAAAAATATTCCAAACATCTCAGCTGATAAATTCTAATGGGGCTCGACGCCTTTTGTGACTCGGTTCAGATTCGTTTAGTACACCGAGCATAAACTGCTTAAATCTTTTACATACGACCATTCTATTGCCTATTAATTAGAACCGTCTTTTAATTGCACTGGTGTTTCAGAATTAAGTCTATATAGTCACAGGGACAGGATCCCCTGGGGGAAAAATTTCTTTATAGGAAGCAAGAGATGTTAAAAACAACAGAAGCAACAAACAATAAAACTCCCAATGACATCTACCAGACACCCCCACAAAAATCTTCCTAAATCATTTGAGGATAAAACTCCATTTTCTGAGCTGCAGATTAAAATACACTTGATGCTAAGCCTCTTTCCATGCCCCTGCTGTGTGGTGATGTCACTCAAGTTTTCTTTCTGTGTCTTTGGCTTCCTGGGATGGGGGTGAGGGGATGGGTGAGCCCGGTGATGGGTATCAAGGAAGGCACGGATTGCATGGAGCACTGGGTGTTATACATAAAAAATGAATCACGGAACACTACATCGAAAACTAATGTACTGTATGATGACTAACATAACACACACGCACACACACACACACACATGCGCGCGCGCACACACACACACACACAAATAAATAAATAAATAAACAAACAAATAAACAAATAAAAACGTATTTCTTCTTCCCTTGACATGATGTGGCTGGTACTCCTTCTGTTTTCAGGCTTTCTCCTCAGTCAAAACAGGAAAAGATCACACATCCGTCTTTTCCCTTTGATGGATCGGTTCTATTTTTTAATTCACTGATTAACCGTTACCTCCTCCAAGCATTGGCATTTTAGGTCATTCTAGCTCTCCGGGACTAAAGGAACAGCAGCTATTGACAGAGGTTGGGGAAATCTGAGCAAAGCAGAAGGACTGAAATCATTCAAAGTTCCTGAGGGTAAACTTGACTTAACATTTTTGGGTGATGTTTGAGTTGGACGGAGGAAATGTTTATAAATTTTCTCCCTGGTCTCCTGAGGTCTTCTCTTGGGGTAAAAAAAAGACAGTCAGCAAAGGTGAACAAAGACTTGGTCCTGGTCCTCGGTTGCTGATGGACCTGGGACCGCAAGTGCTGCTGCCTTCGCTTGCCTCCCCCAGGCAAGTTCCTTCCACATGGCCCAACCTCCTTTCCCTGCCTGAGTCCGGCTCCCCTCCACCCCCAACTCAGCCATCCTTCTGGTTCTCCCTCCCCCTCACCAAAAATCCCCAGAAGTATATAGGCTGATTGTCATTACGAGTCATTTGGGTTTACATTATGAAATTTGACACATATTCATTAGTGGACATATGACTCTATTTAATTCTGCTTTGGATAATGCTGCCTTGGAAAATAATCCTACAAGCATCCTAATACTGCAATCTGCGTCCTATATTTCAATAGTATTAGCTCCTTACTCTCTGGAGCTCTGAGTCAGGCTTTTTATAGTTCACATAACCTAGATTTGTGAGTCACTATGTACAATAAATAGCATTCCCACTGTTACCACGAGTCTTGGAATCAGTGCCGGGCGTGACGGCTGTTGATGCCTTGCCTGCTGATGACAGATGTATTCTAGAATCACGTTCTTCTGAGGCCTCAGTTTCCTCATCTCTAGAATGAGAGGGTTCAATGAGTTGGTAGCGCCTAACACTTACTTGTCATCTGTGGCATGTCTCTAGTTTATCTCTTATTCTGAATGAAAACTTTTAAAGAACTTTGAATTTGATCTTACACCTATCTGGCTTTATTTTGTTTCAGGATGAGGCTCGTGCTGAAGTGGAAAAGAGGAAAGAGCAGAGGACACAAAGCTGGCGGGAAATACTGGGCCACGTGCTCTGTCTCACAGTTCCAAATAAAGAGGAAATGGTCAGAGCAAAGGGACAAATAACAAAGATCTGTTTGCTCACATGATACTCCCATCCTCTGAAGCATGGTGATAAAGCCCTGGAGACGTCATTAATTTCTCTTGCTACTTTCCTCAAGCCTGAGTGTCCGGCCTTGAAAAGAAGTGGCGCTCTGTTACTACGATAGTGCCCATATTGGCCTGGAAGAAATTGAAAGTGAAGTTAATACCCAAAGAACAAATGAAAGCTGCCTGTCTGTGGCAGAATGTTCCAGCAGAGCAAGGGTGACTGCTGGGATACTATGTGGTCCAAGGTTAGACAGACTGACATTGAAGAGCCCTTGTTTCTGTGATCCTCTGACTGTCAACAAAACACAACACATACTTTATAGTGACATTTTCTTCTTGGCTTTGTTTAATCTGGTCTCCCTTGCCTCCTGCCTTCCCTTATCTTGGATCCCAGTTTTAAGGATCAATTTGTTGTTTGCACCTTCTTTTCCATCTCTTCAACTTCCATTCAGCTCATTTGTTTTCCCATTTCTCTTTCTTTCTTCTTCTAGCTATTAAGGAGCCTGTCATATGTCAGCCCCCAGGGGCCCAAGTGGCAGCTCCTTCAATTCATGGAATGCCTAATTTTACCCGCCTCTTTGGAGAGGGGGGGCTAGGATTCCTTAAAAAAGAGAGAAAAAAAAATGCCTGGTACTGCCTGTTTATATCCCTAAGGCTCATATAATTAAAAAGCATATTGTTTGAGGAAAGATAGTTTCTAATGAGCAATACACAAGAAAGAAAATCTGATTTTCCCAAGTGAAATTCCTGACAAACCATGAACTCTCTGGAAAGAACATCTTTCTGTGATGACTGAAGGGCCACGTCCCTACAAGCTGACATCCTAGAAGAGACTTTGTGCATAAATAAACTGTATGTTAATAAAACAATATTTATGATTCAGCCTCCCCCCCCCCTTTAAGTATCAAGCTATATCCTGGAGGAACAAAAATAAAAGAAGTTGATGTCTACAATATAACTATTAAGGGGAAATTTGCTCCACTGTTATTTGGATGTAATTGGTACTGAGCATCACAATGCACTTGTAATTGGGTCTGTACTTGTTCACTTCAAGGGTTCTATGCTATTTCTACTTGAACCCATTTTTTTGATACCGTTCAGCTCAGCAGTGCCAGCTAACTCTTGTTATGCAGTTGAAAAACTGTGGCCATTAAAAATAGGATACGGTGTGATTTTGTTTTGCAGCACTGCATGGAAAATCAGTTGCTGTTCATAACAGCTCTGTGGTTGGTTGATTTAAAGCAGGGGGGTGACTTGGAATTGACAAGCAGACAGTTTGTGAAAAGGGATATTGTATCTTTAAGGCTTTCTGACTGATTGTGTTTAACTGCGCCACACAGCAGGCAGTAATTAGACTGTAGCTTCACCGAGAGGCTTAAAGCACTGGCTCTGGTTCTCAGTTCTCCAGATTTTTTTTTTTTTTTAAGCACCAACATTTTTTTGGATTTGAATACATGATCATTTTTTTATAAAAACTGTGAGTGAGTTGTGGGAGTGAGCAAATGAAAAGCCAATCCCAGAGGCTTCCTGGGCAGACTGTCTCTGAGGACCACCCGGGCCAGGGCCGGACTCCTGGTAGACTGGGCGGCCGCCCTGGGAAACAGTGAGAACCATGATAGGAGTATATGATGTGACTCCTGGAGAAGGTCAAGGTGCTCTTGAAATGAAAGAAAGGCAGCTCTTATAATGTGACATAGTTTCTTCTGGCCCAGTTCACAATGTTAATGAGACTAGCTGGAGAATGCTTCTAAGATTAATAGACAAAATGCCTAATAATTTGTATTTGGGGGAAAGAGAAATTTTTTTCTTTACCTAGGCTATTAGGTAGAAAAGAGACTATGTTGTAGAAACAAATCGAAGAAGCCATTAGCTTAAGGAATGTTTTCCATTCACTGCTCTGCCTCCCTTACCTTGAATACCCTATTGCTGTTTTGGGAAGTAGTAAACACTGTCAATTTGTTATTATTTGGTAAAGACTGAGTTTTAAGTTTCCAGGCATTTGTTATCACAGAGGAGCAGGTGACAGATTTTACACTGACCTTATAAAAAGCAAATGTTCAATTACTGTTGGATTGACCATGGTAACTGTCTTCATTATCAATCAGGCTATAGGGGCTGAGTCCCAACTGTGTGCATGATGCTATGCTAGGTGCCATGGGAGATAAAAATTATTCTGGAATAGTAATTGAGCTCTTTGCTAACACTATGTACAAACTTTTCTTCCTTTTCCTAATTACATGGGTAAGTTATTCCATATAGATTTGCATACCACTTAATTCTTAAATGGTTATGGTGTTCTTTTTTCTTATTAAGTGAATTCCTTTTTTTTAAGCCTTTCTTTCTTTATTACTGATACCTATAAAGTAGCTTTAGTTATCCACTTGAACACTTCTGAAGTAACTCCTCATATTTGTGAATCACCTCTTGTGTTTTATTTCCCATTATGTCAGTTGGATCTCCCTACACCATTCTGAGGGTGGGAGGGCAGGTGATATTATCATTTCTAGAAGCTCAGGAGTTGGGCAGGGAAAAAGCCTGGGGATAGGGATCAGGTTTGTTGGATCTCTACTTTTCTCACTATAATACAATTCTATAGTCAACCCCACAATGAAGCATCTTCTAATTTAAGGATAATGGAAATATTTTGGAATAACTTTACCATATTGGAGCATGGGTTAAAAATCAAAGATAAGCTACCAGAAGGGGATTCTAATTTTCAAAAGTTGCTCCTACCAGTTTTAAGCCAATGTCTGTCCTTTCACTATAGAGTTTCAAGCATTCAGAAGCACTCTTTACTCTTGGTTTTGATTTTTTTTTTTTTTGGACTGCCTTAAAGATAAATTACTTTAATCTGTAAGCTCAGTTTCATTGATGTATTTATCTTTCTCAACATGCTTTGTCCTAAGGTCAGTACTTCTTTGAAAGATTTTTATCCAAATAAATTATAAATGTGTATCAAAATCTATTTGATATTAGTGTAAACACATTCAAAATACACTCCATCATTGCTTCAAAAGAAACAAATATGAATTCCATTCTATAGTTCAAATTTCAAATATATGTGAGCACTTTTGTCTATGTCTATGCCTAAATGTCAAGGTCAATATTTCTATAAATTCCTAAGGTTGGTTCATTTTGTGGTGTTGATAAATACTCCTTGGAATTAGGATGTACAGAAGATCAAAGATTAAGTTGCAATTTTATTTCCAAAGTGACAATGAACCTAATTCACTGTCAGTTAATGCCAGGTGTTTCTCCCCCTAGTATTAAGTTCTTCAAAACAGTGGCTGCATAGGACACCATTCACAGAGGCTTAGCGCTGGGGAGAAAATGATTATATTAAATCGAATGATATGAATAATTCATGACATCACATTTTGTAATCCTGGTGTTAAGCATAAAACCAGTGGTTTATTTTTCAGCAAAATGTTTTTGTATCATTTTAGATAGTGCATAATGCAAAACAATAACTGCATACATAATGCAAGAAGGATGGTGGTGAATAGGGTCCTTAATAGTGCTTGCAGCATCATCTGGGGTGTGATCACAATAAACACATTTCGAGCCAATGCCCATGGGTGCCCAACGCTTGCTGGAATCTTCTGAGTCCAATAGAATGGCCGCCTTTTAATTGTTTTTGAATATTACACCTGACCTTTAGCATGGATCTGAAAGTCAGTCCTTGTATATTGCTAAAACTACAAATCCTTTTGTTCCCTTCCTTTTCAGTTTACTGGGAGGGCAATTCTACTGGGGTAAATAGCCGATTTTTTAAATGACGTTTGATTTTCCAACAGAGTTGGAAATACCAGGAAGACCCATAGAGTCTGAACTTACATTCTTTAATAAAGAACTTTAAATATTCTGGGATGAGATGCTAGTTATTTAGTAATTCAGCCAGGTACTTATTAACAATGTCGTTTCTATCTCTGAGACCACATACACAATTCCTTGTCTTATTTGAGTCTTCTCTCCTATTTTTTAGAGAAATCATCTCTTTAAAAATAATTATCAAAGAGATTGGAGATGGCCCTGCAACCTTCATGAAGCAGTTTCCAGGTCATGGACACGGTAACAGTACTCTAACATGAGTCTGATTATTTTGCTGCATTTCGAGCTGAAATAATTGTGTACCTGAACCATCTGCGGCTGCCTTTTCCAGCACCTTCCTGTGGACAGCTCCAGGGCACTCTCTGGAAACCAGAATGGACTCCTGCTGATTCGCCCACATATTTGTCTTGAATGAAAGAATGGCGTATGCCAGTGGATTTCAAAGCTTTTCACAAAACATCTCCACATCTGAAGTCTCGAGAGTTTATGTCAAGCATTTGTATTACTTACCACTAATTAAATATACCATCCGTGTTTTACAACACGAACACATCTGCTGATAATGTTGTAGCGTGTGTTATTATTTATTTGAAATAAGACACTAGAAATTAATGTTTGGTCAGTAACCTCGAAATCCTAGCCAATTTATCACAGATATTAATTGTTACGGCTGTAGAAAATAGTTTGCTTTTAAACATTTCTTCACAAAAGGATAATTTGAAGACATGTTCAAATGTTTTATTGCAATATATTTATTTGTTATGATGCCAAGAATATTGTTTCAATTCCTACTGTTAAGATTTTAAGTAGATTGCCAAAATGGGTAGATTATGGTAACGTTCTTAGAGAAAAGTCAAGAAATGTTGCATTTAGAAGTAAACTTTAATATTTTTTGAGAATGTTTAATGGGGGAAAGAAATGATGACCTAATTAAAAGAAGTGGAAATGAGAACAGTGCATTGGATTTGAATCTGGAAATACTGAGATTCACGATACATGGTAGCTTGAGATCTATTCTCCCTCTCTGAAGGAGAAGTGAATTACTTAGATCTAAATGAAAGTAGAAATCAAACTCCATAAAGAAATTGGCATTCTCTGAGGGAGAGTAACTTCTATGTTAAAGATATCAAAAAAGAGTCCTATGTAATACAATGCCACACTTGGCTAGTGACAGAAGTTGACTCTCCACCTCCCTTCTTATTTCGACAGTCTTCACTAAAGTTAACTAATGTTTTGATGACTGATTGGTGGAGATGACATGAACAGTTTGTCACCAAAAATCTGCTCATGCTTCTATCTATCCTAAAGCTCTAGAGCATCTGCTCTGTGAGCAACCAAAGATCTCAGGGTTCTCCCCTCCCCTGTTTCTTCTTTGATTTATGGAAACAGTAACTTCTTCCTGGTAGAACGAGAGAAGAATTGGGCATAGCATAATTCCAATTCTAAATACTGAAAATGATTAAAAAAATTGATAAAATAAAAACCTATTTATCCAAATAGCAACTATTTCCATTTTCTCCCTTTAATGTACAAAACTATGCTATATTGGATAAAACAGAACACAAGTTCCAGGCCAATTTGGCTACTTATTAGCTGCAGAAATTTGGGGAAATCAATGGATAACCCAGAACCTCATCTGCCTTCTCTGTAAAATGGGGATAGAGAAACCTTCTTGGGTTTCCCATGGAAAAATAAATGACATGATGAACAGGACAAGATTTTGTAATAAGTTGCTATGAAAATAATAATTATTTCTACCCATTTAAAGAATTACCTTTCTTCAGCAGTTAATAGGTTATGAAAGGTTTACTTTAAAAATGAAATTTATTCAGAAAGAAGAAAAAGCCAAACCCATTAGAAAGTTCATGAATATCGTTAAACAATCTTTTAAGCAAGCCAAATCAGCAATGTGGGCTTTCATGTGTGTCTTGCTTTCCCACACTTAGATGCATAACCTTGAAAGTAATAAAACTTGCTGAGTTGGCTATTTCCCTGTTTTCCCAGAACATATGTCAACTGAGCAACAGAGAATTAGCTGTAGCAAAAAGAAAGATAGTTCAGTGGAAGCTTGTTCAATAATTAATCCGCTGAGTAACTATATGAATATTTGATAAATATTTAGTCAACTATGTGTATCATGCAGCACTGGTTGCATACCAAAGGATTTGCAAAGGTAAAATCTGCCGGTCATAGGCATCAAAGATGTGGAGATTTCAAGCTCACAGGCCAGAGATGTGCAAATTATTCCACATAATACAAATCCAGAAATATAAATCCATGACTATCCCCATGATTCTACTCTGGGAGGGTGAGAGGAGGCCATTACCTTGTTCTCCACAGTTCTTTTAAAGTGTATTTGGCATCACATTTTAATTTGATAGCTGCTCGCCTGCCCATGTGTGTGAGGTAAAATATTCTGATGCATAGATGAAATGAAATCGTAAGAGAACAACACTGTGTCCCCTTGAAATTCATACTATGGCGCTAGGAAAGCATTGGTGGGGGATCCCCTGCTATATGCTAAATGGAAATAGAATTTGCTTCAGTACCTAGAGACCAGGCATTTGAATTCAACTTAATAAACATTTATTAATTCCCTAGGATGTTCAATGCACTGTGCATAAAGAGAAGAGAGGCTAACGTGTGAAAATCTTTTGAGAGCAGGAAATGTAAAAATTAAACCTCTGTGGCAAAAATAAATAAATAAATAAATAGATCAGTAAATAAAAGAAGAAAATGATCTCTGATTTCTGGAAAGATCTTATTTTGCAGTTAGAATTTAAAAGTTTCCATTTTTCCTATCTAGGTAATCACACCTAAATTTTTTTGTTGTTCTGATGTGAATTCTTAGTGAAATGCTCACGAATTCTTAAAAAGCTCTCCTGAGAGCCCACGATCTCTTTTTGTAGAAGTAACATGCCACCTTTCAGTTATTTGCCGGTCCTCAGCTTTCTTGGGGGTGGGTATGAGCAGTTATAAACAGAAGGTGGGAGTGGCTGCTCTTCTTGGCACCCCCTGCTGGCCAGAGGAGCACTAATGATGGCTCCAGAGAGGCCTCAGCTTTTCTTTTCCAGCCCATCTGAGCTGTTGCCATGGCAGCCACGGCAATAAAAAGAAAGGGAGCCCAGGGGCTGCAGCTTGTGGAAGAAAGAGATGACCCCAAATGAGGCTCTGGAATGGAATTCCTCCGGGATTTCCCCTCGAACACAAAAGATTGACCTTGCAGGGAACTGTTCTACCTGGGTGTATTCGCAGGAACCATGTTCTATTCCTTAATTATGGTTCCTTGTCCATACACTCACTGTGTTTTGATTCTCTATTTTCATATTATATGCCCCTTTACATACGACCAATAAACTGAAAATAGACCACACAAAGGCAAACAAAGTGATAGGAAGAAATGTCTTTTACAATATTAGAAGCAGTTTATGGATCAGAAAATTTAATATTGTTAAGATGGCAATGCTCCCTAAATTGACTTACAGATACAGTGGAATCCCTATTAGAATCTCAGGTGGCTTCTTTGTAGAAATTGGCAAGCTGATACTAAAATGTACGTAAAATTATAAGAGATTCAAAGTAGCTAAAACAATCTTGAAAATGAATAAAATTAAAAGACTCTCACTTCCTGATTTCCAAACTTACCTCCAAAGCAACAGTAATCAAGATAGTGTGTTGTTACAAGGACAGACATATAAATCAATGGAATAGTTGAGAGACCAGAAATGACTTGTGTGTCCATAGTCAAACAGCTTTCAGTGAATGCACCAAAACCATTGAATAGCCAAAAAATAATCTTTTGAGCAAATGGATAGCCACATGAGAAAGAATGAAGTCAGACCCTTACCTCACACCATATACACAAATTAATTCATAATAGATCAAAAACTCAAATGTAAGAGCTAAAACTATAAAAATCTTAGAATCATACATAGGACTAAATATTCATGACACTAAAAGCATGAATGACAAAAGAAAAAAAGGATAAATTGGACAACATCCAAATGAAAGACATTTGTGCTTCAAAGGACACTATCAACAAAATAAAAAAGCAATCCAAAAAATGAGAAAAAAATATTTACAAATCATGCATCTAATGTTAGGCTTATATGTAGAATACATAAGTAAGTGTAACTCAATAAAAATATAACCCAATTAATAATGGGCAAAGGACTTGAATAGATATTTTTCCAAAGAAGATATAAAAATGGCCAATACATACATAAAGAGATGCTTGACAGCATTAGTATTAAGGGAAATGCAAATCAAAATGACAATGAGCTATCACTTCACACCTACCTGGATGGTGAGAATTAAAAAAAAAAAAAATCAGATAACAAATGTTGGTGAGGATGTGTAGAAATCAGAACATTCATATGCTATCTGTGGAAGTTTGAAATGATGAAAACACTTTGGAAGGCATTCTGGCAATTCCTTAAATGGTAAATACAGAGTTATCATATGACCCAGAAATCTGACTTCCACATATATTCCCAAGAGAAAAGGAAATATATGTCTACACAAAAACTTGCACACAAATGTTCATGGCAACATTATTCAATGGCACCTTAAAAGTAGAAACAATCCAGATGTCCATCAGCTAATGAATGGGTAAATGAAATGTAGTATATCTATGCAATGGAATATTATTCCATCATAAAAAAGAATGTGGTACTTGAGATATTCTACAGCATGATGAATCTTGAAACCATTGTGCTAAGTGAAAGCAGTTGGTCACAAAAGGCTACATATCATATGATTCCATTTGAATGAATGTCTAGAATAAGCAACTCTATGGAGATACAAAGCAGATTAGTGGTTGCTTAGAGCTGGAGGGGCTGGAGGATAGAAAGGTGATGTTATAGCATTTCTTTGAAGAAGATAAAAATGTTCTCAAATTGGCTGTGGTGATGTTTGCACATATCTATGAATATGCTAAAAACCATTGAAATGTACATTTTAAATGTGTGAATTATATGGTATTTAAATTATATCTCAATAAAGCTGTTAGAAAATGAAATGACTTTTACAATATTAGAATCAGTTTACATGGAGAGAGGGCCAACTCTCATCGAAACTGTGTCTTCATGTTTCCACGACCTTTCCGCAGACCTCTTCTTTGGAGCTCTGTTGTTTATGAGCAGCTGTCTTCCCTACTACCCATCACCAGGACTGAAATTCTTAGTCCCTTTTGGTGTTTCCAGATGCAAAGAGCTATCACTGGCGTTCGACCTCTTCTTGTCTAGAAATGTCTGGTTTCCTTGGTTTGAAACTCTGTGCTTTCCAAGAAAACATTCAGCATATTTAATAAATCTGAATGAAGAGAAGAGAAAAGGCTAGCACTCCTTATGGTTCACATCCCCTCACAAATGCAGTACACTTTAAATATGGCTTCTAAAGACTGTGTGACTAGAGCCTAGAAGTTGTCTCCTATACCCATTTCTAAAGAGGCAAGAAAAGCTAAGAACACATTTGCCAAGTCTCCCTTGTAGGTGGGGATGCTCAGGTAACACATTGACATGAGATGGTAAGCTCAAGCGAACTGAAAATTCAGAGCATGTTTTTGCTTTCTTGATGGAAGGGGCAGACACAACTGGCACAGACAGTCCCTCTCTTTCTTAGTCGGCCTTGAGTGTAGATGTGAGAGAAGGCACTATGGCATCCATCTTGTCACCATCTTGTCACTATGCTCATGAGAATTACAGAGGGGCTAGGTTTGACATCTGTGAGCCACTGATCCAATATTAATGGTAGGAAAGAACTGGTATGTTTCAGGTGGTCTGTAATGATAGTTACTGAAGCATCATCATTTTCTCTTTGATGTCTATTTCTAAAGAATAGTGGAATTTCAGGCTTTATGTTGGAAGGAGAATTAGAATGGACAGAATAGTAGTAAAGTGTTTGGGAGCACATTGAGTCATATACAGAATATATAAAATAATAAACTTCATGTTTGCATAGGCAACCCAGGGCTTATAATAGCTTTCTCCCTAATAATTATAGCTACATAAATATATTCTATATAAATGTAAGAAGAAGAAAGGGAACATAATCCAGAGTTAAAAAGCTGGATTCAAATCCTGGCTCTACTTAGCAGCTGCTGGTACCTGTTCCTTACCATACCCCGAGCCCCCAGAATAGTGCTTGAAAAATAGTGGATATATGTTAGTAGAAAAAGAGTAGGAAGTAGTTTTCTAAGAATTACGAGTATTGTCTGTAAAATAGATCTACATGCAACTAAATTTAGATTAAAAAAAATATATATGTACCAATCACAGAATCATAAACTCTTGGATAACAGAGACAGTCACAGGTGACCAGGAATTGGCAAATCTAAGATAACTGATACAGTGTTGGCTCTAACTGTCCAACGTAAACACTAATAAAAAGGTAGATTGACTTTGAGGAAGTCAGGGAGAAGCAAAGGGATGAAAGTTTGCTGGAGAAGACTGGTTCTCTGTGGTGACTACTTGTTAGCATTACCAGGAAGACGGTTCAGCATGCAGATGCCAGCTCCAGGCCCAGACATTCTGATTTAATTGGTCTATGATGAGGCCCGGGCATTGATGTGTTTTGAAATTTCACACCATTCTGATGAGCAGCCAGGATTGAGTGTCACTGGCAAAGAGGGAAAAAGATACAGCCTTTGACAAAAGAGGACAGTTGAGGTCAAAAGAGATCAGCCATTGCTCACCTACTGATCTACTCACCCTGGCTGTTACTTACTGTCTCTTAGCTTCAGTTTCCTTACCTGTAAAATGAGGATGGTAAATACCTGCTTTATAAAGATGTGAAGATCAAATGAGATGACATAGATACCATTCCAGTAGAGCAGTCATTTGAATATAACAGTTGTAGGGCATCCTTTCAGTGTGTCCCTTGGGATTGGTAAGAGAGGGACAGTAATGTTAGACAGTAATGGGCCCACATGGTTTCTCCCTGACTTTTGGTGGCTCCATAGCATTATTAGTAGTATCAACTTAGTTTGTCCAATCCTCAATTTTTAATTTTGCTTCATTTCCTTTGCTGGAAATTCAGAGTTCTCATCTGTGAATACGGAAAAGAACGGAGGGATCATTTGAATCTTGTCACTTGTCTTCTCTAGTCCTCCTGGTCAAAGGATGCTTATTTTTAGAGTTTTCAGAAACTAGCACAAATTTTATTTTCATTTTTTGAAAGCTTCCAGGTCCTAGAATACCATTAAAATTCTCCTGCTAATAGCTAATATCATGCCTGGCATGTAATCAATGCTCAAGAAATATATGTCTAATTGAACTGAGTTTTAAGATGGTCCTTTTTTTGCTGACACTTTTGTTTGTCTCACTGTTCCCCCCTGGTAGTCTTCCAAGATTTGTAGATGAAAGCTTTACTTAGCTGTAAAAATCCAGGTGGCTATTGTTCACATTAACAATGCTAGCTCCCGGCCCCCTTACTCTCCAATATTGTACTTTTTGGCCTCATACAGTTAGTTCTTTTAAAGCCTGGTTTGCCCACCCGTTTTGTTTCTAGTTTGAGACCATCTGGCATGTATTCCTTCTTCTTCTCAACTTATATCCTTGTGTATATATATTCTCTTTAGACCTCAGAATACCCCTGGATCGTTACCTATTTTCTCTTCTTTCCTTTTTTCAGAAGAAGGCCACATCCCCCACTCCCATTTCTGGGTCTAAAATCCCCCTGAGATGCTCCCTACTTTGCCCCCATGTGCCTTCTCCTCTGGAAGCAGCAACTATGGTTGTGGAACATTTAATCTGTCTTTTTTCATGAGGGTCTCCTCTTGTGCCTTTAGATGCATTTGTTTTTGTCTTATTTTACACACACACACACACACACACATACACACGAACCTAATATCACTAAAACTTTTCTAACCTTTGACACCCACTCTGGGTTATTATATTTTCTACTCTTCTTGACATCTTACTGTCTTTGTTCTCCTTTCTCTTTGTGACTCCTTCTATTTCCTCTCTTCCCTTATTTTACTTCTTCTTTTGTTCATAGATGGAATAATATATGATTCAATTATTATTTATTTTTCTCTCTCCACATCTTCTTGTAGATTTTATTCATTCTGATGATGTCAAATATCATATCATATCATATGCCTAGTTCACTTTCTTTCATTCATTGATGTCCATACCAGCTCATTTGAAACACAAAACAATAAACATGTGCATATTCATGAGAATGATAATTCATGACCTTTTTCTTAAGATAACTTTCTGAACTACAGTCCTACTACCTGCTGGACTTCACCACAGTTTCCAACAATATATGAACCATCAAGCTGGTTCTCTTATCCTCACACCTATGTGTACCATTGCGTCAACCTTCCCTTGGCTTCTTTGCTTCGGTTGCTTGGACTCAACCTTGATCTCTTCCTCTCCTCACATAATGTGTATATCCTATTTCTCGTTCACCATGCTCAGTTCTTTTTCCTCTCCCAGTGAATACATTTTTATAAAGCCCCTGTCTACAACAGTATTAGAGTTTCTAAATAGCTTTTTAGCCAAAGTCTTTGCTCATTTTCGTCTTCTGGCACGTGATTTCCAACTTTTTCTTCCTCAAAACACAAGCTGTATCGTCCACTCAAAACCGTTGTTAATGATTTTCTATTACAATACATTAATACTCATATTGGCTAACCAATCAGTTAATATCCTCTGGTCTACCTGGTTTCTCTCCATCTTCATAAACAATCCACTTTAGGAGATCCTGTTTCCAGATTTGTCAAATATATTTCTGCCTCTCCCACTCATGAGCTAAATCCACCCTTCCTTGTAGTCCAGGTTCAGGTCCCTGGTAGTCCCACCCTTCACTCACCTCCCCAGCCTTCCCTGAGCCACAGAGCACTTACTGGTTGACACATGGGTTTTCAGTAAGTGCCTTGTATATTGAATGGTTTAGTATATATGTCTTGCCTGAGGCATAGAATGTAAGTCACTTGCTGGTAAGGAACAAATGTGAGCCCAGATATGCTATAGGTAGACTATCTAAGGAGTTCTTTCTATTAGCCAGACAGTGAGACTCAAATAAATATTTGTTGATCCTGGTGCTTTTTCGTTTTTAAGCTCCAAGTAGCATAAAAACTAAACATAAACTGTGAGTATTGCTGATTAGCCTCTTGAAATGACTGTTTTCCTGAGTGAATAATAATGACTGTTTTGCTGATACACCGATAAAGTAAAAGAGAGAGAGAGAGTGAGAGAGAGCACTGCAGGGAAAAAGAGAGAGCTTAAAACAGGAGAGAGAGAAAGAGAGGACTATATTCTTTTCTTCTTTCTTTACATGCTTAAATAGGAGAAGCTGAAGTATTTGGGTTGTGTGTGTGTGTGTGTGTGTGTGTGTGTGTTCCTCAAGAATAAGCAATATAATATTTTACTGAAATAACACACAGGCCCAGAGAAAAATAAACACATGAAAATACTTTGATTTCTTCTTATGTTGAGATCACATTGTATCTACTGCTGGCGAGACTCCTTTATCACTTCAGTTTTGTAGCCCAGGCCTGCCTAGAACCACGGTGCTTACACAGGCACTGACAATTATATACCGTAGTGCTTTTTAGGCAATTGACAGTTAAAAGGCACACATTTACCTATGTTAAATGGGCATAAAAGAAAATCAGCAAGAGAGGGTATTAGAATGAATAGGGTAGGTGAATACTTTTGCTTGTGGTAGCTGCTTAGCGGAGTCTCCCCTGGTCTTCTTTTTCTTCCTCCACTTTTCTCCCCAGAACATCTTCCTTCCCTTGGATCAGAATTCATTTGCTTTTATCTAGCGCCACTCTGTTACCCTTCCTGGCTGTCTCCTAATCTGGGAGCAAGCCATCTATTTCCTTTTCTGATTTCTTGTAATTAAACTGGAAAAAGATCCCCTGCCCCGGGGCCCCTGAAAAAAAAAAACCCATAAACGACCTTATCTTTCCACTTCACCCTTGACACTCCAAGGAAGGGGAGCCTGGCCTGGCCCTCTGTCAAGGGCCTGGCCACTGCTGGACTGGGGAACTGACACTTGGAGCTGGAAACAATGCCTGAGGCCCGCCGTGTGGGTCTGTGAGCCTCCCTTCACCACTGGCCGGCCTTCTCAGAACGAACCCGTTCTCTGCTGAAGGAAATCACAACTCACTAATGTCTTTTCACTTTTCTATTAAGCATCAAAAAACAAGAATTTATCCATTCTCTAGTTGACTAGACATTTTCCTCTGTAGCAAAGTGGTGCAAATAAATATGAACCCTAAAACACTTCAGTTTGATGGATAGTGATGGTACAGCTCCTGGATTTTTGTCACTAGGAGCTGCTTTTATTGGCTTTCTCCTCTGGGATTTTAACATCCAACCGTGAATGATAAGTCATCTTTCCTCCTATCACCCAAAAAGAAAATTTGAGCACTTTATGCTCACTGGGGGTGGACAGAATATAATTAATTCATGGTTTTACCATGCAGAGACCTAACTCAACTCTATCTCTAGGAAATAAATGACATCCCAGGTGGTAATATGCTTGCTGCTTGAACGACTTACTTTCTCTGTGTTCTTTGCCTAATCACCCCGGTGACCTTGGTATCTGACCCCCATCTCATCCCCACTCCCCCCACCCAGGATTCACTAACTTAACAGTGATCCTTAGGTGTTTTCAAAAAGCACCAGATTATGCCCACTTTCAGAAGCTTTTATTGTTGCTCTTAAATCTTATTAATCAAGTGTATGAGATCTTGGCCCTGTATCATTGTTTTTCTCATAGAGTTCTGTGACTCATCTAGAAATGTGTAATATTTTCTGCATGTTTATATATTTTGTTAGATTTTATGAAGGTATGTATATATTAGCTTAGTTTAAAATGTATGAAAAAGATCTGTAGATTTTTGGAGGGTGCTGGTGAATTGGGTGGAGTAATTGATTATCTTGGGAATGGACGTATAAACAAGATGAGAAATTAGATGTTTATTATTAAAGGTCAGTTTAATTTCTGTGGGTAAGTAAAAATATTATGCAGATATAGTTCAATTATTCTGGATAACCAGCACCTAGATATAGGAGGAGACGTATTTTAGAGTGAATTAGATAGAATCAATTTCAGACTACATACATATATGCAGGAACATTCGCATATACTGATGAACGGAGTTTTTAAACACTCTGATTAAATTTACTCTTAATCTACTTTAAATTTTCTATTTAGTGGTAAATCTACTTTTCTCTGATGCTAATGGCGATGTAAGAATTGTGAACAAAAGGCTTTGGTCCGGTCTCTGTTTTTTAAAAAAGAGTTCGAACTAAACATGCAAATGACCATATCTTTTGTTGCTTATACAATCTGATTTATGCCTAATTGGTGGGGAGCTCCTATGGACATTGGTGGTTTGGGCTTGTAATGTGAAGAAAATGGTTACCCAACATGTGCTGTTGTTTTTTAATGTGGGCATACATTTAAAATTCTTATGGCTTTCCCTCTCCTCCCTCCACATCGAAAAGCAAAATGCATTTAGCTCTTAGCTGAAGAAAGCTGCGGCAGAAGCAAGCATCTCCTAGATCACACAAGCATTAACATCCATGGTCATTGTCTCCGCCGCTTCCCACTGCAGCTTTATATAATAAAACAAGCCGCGTCAAATAGGCAAGGCTGTAATATTAGGTAAAATCTAATTTCAGTTTGGTTATCATATAGTGTTCATTTCCCTGAGGGAGGGGAAAAAATTAAATTTGTAAGCTTAGGATTCCAGCTGAAGTAGTGGAAGGTATGAAAGGCTTCCCTCTGCCCTTTATTATTCACTTTATGAATTAGCCTTAGTTTACTTGTTTCGATCGGTGTCGACATATTTCTGAATACTATTAGCATAGCAATCAGGGCTGTTCTCAGGTTATTGAATGGTGTGTTGACTTCCGAAATAAATAGATATGCAGTGTGAAGGGCGAGCTGTCACTTCAGGAGAGCTTTCCTGATCTAAATTAAAAGGCACTTCTAATTGAAAACTATAATAGCAGGAGGGTTAGAGAGACAATGAAACTGCTCAGTCCCTTTCAATTTTCACAGGATTCTGTTAGTGAATATAGAAGAAAAAGTAAAACGAAAATATTAAATTACAAATTGCAATTTGCGTAGCAATATTAAATTATACCTAAATAGCCATATTGCTGTGAAGCAATTTTAGACACTTGATTTAAAGACTCTCAATGCATTTGAGTTTTCACCCTTATATTCCGATTTATCTAAGTTTTCCCTTAACATATCATTCTATGTTTACACCAACAACTGTCTTTATCTATGAAATAAGAAATCGGTCCTGAAAGACTTTTGATTTTTGCACTCTATGCTCACCAATTCTGTGTTGCAATACTGGTTTCGTATCTTTTATCACACCTGAAGGTATATATCAGGAATAGGGAACCTCAAAGTCAGGGCAATTTTTTTAAATCTAAGATGATCATTCCTGAGTCATTTATGTGAACTATTTTCAGAAATTAATAACTGCAAATCAATTACAAATTTAAGTAATAGATGAAAATATTAGCTATTCAGTTATGTGAATAGCTACCAGCTGTCTGAGTCTATATATTTTGGTCCTTTAAGGGTTAACAATTGAGGCCTGTCTATAGCTCATTTCTATAGTAACAGCAAGACTGAGACTTTTTATGGGCACCTAATAATTAGAAAGTGCTAGAAGGTATAACAATATAATGAATCAAAACTGATAGACTTGTGGGTTACCATAGAAACATGTATAATTATGATAATCGGTCCCTGGCGTACCCTCAGAATCGTATACATTCAGTTAAATGCAATAAACATTAGGCACTATTTAGTGAGCTGTGATGCAGATTAACAGTGTGAGATACAGGGAAGCTATGAATAAAATTGCTGTACAGTTTATCTCAAACTAATTTCCCAGATTGCTTTAATAGATGTAGTGTGTGGATGTGAAAAATTGGAAGTGTATTTTTGTTAGTGGTAAGGTTAACAAAGATAATATTTCATAAAGTGGCTGACTGATTGTTAATTTCAGCGCAGATCAAAATGGGCCATGGCACATTATTCAGTGAGGGATCCCAGAGCCCTCAGAGCAAATGGCAGATTGGGCCTCCCTTTGCTGATTTATTTCAAAAGTAAATTATGAATCTTTTTATGGTTGTACATTTTTCTTTAACCTTTTCTTTCCCTTCTTCTACCTTCCCGTTTTAAGGATACTTTTCACAGCCCTGGAGAGAGGAAATCACAGAAGAGAATGTTTTATCTAGATCTGATCCAGGAAAAGGCAATAATTCCTTCTAGTTCCTGCGCATACCTAGCTTTTATTTTTCCTTTGGCTTCCAGATTCCAAACATACTGGGCCTTAGCACAGGCAAAGGCCCACGAAACCGCCAGAATTCCATTGTAAGGTGGGGCAAATAATCGTGCTGCATTGCGCATGCGTATGTGCAGGATGGGGGTGGGGTGTGTGTGTTGGGGGGTTGGGGGTTCCTGTGCGGGAGGCAGTGTTAGAGGACATGAAATAATATTTTATTGGATCTTTCCTGTTTCCTTACTGAGAAAGTAACACACCGATTTGGAAGATCCCAGACTATTCTTGGAGGAATAAAAGAGCTGGGATAAGGGGATATGGGATGGGAGCCCTATGAGAATACTCTGACCCATAAAGGAAGGGAACAGAGACGCTCCTAAACTCGTGTGAGTGCGCACGAAGAGGCGTGCCGGGTGTGGATTATCTATCGATATAGCCGTCCCCTGCCAATGCTCATGATAACCTCTCAAGCATATTTCACGAGAGAAAGGTGAGTTCCCTGCAGTGGGTGGGATGAGAAGCCAGAAACGCTTGCGCGAGATCTGAGAGCCCTTCCTCAAGAGCCGGGCTTCAGGATGAAATTACACAAATGTGGGGCATTATTTCTTGTACTAACTTTAAAAAATAAAATCAATGAAAGCCGTTCGGGAGAGAAATGTTTTTCCTCGCTGGCTTCAGAGCTTCTCTTAGACATGACAGTTTAGCTGGGTAGATCTTTTCTTCTGACTTAGTGCTGCTGCAGTCATCCTCACAGGGGGGCCTTTTAGAGTCACGGGCCTGCAGATCAAGCCTTTCTTCTCCCCTTTGTGATTGTGTTACTTTCTGATACTATAATGGTGCTCTACAAAAGATTCCAGTTCCTGCCTGGCAGGAACTGAAGTATGGGGGGTGTGGGGGAGGGAGATTGGCCACATTCTCTCTACAAGCATAACTTTTCACTCCCTTATTTCCAGTATCCTTCTCTTCCAAAGACTCATGGAAAACATTTTCATTTCTCTCTCTCCCTCACCTATGGCAATATATATAAATAAATATATATCAATATATATCTAATATATGTATTATATATATTTATATATATATATACATGATATACACCTTTATAACCTTTATATATATATATGTATACACCTATATAACCTTAAATATATATATTAATATACATGATATACACCTTTATAACCTTTCTTCTCTTAAGTTCACTTTACATCATTTATCTTCTGTTTTAATCAAACTTCAGCATTCCTCTTCCTTCACAATTCAATCCAGTGACATTTGGCAATTGCCATTTATCCCAACATTTATGGTATCATTCCACAATGTGTAAACATTTTTTATAGCTTGTTTTATATACACATATGTGAATATATTAATGAATTATTCAACAAATAGACAGCCAGAATCTACTTAACAAGCACACACACATATGCACACATAACACACCTAAACATTTATGACATTATATTTGTGGGTTTGTACATGTATGAATGACAACTCAATCTGTTAAAAAACAAAATTCAGTAAAGTAAATTTGAAGATCTAATTGGCTTTATTTAATGACTCATGAATCAGACAGCATCCCATCTAAGCAGACAGAAAGGAGCTCCAAGGAGTTGTACAAAATGGAAGACTTATAGGTGGAGGGTGGTGAGTGTAGCAAAAATTGAATAAGTTTCTGAGAAAGAGTGGGTTGTTTTAGGCAAAGTCACCTTCCTTTGGAGGTGCACCTCACTAGCACCTTACTAGCGCTGACCAGGTGATTCCACAACGATGGGTTAAAATCACAACTGCAATTAGATTAGGTATTAAACCTTTGTTTGGCATGGGGCTTAGCACAAGTGACTCCATTTTGGAACCCCCCCCCTTTTCTTTCCTTTCATAACAGTCCTCCATTTTGATCAGGCTCTCAGCTTATCAGAGAGATGTGATCAAAATTTAAGGAATTAGCACCACTCCCACCTGTTGTTCTTATAGCTTTTACTGACCCACTATGTGATACTCCTAGGTCTTATTTTTTTTTTCCGAATCTCCGTGATATTCACCAGGCATGACTTCAGGTTTTCTTTTCTTTTTTCTTTTCTTTTCTTTTCTTTTCTCTTTTCTTTTTTCTTTTCTTTTTTAGTTGATCATTCTCTTCATTTCTTTTTTGACTTTTCAGTCCTAAGGGGTTCATTTGCTTGGTGGTTAGTGGTGGTGAACATCCATTTAAAGCTTATGAAAAAATGCAGTGCATGTGGGAGATTACTATGATAATTATAGGCAGGATAATTCCTAATGTCTGGAGCGCACTTTGGAACCATGGTCCCCAAGACCTAAACCAATCAAAATCTAGTAAGTCAAAGAAAGACCATCTTGAAGAATTCACCTTTTTAAGCCAAGTGGCTTGCTCAGTGATCTTATGTAATTGAGTTTCAACTGGCCCAGTGTGTTATTTTTACAAAGCTTCTTAAGAATACCTCCTGCCTTTTTTTTTTCTTTCTTTCTTAGGAATTACCTCCCTGAAGCTTACTTTTTAAGCCAATGGCCTAGATGAGAAGATAAGAGCTTCTGGGGAAGACCAGGTAGAACATTTACATCTCAAAGGCACAGGGAAAGAATGCAAATTATTCTAAGAAGGACCTTTGTTCCCTAAACCCAGAATTTTTACAATACCACAAACTTCTGAGATGAAGTTAATTGTTAAAAAGGATAGGTAGATTTTGACTAGCTTCTAGACCTGCGTTTGTGATCCTACAGAGAGCTGTAGGATAAAAGTAATTGCTTCTAATTCCTTGAAGAATTATGTTGTAGACTAGATGCTATCAAAGGACTGACACACCCATCTACTTACATTGAAAGGTTTTTCTTTCCCTCTGGGTGTATATAGCTTAGGTAAGAAGGTTTAATAAAATTTCCTATTGGGTTCTGAATATCAGCTTCCAATTTGGCCAAATGTTTGATTATAGTTATTAAATCCTTTCAAATATCTTTTCAGGTTTCAGTCAGGAAAACAGTAAATATTTTTTTGTGGTATTAAACAAACCTAGGGGGCATCCACAAAGAGGGTGCAAAATCTACTATCTTCATAAGCTCTAGAGCCCCTCCCAAAGATCAATATGGCTTGGATTGGGAAAGGAATGGACAATGTGAAATTTTATTTTTCTCTCTCAGGTACTATATAGACAGATCTGAGAAAATTAACCGTGTTGAGAATTCATTTTCAGCTAGCTTCTAATGGTTTTTCCTAGGATTTCATCTATAAGTTCTGAGAAGTTTAAAGTAAAGAGTGTAGCTTCAGTATGTACCAGAATTTGGCCAGTTTTGTTTTATTATTAATTTTAATTTTAGTTTCCCTTTTGCTGTTTTAAGGAAGTAACAGGTAGGAATTTCTTGGAGAAGGCCTTAGAGTCCCATGAACTCTGGAAAGGCTCTATAGGGGAATTCTAATTTGGGTGCAGATAAGAGGGCATTCGAGTTAATATCGAAAAATTTTTATAGGCCCTTTGAGGATAAACTTTTTCAATGTCCCAGTTTATTACAACTGAGACATCAACCTATAGTCAGTGTTCTACAGTGGACTCCTAGAGTCTGTTGTGGGGGGCCCAGATGTTATTTTAAGTTTCTAGTCTTGGAGATGTCATAGGTATAAAGATAATGGTTTGGCTGACTTTGTTTACAAGCTTTTGTCTTTAAATATTCATTAGCCCTTTGCAATGAATTTTTAATTTAAGCCATTTTAGAGTTTTGAAGACTTTTGGAAGCTTATGTATGCCAATAAAAATATGGGTCCCATTGGTCTGTTTGATTTTGGAACCCTTTCTGTCAGGTGCAGTTCTTCAGTAAGTCACCTTATCTAATCAGAACATTCCCCATCATGGCCATTGTAATTCTAAGCTGTTTTTTAGTAAGACTGCCATTTTTGTAGCTATCTACATCTTCTGTTACCGCAGCTCTTAGACATAAAATAAGCAGGTGTACCAGAAGGTATGGCTTACTTAACTCTTTGGAATATAAGGATACTTATTTATTTACTAAGACTTTGGGTTTCTCAGAGCCAAACTAATACTGGAAAGTTATGTTCCACTCACTGGGTTGGGAATCAATGGGATGTTTTACAGTGTATGTCACCATAAGAAAATTTTCTTGAGGTTGGCCAGTGTGACCTAGTGTCAATCTAACTGATTCTATAACCAATTTATTCTTATAAGAGAGACTTTGGGTTAGGTGGCAAGTGCTCTAACAACTTTTAAATGCCCAATTAATGCCCACTGATTTTTATGGTTTTTGGCTTTCAAGCTTCCTATTAGCAATAACTTTTGCCTCATGCATACATTTTTTTTTAAAGATTTTATTTATTTGACAGAGAGAGATCACAAGTAGAGAGAGAAATAGAGAGAGAGGAGGAAGCAGGCTCCCTGCCTAGCAGAGAGCCTGATGTGGGACTAGATCCCAGGACCCTGAGATCATGACCTGAGCTGAAGGCAGAGGCTTAACCCACTGAGCCACCCAAGCAGCCCCGCCTCATGTGTACATTAATAGAAATTGGCAGTAACTGAAGAAATGGGACTGTGGGGCACCTGAGTGGCCCCATCAGTTAAGTGTCTGCCTTGGCTCAGTTCATGATCTCAGGGTCCTGGGATGGAGTCCTGCATCCAGCTCCCTGCTCCACAGAGAGTCTGCTTCTCAGTCTGTTCCTTGCCCCTGCTCGTGTTCTCTCTCTCAGAAAAATAAATAACTAAAACCTTAAAAGGAAAAAAAAATGAAGAGGAAAGAAATGGAACTGTGGGTGCCAGCAGCAAGCAAAGAGACATTACTGGGGACTGGACAATAGAAGGTCTTATGTGCACTATAGCAATTTCCAACAAAGCACTGGGGATTGGGGAAAAGACTGAACAAGGAGACCCCATAGAACGGGTACTATGGACTGATTGAAAACAAATAGGGAACTGCAGACTAAAGACTGAACCACCAACAATTCCCAATGTGAAATCTGGGGATGAACCAAGAACTGGGATTTCCAACTGAATGGGAATTATGGCCGCAACTACCAACTTAGAGATTTGGGTTCTGTGTGGAACTGTTTGCTACCTCAAGCTGACCTGCCAGGACAAGAAAGCCATTCAGCTTGGGAGCCTGGCAAAGAGTACAGAATGAAGAGGGGTTTACTCAAGGCCTTTGGAAACAGTGAGAAAGGTTTTGCTGGTATACCATGCCTGTGTTTTTATGGTTCCCAAAGCTGTTGAAAATCTCCTTTGGTTTTGCTGCTGCCACCAACTTCTGTTAAAAAAACAAAATTCATCTGAGTAAATGCAAATATCTAACTGTCTTTATTTACTGATTCATAAATCAGACAGCATCCTATCTGGTAAACAGAAAGGAGCTCTGAAGAGCTAAACAAGATAGAAGACTTTTGTGTGCAGAAGGAGGGCATTGTAGACAGGTCTAAGAAGTTTCTAGCAGAGGGTGGGTTGTTTCAGGCAAGGTCACCTTCCTTTGGAGGAAAGCAGGGTTCTATCAGGCAGAACACCTCACTAGTTCTGACCAGGTAATTCCAGATGTACTGGTAAAGGTTGCATTCCTGGGAGAGGTTGAGATTGTAGTTAGGTTAAGTATTAAGTCTTTGACATAGAGCTTAGCACAAGTGACTCTATTTTGAGAATGTTGTTTCTTTTTTAATGAATCCCAGAGTACAGTGCTGTTGTTTTTTAAGATTTTTATTTATTTATTTGACAGACAGAGATCACAAGTAGGCAGAGAGGCAGGCAGAGAGAGAAAGGAAGAAGCAGGCTCCCTGCTGAGCAGAGAGCCCAATGTGGGGCTTGATCCCAGGACCCGGAGATCATGACCTGAGACGAAGGCAGAGGCTTTAACCCACTAAGCCACCCAGGAGCTCCCAGAGTACTGTTTTTTATAAAACTCCTAAAGTACTTGCTATGGTAAATTATGAATATACATTTCTATGAAATATATAATTATGGTGTTTTATCTCCAAAAAAGGCCCATTGATTTCTCTGTACAAAAATAAGAAATCAGACTTTTCTGCTATCAGAAGACATACTCATGCATATATATAGGTTTAGTAAAAAGCTCAGATTAACACACTTAAATATTGATTAAATGTTGATTATAATCAGGGCACTATTAATCTTATATGGAGCTGCAAAAGTATATATTACGATACTCTTCGTGTACTTATTTATAAATAATTTGGTGTATTTGTTGCCAACTCTTTCAGTAAGAAAAGCTGGAAACAGCTTTAAGTAAAGTAAGTTTATAAGCCATTTATTATTTTATTTCAACAAATATTTATTAAGTGTCCATTATATAAGGAATATTTTTGGGTGGTGGAATTCCACCAGTGAACAGAATTCATGCCCTCTTAAAGCTGGTATTCTAATGGCAGAAAATAGAAAAAAAAAGGGTAAATATTTATCAAATGATGATCAAGTAAAATAAAACAGGGAAAACTATGAGAAAGACATAGGTAATCTAAGGAAAGACATCTAACTTGTCTCGTAAACTATAAATGTCCAAATCCTAGAGTATATTATATATAGACATCCTAGGGTTAGTTATTTATAGGAGAGTACTTAAAAAGGAAGAAGCAAAACTAACATTTGCTGAATATGGTGGTTAGTACTATGCTAGGTTGCTTTTTCCACCCTCAGTGGGTCATTTTCTGCTTATATCTGCCCTGAGAGGTAGGCAGGTATTACTATCTGTATTTTACAGGGAGGGAAGGAAGGAGGGGAAATTCAATTGCTAGTCCAAGGTCACATGTCTGACATGCTGGGATTTGCACACAGAACATCTCATCCCAAAGTCCATGCTCTATTAGAAGCACCATGTCACTGTATTTTAGAAACAAAGAATAATTAGCATTTTCAGCACTGCACAGGCATTTATCTAGCTTTCTTTATTCTTTTTATAGCTCAAGAATTCTGTTTAATCTGAGAGAAGAAAGGAATAATAACTTCACTGAGTACATCCTAACCCAACCATACACTGTTTTACTGAAGGGCTCCTTTCTCCCACTCTACCTCACATAGCTATTATTCTAAGCTTTCCTTTTCAAGCCCTTGGGAATTTATAAGGTAGAAACTCTTCCACATGGTTGACTCTCTGCTGCTTATTTTTAGTAGAGTACTGTTTGTTGTGAGGATACTTTTACATTTTCTGTTATACTGCGTATTATACTTTTAAAATGAAATTGTTTTCATCCTGTAAAAACCTTGAAGACTTTTAGAGTATTGTCTATTTGAAGATCTCGGCTCAATGGATTTAATTGAATTTTCCAATGATTTTGATCAAAGAAAAGGAGTTTGATTTTTCTGAGCATCTCTGCTACTTGTTTACTAGTTGTCTGGTTTAGTTGAATGGTCAGTATTAGCAACACTGTTCAGCAAGATTTCTCTGGAGAAGAGCCTGAAGTTTGTCTGTTTATAAGGATTTTGGAAGGGAGAGAGGATAGTCTGCTGCAACACTATAGAGAGATCAGCATTTTTCTTCCAAACATGAAGATATATGTGCATTTAAAGTGGATAAAGCAATTGTGCTATATACATAGAGCTCAAATTCATATTTACACTTAGTAATCCTCATCCCTGGGGACTTTATCTAATCAATACCTATGACCATCTGTTAATACTGTTAGATTTAACTGATTTTTTGGTGTACTTGATTAAAAAAGTGTGCTGTGGCTCAGGGAAGGCTGGGGCGGTGAGTGAAGGGTGGGACTACCAGGGACCAGAAGCTGGACTACAAGGAAGGGTGGGTTTAGTTCGTCAGTTGGAGAGACAGAAATATATTTGGCAAATATGGAAATAATGAATAGTTTAATAAAAAAACTTGATAAATGTAAAAATTGTGTAGTATACGCCTACATAAACTATACATACATCCTCTTTCTTTGAAGTTCTTTCTAATCATCACTAATGGTCAGTTTGATGACACAGTTAAAATTAACTAATGTTTTAGTAAACTTGACTAAATACATTGCTTAGTTTGATACCCTGACCATGTAGATGCTTTAGAAAAGCATAAACTTCTCTATAAGAATGGGTAGCATCAAATATATATAAAGAATTAAGTAAGTCTTATTCAAGAAAACATTCTTAATGTGGGTTTCCTGCTTTGAGTTTTAATTCTTTTCTAAATGGGGAAGCAAGGGGAAAAATAAGGATTTTTGCTTTGTTTGCTGGTGATTTCCCCTGTTGTTGTATGAAAGTCACATTGTCTTATATCTTTTTATTTTTTCCATTTATAGAACCTGCAAACAAAAAAAAATTTTTCATACAGTTGCTGTAAATAGTAATTAATTCCAATGATTAATATTAATTTGCAGATGGACATTTGTGAAATGATGTTTGATTATAAAATACCAAATATCCCTCTTATTATTCTCTTCAGTAAATTAGTAAATAACAGCACTGTCATACAGGAAAGAGGATATACAGACCTTTCTGTCTGGGCCACGGTTGGCTACTCTGGATTAAAACTGCTGCTATTTTGTCAGACTTCTTTTAGTAAGTTAATAATTCATTCAATGGCCACTAGGCAGGCTTAGTATTGTTGATGTTGTTAGATGCGAACACCATAATGGATTTCTTGGTTTTCTAGTTGCAGATGAGTTAGTTATTACTATCACATACTACTCAAATACTCATGACCATGGCTCGCAATTTATAAAAATCTATTATGGAAAAAGTGTTAGGTATTCATATAATTCAAATATCCTGTTATATGTTGGCTAAACAATGGTATAGCCATTCAGTGGAATGATAAGAGACATGTTATAGAAACACTTTTGATGACTTGGTAAGCTGTACATGATATGATGTTGAATTAAAAAATTAAGTTAAAATAGGATGTAGAGTATTAGCAAATACACATATAAAGAAAAAATAATAACATTGACCAAGATACCTAAATATAGAGAAAGTAGAATTATGAATTTTTCTTTTTTTGAATTTCCCCCCCAATTTTCTAAATTTCATACAAATAACAGCTACTATTATTATATTAAAATACAGTTTTAGGGGTGCCTGAGTGGCTCAGTCAGTTAAATGTCTGCCCTCTGCTGAGTTCATGATCCCTGGGTCCTGGGATCCAGCCCCACGTCGGGCTCCCTGCTCCTCCCTCTGCCTCTGCTCCTCCCTCCCGGCTTGTGCTTTCTCTCTCTCTCCATGAAATAAATAAATAAAATCTTAAAAAATATATATAGTTTTAAAAGCAACCAAAAATGTCTTTCTATATTGTAACATTAACATACATACACACATATGTGCAAGAAAAAAATATAAAATAATTAACAAAGGTTATCTCTGGATTGTGAGATTATGTTTGGTTTCTTTATTCTTTCCTATAGGAAAGGTTTTCTTTCCTTTTAGGTTTTCTCCAATGCATGCTTTTTATAATCAGAGTAAACAAATTATTCAAAAAAGCAAAAGAAAAATGGCATATTTTCTAAGCAATTTGTCCCAGTATATGTCCCAGAACATGATGACCCACCTAATGAGCTCCCAGTAGAAGACCCTATGACATTCATGTATTGAATCATGTATTACCATTAGGTCATAAAGCAATTTTGTATGGTCCCTTAATCCTCTTGACAGTTGCATTTGTGTGAATGAATATCATCCCCATTTTAAAAAATTGTGATGTAGTAATTTCATGTTGTCCAATACTGTCCGGACTCTCCTTTCCCCTCCCATGGGTTGCTTTTTCACAGGTACCTCTGCTTTCCTTTCCCTTTTTGGTGCCATCAGTCATGTGGCAGGAGTTTGCTTCTAATCATAGCTGTTGATGTCAGATACAGTTACTAATTTGAAGCATTAGCTTTTCCAAATTGTGAACTCTGGTTTCTCCTTTGGGTCATTTAAAAGCTATATGAAGACCATTCCCTTCATACAAAAAAAAAAGTAAAAACTTAAAATTAGCAGACAGAGCCAATTGAAAAATGAAGGGAAAAAATGGGCCCATTTTTAGAGACTCTGAGCAAGTCAGAGAATAATGAATGATTCATTAACTAATCCCAGTCTCCTCAATGAGGTCAGATCATTAGTCACTTTTGGTTTCTGAATTGAGATACAGGAACACTTTGGATCAGTTTTTGATACAGTTTTAAAAAATAAAAATCAAGTAATGAATCAGTTTTGTGAAATAGCAAGTTTTTGACACTTGGGTCCCTTCTCATAAACCAAAAAGAAATAAAAGAAGAAATAAAAGACTTGAGAGAAAAGGACTACCAAATTTAATTGGTAGTTTGGTAATAATATAACTACAACTAAATTAGCACACTATAGACTGTTAGAGTAGGCATAACTTAAAAAAAATCTTTCTCTAAGAACTATGTATGTCTCTATCTTACAAAAAAAGCAATTTTTTCCTGTTTTCCCCTTATATGATATGACAAAACTAATATTTTTACATACCCCCTTTTTACTGTAACTTTGATACAAGTCATTGTATGGGGAAGGAGAATGACAACAAAGAGGAAGTCAATGGCAAGCCACCAAAAAATCACCACTCCTTTCAGTTTTATAGGTTATTTTTGTGACTGTAGTTCCTACTTGTGCTCACACCAGAGACCATGTCTCCTTAATACAATGAGAGAGCAAAATGCATTATATTTAATTTTTTTAAAGTGTGGTAATTATTACTAATGATCATCTTGTTTAGTCATTAACAACCAGTGGCTATAAGCTAACTTCTTGCATCCCTGGGACCCTGTAGCTAAAGGGGAGTGGGGAGTATGTTTTTGGTGGCTATTTCATATTTGAATACCAAAAAAGGCATTAATGTGCTGGGAGGGGAATCCAGTTGAGATATAATGAATCTGGACTTCCATTTTACAAAGTTTTGTTGTTGTTGTTGTTGTTCTTACATATTGGTTCAGGATTTTATTTTGCATACTCATTAAATGTGTAACACTGTTGGAAAATTTTTCTCTTCCCGAATGTTTCAAATTAGTATTTCTGTGCTATCAACTATTTGTCCCATTTTGAATTTTTTTTTTTCCTTTCCCTTTCTCCATTTTCATCTTAGACTACAGTTCCTTTTATCTGGGAAAGAACGGCCTAACGTTCCTTCCCATCCAAGTCAAGTGACCTAATACTAGTGCCATTGCTACTGGTAAAACTACAACAATAATACCTATAACAATATGTAATTATTATGCTGAGCCAGGCACTCTTTTAAGAACTTTAAATTATATAGTCATTCAATTCTGACATCAGATCTGTAAGATAGGTCCCATTATTACCCTCCCAGCTTCCTACTTTGGACACTGAGGGCTGGAGAAGTTAAGGCACAAAGCTAGTAAGTGTCAGAGCTGCAAGAACAACTTGGCAGTCAGGCTCTTGAATCAATACTTGTCATGATTCTATGCCACTTCTCAAGGTTAATGTCTCAAACCAAGTGCCTTGTGTAGAATTATGGCTTCACGGCAGCGGGTGGGCTCTAATTATCTACATTATTATAAAAAGTCTCACTACCTATAATGATAAATTTTGAAGATTCTTATATGCATAGTTCTGAATTGTCATTTATGTATTTGAATTTGGAGTGTTTTTGTTAGCCTCTTTTTTATAGGTAATAGTCAATAAGACTTTTGCCATTTGTGGAAGCATAGATTAGCTTCTCCTGTTCCCTATATCATAGAGCAGGAAATAAGGGGAATAGACAACCTCACACTTACCCAATATAAACTTACCCAATGTCTTGCTTCACTAGTTCAGTTCATAAACATCCATTTTTAACTTTTTTCAATTAACCATTTGAACAAGGAAATCATATGAGCAGTGAAATCCTGGATGTTTGTCTTGAATTCCCCTACACCAAAGGCCCAAGAACCCCTGTGGGGGGTTCGGTCTCTCCTGGAGCAGAAACCGTCCCGACTTGAGCACTGTACCTGGTCTGCAAGGATCTAGAATCTCAGCACTGTCATGGCCTGCTGCTGCCACGTGGAGACACCAGTCTACTGTGCCAAGTTGCCCGCCATGCTCAAATCTCTGCCAGTGTTGCAAGAGTGCCCACATTCCGGCTCTCTTTAATCCACACTCACAGGCTTGGCCTTCATTCCCCAAACTCCAGCTACTGTGCCAGTGAGGCTGGGTCAGTAGAAGCTTCCAGGATCTGGCATGAACAGTGACAAATGAACAGACATACAAAAAACTCTGTCTAATGAGCACTTAATCCCTTGTTGAAAGAGCAGAACATTAACCTAGATTCTTCCTTTTCTCCAGATAATTGAATTTTAGGAGCGTTACTGCTCTTCCTTGCCATTGGACCTTAAGTAGAGCACCCACATTCACCCTTGTGATCTCCTTGTATCTGAAGCCTTCTGAGTATCGTCTGTAAATTGGTCATAGTCTCCAGTTCTCTATATACCAAAGGGGGGATGGAATTCTAAAAAACAAACGCATTCCTGATCATTCTTATTCCATTGTCCTCTCAATACTGAGTAGCTATTTACCCTTTATATTTACATAATTAAGGAAAAAAAAAACTTTTTAAAGAAAACCTTCCCTAATAGGCCTGTTCCTAGTGATCAGGGATTTCCATTCATAAAATCTAAGAGTATTTAGCATTTCAACCACTCACCACCTTAGGTGGAGTTCGTTAGAATTCTATTTGAATAAGACACCCTTCCACCCCCAGTCTCTTTAATAAAGTATAAAATAATTAAAAGAGCAAAAAATAATACAGGCACTCAGAAAAAGAAGTGAACTAACATGTACATCATACTTAATCATGTGCAAGACATTGTTTTGGGTAACTGACATATACATCAAGATGTCTTACCTGGCTCTGATGTCATGTATGTGCATGCACATAGGAATGCATTTGGGTATGTTTTTGCTATAGCAAGAGGCAAGAGAAGTGCCCTGAATAGAAGTGGTTGCTATTAGAAGAAGGGCAGGTATAAATGCTCTGGACATAAGTGTAGCCACCCTTTGACTGGTGTACTCTGATTAAAGGAGGGTAAAAGTCAGACCTTTTGCATTTAAAGGAAACCAGCAATTCCAAATGGAGTTTGGTAAAGGGGAAATTGTCAGGACTCTAGATCTGTGAGACAGCAGGTGCCTCACCCAGTTATGACCTTACCCCTCTGAGGCCATGTTCCTGCCCAAGGAGGGCTGGGTAAAATAAGAAGAAAGAAGGGTGCCAGCCTCACTTTTAGAGGCCAATTGTTATCCTCCATGAGGAAATGCCAGTTCCCCAAATATTCTTTTGATTAATAACATGTTAGTGGCAAAGATGTGAACATAGACCTTTCTGATCTTAAAACTCATGTTCAGAAATGTGAAAGTAAAGAGACAACAGGTAGGTTCGGACTTAAGCTTTAATTCTGACCAAAGGATAGCAAACCGCATTTAGCACTGTGTTAAAGATTCTGGGGTCAAATCTCAGTCCAAGATGACTCCAGATGTTTGCCGTAGACTGGGGAAAAGAGAACTGAAATACTTGGGTCGGACATCTCCTCAGCAATGCTGTTGGAGCCTTTCCAACGCAAACCAACAGATCAGTAGCAGCAAAGTGTTCCCATGCTGGCTGTCTTCCAAACAAATTAACCAGATTATCTCATGTCAGCAAGGTATAAAAAAAGAAATCCAAATGTCATTTCAAGTGAAACTTGCTTTTGACAATTTCTATTAAAAAAAAAAGTTCACTTCTAGGCAATTAAAAAATAATAAGCCCAGTCTAATACACATACATATATTTCACTTGAGGCTTTACTGCTTTTTCTTCTCTCGAGTTTTTGGTTGAAAGGGAAAATTGCTAAGGGCAGAAAGACCTGACAGATATTTGTGTGTTCTGGATAATACCTTGTAATAGGCTATAAGGGGTACAGTAAGATGAATTCCATTTCAGAAAACAAAGGCAATGGGAACACAGGGAAGTGATCCTTTTCAATTTGGGAAAAGTGCTGAAACAATTCTTATAAAATGTGGCAATTATTTTGGGGTTGGGAAGCTGGATATGCAGCTTCTCTCCCAGGAAGTGAAAGCAGTTGTCTGGAACCTCACAGCAGAGGTGTGTATAAAAAACTGGGTTGAAGGAAGACAACACGATGCAAGTTCTGAAAACAAGCAATAGGCAGGAAATACAGAACAAAAACTGTAAACGTAATGAAACGTAATTCTCTTTCTGCCTTAGGAATTATAGAGCTCAAAATTAAAATCATTGGTGTTTTTCTGCCTTACCTTAAGTAGTGTTAAATAACAGGAAATTCACTGCTGTAATACATCCTCAAGCTATTTAAACAGTTTATACACAAACCTTTTATTGCTTAAATCTGAGGACTGGATTTGTATAGATATTCAGCAGAAGTTCTTAAGAGGTTACAGTCAAAACATTACACATCTGAGTTTATAATATTATTCTAAATAGAATTCAAAACACAAGCAAAGAGATGGTACTGAGGGATGAAAGAAAGGAAGAACAAGGAAATAAGGGCTAAAGGGAAAATTACAACCCTCTACCTACACATCTCCATTAGCAGGGAAGGAAAACAAGGGAAGAGAGGAAGGAAGGAAGGAAGGAAGGAAGGTAGGAAGGAAAGGAGGAGGAAAGGTAGGAAGGAAGGCCAGCCAATCAGGAAGGAGTGAGGGAGGGCAGAGAAAGAAAAAAATAATACAGTTAAAGTTGCTTTCTGTGGTTGCTTCTAAAATCATATTAAAGCAGAATGTAGAGATAACAGTGGAACTTGAGCTTATATCAGGGAAGGTTAAGTGCTATAAGAAACAACATCATATTATCAGTGGCTTAATACAGTAAAGATAAATTGCTTGCCCACTTTACAGCCCATGTGGGTTGGGAAGATCTCCTATGAACTGGAGACACAGGGACTTGGTTCTTTTCATCTTGCATTGCTCTCATCTCTACAAGCTGTAGGAGGGACACCTCAATGAAGATCTCACAAGGGTGGGGTCCTGAAGTGGCGAATGTTCCCTTGGCCAAAACAAAACAGAGTCCAATGGCCCCCACCTAATTAAAAACAGGCTGGGAAATATAGTTTAACTCTATGTCCTGGAAATGGAAACAGATTTGGTGAACATCTAGCCAGTCTGTTATTTTTTTTTTTTATCAAATTACTTTTATTAACATATAATGTATTCTTTGCCCCAGGGGTACAGGTCTGTGAATCATCAGGCTTACACATTTCACAGCAGTCACCATAGCACATACCCTCCCCAGTGTCCATAACCCAATAACCCTTACCCTCCCTCCCCCCCCCCCAGCAAACTTCAGTTTGTTTTGTGAGACTAAGAATCTCTTATGGTTTGTCGCCCTCCTGATCCCTTCTTGTTTCATTTTTTCCTTCCCTACACCCCATGACTCCCTGCCCTGCCTCTCAAATTCCTCATATCAGAGAAATCATATGATAATTGTCTTTCTCTGACTTATTTCACTCAGCATAATACCCTCTAGTTCCAGCCATGTTGTTGTAAATGGCAAAATTTCATTTCTTTTGATTAGCCAGTCTGCAATAGTATGCTCACGCTACTTTAAGGACAGGTAGAAGAAAATGATGGAGGGAGAGAGTCTTACTTTCTATGGAAGCTGAAGTTTCTTTTTTTAAAAATTTTTGACTTGAATCCTCATAATAAAAATGTCTATATCTAATGATTTATGATTAGCTATGGCCAAGGAACTGCTTTGATTTCTTCCTAGGCTCTTTAACATTCACCAGTATACTACATTTCCTGATGAATGTCAGCAAGCCCCTTTAGGTCATTTTTTCCTTAGAAATCCTTTACCTTTCAGGGGTGATGAGCCCTTACCCTTTTCTGAAGGCTGGAGCAGCAGGAGGAATCCGGGTGCACTGGTCCATGTCACCACTCAAGAAAAAGGAAGAGAGACTTTTCTTGGAGACGACAAAAAACAAAGAGTTTCTTTTGGTTGAATTATTTGGAATTTTTATGTATTCTACATATTAAGACAACTTTTTTTACACTTAAATTTGGGTAATAACACCTTTTGGTTTTGCTGTCTTGCTAACAATTCACTGGTCTTACACAGGTAAATGTATTTGTTCTTGAAAAAATCTTGTGTTTTTCTTCTTTGCATAATCTTCCCTAATTCCCAATAATCTAATAATGGTAAAAAATAACAAACTTGAAGCTTTCATACTTCAAATCAAAAGTTACACTTTAATATTCTTATAATTATGTGGAAGAGAAAAGAGAATGCAATTATTAGAGTAAATTTAGCTTTTGTATAGAAGAAATCTATGGTAGAACTATAATTATTATAATGGCATAGTAAATATACAGATCGTAACTTGCAGCTATTTTTCAGTATAATTATTATAGTGTTGCTATTACTAGAACCAATTTACTATAGTTTTACTAGGCAAAATATTAGTTACTCTATTTTTCATGTTGTAACTATGGTTTGTTACGGTTTTATGACAAAACTAGAATGCTATTATAATGAATTTTATTACGTTGTACTTCTAAGTGGTAGAGAGGGACTTTAGCTTATTTTCTAACTTGGCTTTGCACTTATGTATGACTTAGAGTATATTTACTTGAGTTTCCTTCATATTTGTTTTCCACTGTGGAAAAAGAAATATTCATTAAAAAATTGTATTAGAAAAAATAATCTAAAATCCAGTCTTCATTAATTGCAGTTAGATTCACTTTGTGGATTAATCGAAGTGAAATATTACCTTCTGTTGTTGAGCATATGTTGGGATACTTTGTTTCACTACAAGTGAAGTAAGTTATTCATAATAAAGAATATATTTGCTCTCAAAAATTAAATAATGGAAACTGGACCAAGTCCCAGGAGTCCTTTGTCCTCATTTGTCTTTTGCCACAAACTTTTTGTCTTGTGTCATCTCTCTGAGCTCAGTTTCCCCTCTCGTGTGAGTATCTGCATTAGTTACCATGCCATCATGAGATGTTAAGCTTCTATACATTCTAAAGAAAGACAAAACTGTCCTTGAAATCATTTACATTACTAACCACTCATTTCAAGGTACTACCCCATTACTGGTTATAACCAACATTAGCTAAATAGCCTGGTTAAGAATAAGTGTCCAGTATTATACAATATAAAAAAGCTGTTAGGGCTTTAATTGTCTTAGATTTTCTGGCAGCTACATTTCCTTCTGGGAGTCAGTTAGTCAACTTAGGATACACTGATTTTTTTTTCTTTTGCACACTAATAAATTACTACTCTAGGAGAAGAAATAAAATAGTAGATTACTATTAGACCAGCTATACCCCATTCTTTCCAACAAACTTGGAACCATCAGGGAGAAAGAATGGAGATGGAGAAAAATGAAGATATTAGCTATACTAGTGAGAAGTTTTACTGGGGAAGTGGTTTGGATCCATGGCCAGGTCCTTCTAAGATTCACATCCTGTGTAACCTTCTTTCCACTCCCAAACACTAGTCTCAGGCAGAGCATTAAAGTGTCTCCCTGGTTAGGCAGGCATTTCAAGTACAGCAGGAAGATGAACAGAAACATTTGGAAAATAGGCTGGTCTATACAGATTAGGGGCACTGAGTCAAGCATGCTTGGATGTTTCTTTCAAATTTATCAAACTTATTACTACAAAGAGTCATGAAGTGAAAATAAGGCAACCGCTGTCTCCCCTTTATTTTTGAGAGGACCAAGAAAGGAATAAGCAGCCTGAAACAATTTGTAGACTGCTAAATGGTTGGGTCAGGCTCCTCAGGTCTGAATTTTATCCATCCCTGTTGTTTGGCTATGCCATCTTAAGCAAGCTCCTTAGTACCTCCTAACTTCATTTATGAAGTGAGGATAGAAATATTCACTTCCTCACAGAAAAGAAATGAGCAAATATATGCAAATATGCAAAAACCTTTTCTTTTTTCTCCTTGGCATCCAGGAAGACTCTATTTCCCAGACCATGTGACTGCATTCTGGTCAATGAAGTAGTTGGCAGAAATGAAGTTTGCCATTTTCAGGTCTGGCCCATAAAACTTCATGCACAATTCTTCACACTCTTTATTTCCTTCTGCTCTAGCCAGATCCAAAGGATCCAAAGTAAGAGCTCGAAGCTCTATAACTCAGTATTTTAACGATAATCCAACTTTGTAGTATGATTCATATGGATTTCCAGAGTGGAATATGTCCTCTAAAAGATGTCTTATTTCTCATAACCCAAAGGTAATTTTTAGTAGATTTCCATAGGAATGAAAACAGGCTAGAAACAGTTCAATGAATAAGATTTAGAACTACGCAGAAATGAGGGTATTAAAGCAAAAAAGAGATCTCAGATCAATACTATTATAATTCATAGGCAAAATATTATCATAAAATGGTATATAATAATGGTATATAACACTCTTGTTTAAAGTTGAACCATTTCTCTTCCATTTAAAGTTTTATATAGAATCTCAGCTTTATGTGGTGATAAAGTTGAGTGGTCATTAGTTACCTAAGAAAAAATAAAGTTTGAATAGCCTTCCAAAAATTCTGATGAAACTATTTTTTGAAAGCCTTGGTGCTATGGGGGGGGGAAGTCTGTAGTTCACTCAGTCATGTATTTACTAGATCAGGGAAAACTGGACATGTAGCAGGGAGTCATATTTTTAAAAACTTCCCTTTTGTCCTAGTGGGCATTTCATGGGCACTTCACTTAAACTCCTTGAAAATAGGAAGACTGTTTGTCCTGTTTGCTGCTATATTTCCAATAATTAGTACATAGAGAAGATGTGACATGTGTTTTTTTTTTTAACAAAAATATAGCCAGAAGAATCTCTATGAGATCTTTATTTAAAAGTGCAATGTAATTCAATGTTAATTTTTTAAAAAGTTAATTAATAGTACGTGTGCTCAAGAGACCAGTTTCCCTTCAGTGTAGAGGGTGGATTAAAGTAGTGGGGATTGATGGATGGGAGAGAGACGAGTTAGGATGTCCTTAATAATCCAGACACATGATATTTAAGGCTTTGAATGATGTTGAGACAGTGGAGAAACAAAAGAGTGCAAACTCAGGATGTTTTTGACCTTATTCAATTGAAGATGAATGAGGAAGAGGGAAAAGTAGAGCATATCCTTCAGGTTTCTAATTTGAACAATGACAGGAGTGTAGATAATAAAGTCATCCACCAAAATAGAGAATCTAAACAGTGAAGCCATTAAATTAGAGGAGGAGGACAAATATTACTGTCAGTCATAGTTTATTATATATAGCTGGAAATTAACAGTAGCAATTGGAGATAAGAGTTAGGAGTTTGGGAAAGAGATTGAAAGAAGATAATCAGTGATCATCTTTATACAACTTCATGTGGCTACAAAGCATTTGAAATACCAGGTCCAAAGTGGACGTTCTATAAACTTAATATCCATACTGAATTTTGAAGAATTAATAAGGAAAAAAACATGTAAAATATCTCATTAATAACTTTATATTGAAGATATGTTGCAATGAAAATATTTTGGCTCTCTTGGGTTATATAAAATATATTAGTAATGTTTCACCTGTTTCTTTTTAGATTGTGGTTTTTTTTTAATGTAACACTAAAATTAAAAATTATCCTGCATTGCATTTCTATTAGAAAGCGCTGTGCTATTTTATTGACAGGAAAATAATTGATAGTTTTCTACCCTATCTGACTCTCCTTCACTTCTTATTTTGAGTATTTGAGGTTTGGAAAAAAATTTTTTAAATGCATTTTGGTTAATTGAACACAATATTAAATTCACTTTACAGAGTAAAAGTTGTATGTTTCATGCCTCTGTGAGGGAGGTATGAGTTCTGCACTGCCCGGGAGATTCTCACAGTGAAAAGATTAGGGTTCTGTGCCATATTTGCACCAAGCACAGGGAACGTGCATGTGGTGTGGGCCTGCACACATGCATGTGTAATGCCCATACATAGACGTGAAATGCACCATCCTCTTTTTATACTTTATATGTAAAACATTGGGGTTTTTGGGTTCCCCAAATTTGTGCATATTCTTTTAAGAAAAATGAACCCAAATTACTGCAACAAAATTTTCTTCTGGCTTTGACCAATGGAATGAAGAAGTAATTATTCCAAGCATATCGTAGGGAGAAAATTGTTCGTTTAAAAACCTGGGAGTTAAATTATACAACATCTATAGAAAATGATAGAAGTATGATTGTTACTTAGTCTGTTGCCCTTACTCTCTCCTTTAAATTACATTTATGTAGTAAGATAATCCAATACATTTTAACCTTTCTCATCAGAACATCCAGAGAAGATTCAGATTGAATGTTACAGCATGGGTAAAATTCATTTTATCTCATATAACTTCTTTACCCTTTCATTCCAGTTGCCCTTGACAAAAGCCATTGTTCATTCTATTGCCAGTATTGCCTTATGTCGGATTATCTCTTGTTCTAATATGTTCTCACTAGCATATAGCAGTTCATTAAAAAAAAGGAATTGAAAGCTATTTTATAAACGTCTTATAATGTGATCTTTGGGACAGAAATAATTATGATCTTTTTAATTTTTCTATAATTTCTTTATGATTTCTTTGTTTAGAAAGAAGAAAAATTCGTATTTTCCCCCTTTTTTACTCAACATGGACATTTCTGTATTGTTGACAAGAAAAGGGGCAATTTTAAAGAATACAACTAGCAGAGGATTTCAACAGTGACTTAACATTTTCAATAATAGATTTGAGAGTGATAGATTTAAATAAAACATAACTCAAACCACATTCATTAAAATCCTTGTCTTACAGAATTTTAGTATTGAATTGATCATGCTATAAGGATCTCTGAACCTAATTTCTAATGAACATCTCTTTTTAATATTAGTTGTATAGCTACAACTAACATTGTAGATTGTGGTAAAAAGTACAAATACTTGTTTATCTGATCTCTGCTCCAGTGAATTTGTTTCTCAGGGAGTCACTATCCATTGTTTTTGTATATTTCTTAATTTAAACAGATAGAAAACAGTTAGAAAAAGATTTATCATTGCTATTACCAATTGTTGGCCTCTTGCTTAAATTAGAGAGGGTGGTAGAGCTGAAGGAGAATTTTCTCTTTTTTCTAAGAAGACATTAAATACATATGATTATTCTATGCCACAGAAAATGCCCATTGATGTTGAATTAAGAACCTTAACTCATGTTACCTACAAGCGATTAAATATTTAGATTTTCCCAACCTTGATCTGAAGAGTAGCCTCGTTTGTTTGCAAACCCCATGAAAATCCAATTCCTCCATGATTCTTTGAAGTTACACTTAATACAATCATCAATAATTATATTTCAAACTTTTTAAAGCAAAAAAGAAAAACGACAACCAGCAATAAGCAAAGACAGCAAAATAGTGAACATATTATTTGACCTTATATAAAGAACACTGAGCTTAGTTCTACTGTAGTGAAAAGTGAGCAGGAGAAAGGCAACCTTAGAAACTTTAGCTCTGTGGCTTTGTCATATGTTATCATAAATAACATTATAATTGAATTTATAACATTTTAATCCAATATAATTATAAATATTCCCATTAAAACACAGAAAATACATAGCATAACAGTACATCTTGAAAGGGCTATTTTATAACTTGAATGAATTTATAAGCAAGTCTACTCATAAAGTCAGTCAAATTCATGATAATTTTCTATTATTCCTTTTTAAGACTCAAATTTACCATGTTCTCCACCAGGTACCAGTCATCTTCTTAGTGCCACACTTTCAGAAAAAGGAGGATAACAGTAATGAAGAGACTGATTACCAATTTTCTAGTCTTTCAAACCCTTTGTTTTCTTACAGATGTCTATAGCAACTGAAATAACAAAGATATTGTTACTTTAAATGTTAAATAGTACTTTGTGGGACTTCAGCAGGAATTTTTCTTGACAATGCTGTGAATCTTCCAAATAATTTGGAAAACTAAACTTTGTATATTTTGAACCCTCTAGCTGCCCAAGCTAGTTGCAGGTGAGAAATGTATCTCAAGATATAATACATACACCAGTACTACTGATTTAAATTGGACAAAGTATTCCTCTCAGTCCCTAAAGATGGGTAAGTCTATTTGGATAATTCTCCACAATGGAATAATATAACCTTTTTAAAGGTTACTCTACGAGGAAATGTTGTACAAGACCCCATGGATTTGTGTTTGTAAAAATAAAAACATACAAATGACTTCATAGTTTTGTCAATTCAAATGTGCTGTCATTCATTACCTTTAGATGCTCCTTGTGATGGTGCTCCCAGGCAAGGTACGTTTCCAGGGCTTAATGACAGATGGTGCTTGGATCTCTAGCTTTGCACTTATTCACCCTTTATTGTACATTTTAGCACCCGTAGGCTAAATTCTGGCCACAGTCCTTTTCTTTCTATTCCCAGTCTTGAATGTACAGTTGCCTCTTGAATAATCAGAAATAGGTGTGCAGTTGAAAATCCACATATAACTTTTGACTTCCCTAAAACTTAACTACTAATAGCCTACTGTTGACAGAAGACATATTGATAGCATCAACCCTCGATTAACAGATTTTGGTTGTTATATATATCATATACTGTACTTTTACAATAAAGTAAGCTAGAGGAAAAAAATGTTATTAAGAACATCATAAGGAAGAAAAAAATATATTTACATTACTGCACTGTATTTATGGAAAAAAATCTGTGTGTAAGTGGATCCATGCAATCAAACCTGTGTTGTTCAAGAGTTAACTGTATTACTATCCTTTTTATAGTATCTATAGTATAACAACTAATGCAGTAGAAGTTACACTGAAAAGACATGAGTGAATAGTCTTCTCAGAGAGGAATATATACATGAGGTCCTGCCTGTGGTGCCATGATTGAGTCTTAGTGATCAGTAGAACAAGAAGGACCCTTAGAACTCTAAGTTAGAAATTGTTCTCTCATTATTGGATTGTGAACAGATATACTCTGGAGTAGATATGATGATAAAGACTTCTATTGCCCCAGTTTATTTGCATGGCAAGTAGCAGACATATCATAAGCTTCTCAAATTTAACATGTTCAAAATAAAACATTTTTTTTCCATGTAAGAGAGGGATTAGAATGGATTGGTTGAGAGGGTCAAGAAGATGGATGAAAGCTTGGGTGGGGGGTGGCACATAGGCCTTCAAAGCCTCACTGAAGATGATGTTCTTGTTTGTTTGTTTGCTTACTTACATCCATCCACAAATATTCTGTTAGTGCTACCCCTGTGCCCTGAACTGTGTTTGGTCCTAGAGCAATTCTAAGATTGCCCATCAAGTGATCACAAGAGAGAGAGATCATGGAGGCCAGGAGCTCTGCCATTCAACAGGAACACATTAGTTTAGGTTCAGATTACCAATATCTCCAGGATGGTTCCAACCATACAAGCAGAGAGAAAAATGAAAGAAATATTTCAGGAAGACTCTCTTAGGTTTTGATGAATGCAGAATAAATTATTTTCTAAATTCCTTCCTCATGATTTTTTTAAGCTCTTTAGCTTACATTTTCCATGGTCTACAGAGTATCAGAGCTAGTGTAATGAACTGGAAAGGTGTGCAAGCTTTGGAGCTCCATAGACCTAGCTGCAAATCTGCCTCCCCCACCAATATACTATGTGACTTTAGACAAATTTTTCACCTCTCTTGGTCTTTGTTGTTTATCCATCCCCTAAAATGGGATGATTGTTTATTACTATGAGAATACTACAATAAAACTCATAGTGAAATAATGCATGATAAACTTCTTTGTGTTGTGACTGGTTGAGTTTGTCAACAAACTCAATTGAATTAACAGGAATTTTAAATAGAAAAGACAATACTGTGATGACTGGGTAAGGTTTCTAATTTTATTTTATTTATTTATTTATTTATTTATTTTTAAAATATTTTATTTATTTATTTGACAGACAGAGATTACAAGTAGGCAGAGGCAGTCAGAGAGAGGAGGAAGCAGGCTCCCTGCTGAGCAGAGAGCCTGATGTGGGGCTCAATCCCAGGACCCTGGGATCACGACCCGAGCTGAAGGCAGAGGCTTTAACCCACTGAGCCACCCAGGCACCCCAGGTTTCTAATTTTAAAACTGGAGCCAGTCCTTCAGCTACCACCTGAAAGGTATTCTAGATTTGTGCTTCAGAGGTAGCTTGCAGAGGAAAAGTTTGTGTGCTGTCTGTGTGGAAATAAAATTCTTTATATTGTACAAAAAAGCTTTTGTCATTCTTATTTATCTTAGTACATTATGTTTGATCATTCATGTCCAAGACTTAGGGGTAGTTTTTCATCTCTTCTTATATCTAAACCACCAGAAAATCCTATTGTCTCAATCTACAAAATATATTTTGAATCTGAGCACTATTAACTAAGTCTATTGTTACCACACTTGTCCAAGCCACCATCATTTTTTACTTGAACCATTGCAAATCACCCAGACTTTAGATTGAAAATCAGAGGTCAATATTCTAGGAATAAGTTTAAGCTAGAGATAAAGCTGTTCTTAAAGAAACCAAAAACTAGCTTTGGATAATCTGATACCATGGTTGCCCTAAGATGATCCAAGTTTGCTAATGTTTCTGGCCACCTATGAGAAATACAGGTAAATCTGCTCTGGTGGATGATAAAAAAAAGTTCAGGTTTTAAATTATCTCTATTATTTTTCATATAGCACAAGCAGCTCTCAATCAAAAATAATCAGGCAAGTGAAGAAACCAAAAAAGTTGGTGAAAAATTGAAAGAAAAAGTTCCAAATAACAGAAGAAGACCCATGGGAGATTTTTAAAATTATTAAACAATGACTTTAAATTAATTATGTCTAATATGACCAATGAAATGAAAATAACTTTGATAATTTTACATAGAACTGAAAATAATAAATAGGAACAAATTGAAATTTTGAAACTGAACAATTCTTGAATCAAAATTCAGCTTTCAATAATTAGGAATCATAGCACAAAAGAAATAACTGAAGAAGGAATTAGTGAGTTTGAAGATAGGACAGAAGAAAATAGCCACAATGGAATAGAGAATGGCAGAAGGATGGAAAACACAAAAAGAAAGAAAATGTAAAAGGCATAGACATAGAACCAAAATAACATACATACATGTAATTGAAGTCTCTACATAGAAAAGATCTTTAAAAGGATAATGACTGAACATTTTCTAAAGCTAAGGACAGAAGCTAATTCAACAGCTAAATTCAAGCTATTAAGTTTAAGAAGCACTGTGAACTCTAATGAGGGAAACTGTATTGAGACAAAGAAATTGTGTATACAACAGAACAATTTCTAAAAACCAAATATGAGGACAAGTATCTTAACAACATCCAAATATAAAATGATGCATTACTTTAAAAAGAGCCACAATCAGACAGATAGTCAATTGGTCAACATAAAAAATAAAAGCCGAAAGACAAAGTAATTCTACCCCCAATGTATCAAAAGACAGTAACTTCTACTTTTAAGTTCTATACACAATGCATAGGTCCTTAAAAAAATAAAGGTAATATAAAAACCTTGTCAGATGAAGAAAACCTGGAAGAATTTTCACCAGGATATGAGTCTAAAGAAAATTCTTCAGGCAAAAGGAAGATAATTTAAGATGAATATTTGGAGGTGAGGTAAGAAATAAAGGACAAAATAACAATGACTTGCACATATAAATGAATATGGATAATATAAATAATAATGCCTTATAACACTTTACAATAACAAAAGATTTGATTCATTGGAAACATAACAGTTCTAAATTAACATGTAACTAATAATGTGGCTTAAAGTTATATGAGCCCTAAATTAAGAGAACTCTGGAAGGAAATAAACTTATAATCACAGAAGGAGATTTTAATATACTTCTTTTTATAATTCATAAAATAATCACACAAATGTTAAATGTATATTTATTTAAATAGCATGATTAACAAACTTGACCTATATGAAATATATAGGATATTGCTAAAACTGAAGAATGTATTTTTTTCCCAATTTACATACAAGTTTTACAAAAATTAGGCATATACTGGCCCATAAAGTAAATCTCATATTTCCAATTACATATTTCAAAAATTATAATACTATGCTCTCTGATCACAGTGAAATAAAAAATAAAGAAGACAACTAGAAAATACCTGTATTTTGGAAATATTAAATGCTTCTATGTTCCTAGTGGGTTAAGAGAAAATAAAATGGAAATTTTAGAAATATTTTGAATTATTTCATATCAAAACATACCAGATGCGGCTAAAACCTTAAATTTGTTTACTAAAAGGAAAGAAAAGTTAAAAATCAATAATCTAAGCATAATCAATGATGAAATGTTGAAGGTTTTCCCTGCAAGATCAGAACCAAGGGAAGAATGACCATTATCATCCTTCTTTTCAACACTGTATGGAAGTTTTAGTTTGATGAAGAAAGAAAAGACCTATTAGGACAAGGATTAGAAACAAAGAAATAAAACTCCTGATTCTGAAACAACCTGATTGTTTATGTAGGAAATTTTAAAATTCTTAGATAAATTATTAGAATATGTGATTTTAGCAAGGTCTCCATTTTTTTTTAAGATTTTATTTATTTATTTGTCAGAGAGAGAGAGAGAGAGAGTGAGCACAGGCAGACAGAGTGGCAGAGGGAGAAGCAGGCTCCCTGCGGAGCAAGGAGCCCGATGTGGGACTCGATCCCACGACGCTGGGATCATGACCTGAGCCGAAGGCAGCCGCTCAACCAACTGAGCCAGGCAGGCATCCCGCAAGTTCTCCATTTTTTAAAAAGATTTTATTTATTTATTTGAGAGAGAGAGAAAGAGAGAGAGCACACTCAAGTTGGGGGGAGAAAGGGAGGGTAGAGGGAGAGGGAGAAGCAGGCTCCCCACTGAGCTGGGAACAAGGAGCTCAACCCCAGGACCTTGTGATCATGACCCGAACTGAAGGCAGACTTTAACTGACCAAGCCACCCAGACACCCCCGACTAAGCAAACTCTTAAGATTATAATCTACTATTGTAGATTTATTTGTATAAATTGTATTGTATACAATTATATTGTATAAGTATTGTATTTGTATAATTGTATTGTAGATTTATTTGTACAAATAAATTATTTGTATAAATGGAATCTACTATTCCATTTATACAAAGTTTGCTAAACACCATACTAACTTGTGGTGTCAGAAGTCAGAATAGCATTTACTCTTGGTGATGAAGAAAAGAGACATGGTTGAGAGGGCAGAGGGAAGGATTCTGTGGGGCTGGTAATATTCTAAGACTCTGTGTCTACACCCTAGTGATGGCCACAGAAATGAATGTTTTGGGAGAATTGACTTAGGATTCATGCATGTTTCTGTATGTGTCGTATTTCAGCAAAAATGTGTTCAAAGTAGTTTTCTTTGCATTGTCTTCTCTTGATGTACTATCTTATCTCCTTCCTTAACTTTATTTTATTGTTAAACGCCTGAGAGGAATAATCTACACTTGACCTCTCTCTCTCTCTCTCTCTCTGCTTCTTCCTCTCCCCTCTCCACCTCCTTTTAATCCCACACATTCTCAGCTCATTATGATCTAGTTTCTGCCCTACCACTCTGAAAGTGCTTTCACCAAAGTCACCACTGACCTCCTAATTGCCAATTGTCTATTATCAGCCTTGTCCTGCTTGGCCTCTCCACGCCTTCTGACACTGCAGCCCAGCCCTCATTTATAATCCCCTCTTCTCATGACCCCTTCCTCATTCTTCTCTTTCTTTGTAGACAGTTTCAACTGCATCCTCCCTTCCTCACTTGGCCCTCCAATACTTGTTTTCTAATTTTTTGGACCTCAAATATGTGTCTTTCAGTTATATTTGTTCAGGTTGCTCTAATGTAAGAATTAGAAACTGACTATAGACACATGTTCTGTAATTCAAACCATTTTTTTGTTTTATTTTGTTGCTTTCTGTTTTTTAAAATTTAAGTGTGAGTTATTTGCCATTGTATTAAAATCAGCAGATTTTACATAAAAATCCAGGTTTCTGGCATCAGAAAATTTAAGTTTGTGAATCCTGGATGCACTTGTGAGGGGACACCAACTTTCTAGAAGTGAATAGTAGGAGTTTTTTAGCCTAACACAGGACCCACATTTTGTTCTACTTTTTACAGTCTGCTTGTTGCCTCTAGGGCACTTAAATTTCTCATTACTGTTATACATGTCCCTTTAGAGCAGAGCTTCTCAAACGGTATAGAAGAATCATCTGGCAGTATGATGAGTATTGGATCAGGTCCAGGAAAAGATATATTTTTAAAAATCCCAGGTGACTCTGAAGCAAGTTGTCCACAGAAGACACTATTGTAGGCTATTCCTTTGACTGTTAACATCTTGAATTCCTTTAACTACATTTCTTGGTCTTAAGTGCCTCACTGTCTGCTAGATGAGATAGACATACAAAGAAGTAGTCATAATACATATGTCTGTCTGACCATCCCTCTCGGGCACGCTGAGGCTTGAAGTTCCCATCTTTGCAAAGGTCTGCAGGCTGGGTCAAGAGTGAGTTATTGAGTTTTTGGATGTTGGTTCAAGGCATTGTCCTGATAAACAGGAAAGCTAGTCAACAGCTCATCAAGAGACTAAGGCAGAAAGAGATGGAAAGCCAAAGCAGACAAAGACGCAGAAACCAGAAGACAGTGAGAAGTTTTAGAAGAGGATCATGAGGAGCAGGGCCTGAAGCAGCTCTTTGAGGTACATGAAGGTAGCTGTATTTGAAATAAAGGTTTCCGTATTAGCACAGAGGGAGTATATAAAAATGTTATCTTGATGCAGATCATAATGTGACAAATGTACTCCTCAAGTAATATACGGTGTCTGTAAAATGAGGTCCAATCAACTCCAGAGACTGAGGATAGTCTTGGCTCTGTTAGTGACCTACTTAGGTCAATATGATTTGCGGTATCAAACTAGAATTATATAGCTACATTGTCCAGCAGCAACATAGGGATAGTGCAGTTCACTTGTACCTACAGAGCTGGATCTCTGTTTTTATCCAACACTGAGAATGTACTGGAACACTAGGACAGAAAGAAAAGGGAGCAAAAGGATTGAGAGCAATGGTGAGTGATTTTAGAGATAGGCTATGGGCTCATCGCTTAATAGTGAAGTACAAAGACGCTGACTGATGAGGAATGAAAGCGTCAAGGATCTGGTGGCCTTGGTGATATTAGAAAACAGGTGGGTAAACCTGAGAGAAAAATGAGGGTTTGATGAAGGAAAGTTATGGTAAAAGAGGGAACTTTGGGAGATTAAGATCTCAGAAGCTAAGCTGTGTAGGGTAATGATGATATTTTAGTAGGTTACTGTAATGGAGTACTTGAAGGTCTTTAGCATGGAGAAGATCAAGGAACCATAAAGCAAGGGACACTATATGTGTGACATGAACATCTTTCCATATAGAAATATCAGAAACAAGAAGTTGTTTCTAGTTTTTTTTTTTTAATGGACTATCTTTGCTATTACATTAATGTATCTACAGACTTACTCACAGTCATTATCAATTTGATGAAAATACTTTGTAATTTTTATGCCTCTTCTTAACCAAATTTTTATCCCTTGAAAAAATCACAGTGTACAGAGTGGTTCAGTCTAAATAAATAAATGATAGCTCTAATAACACATCATACGGTGGCATTCCATAATTTTCAAAACACTTTTTACATAAACCATACCACATATTAAAACAACGCATGAGGTAGAAATAGGAAGAAATTACCATCTAATTTTAATAGATAAAGAGCATGAGGAGACTAGCCTAAGGTAACAACTTAATAAGAGCCAGAAGCAGCCCTAGAACCCATGTACCTCTATTTTATTTTTAATACTTTAGACATTTTATAAATTGATAAAGTTACTGGGGATGCTTTAATGTTGCAGGTTTTTTTTATAATTATCATTTTAACTTAGCATGCATTTTCCCATTAATGCTCACTAGAAAATTTAGTTATTCAAAGTCATCAAATAGATAAATTTATTTAGTCATTAGGAAAAAGACCAGGAAGCCTAAGACTTTTATTCCTTAGTGTTGCATAGCTTATGTTAATAAATAGCTAACTAATGGAATTTACAGGAATCTTGGTTCTTTTCACTTTTTTTTTATTTTTGGTAATAATAACATAATATATACTTGGTGTAGGTGTGTGTGTGTGTGTGCATGTTTGTGTGAATTCTCATACATACATGAGTCTCTAATTGCTTATATAAAACACAAATATCAAAAGCTGTTGCTAAAATGTTCTGTGTTCATTGTTTCAACCATCATTTTCCATAGAGTTTAATATCAGAGGGCTCCTCATTGGCTTCCTATAGAAGAAAGATTTTATGTGTGGGTGCAAGTCTCAGGAATGAGTCATGAAGGGAGAAAATTCAAAATGCTTGAGCTTTCTGTCCTTCCCTTTCTCTCAGTCCACTTTTGTGTGATTTCCCAGTTTCATTTTCTATGGAATATATTCGAGAGGAACAAGACATGGGGGAAGGAGGCAAACTCTCTATTATGAAGATGGGTTTTCTGCTGTGCTGAGTACTTCTTAGCCTTACACCTGTAAGTGATGTAATAGCTTTATAGCTCTTGTACTCAGTTTTCACATCTATAAAATGGATCATGTAAAATGTATTGGAAGCATTTTGTAAAATATAAAGCATTTGCAAATAAAGCTTTTGATATGGAATGAAACGCATAAGCAGAGAGTCAAATCTTCCTTTACACAGATGTCCTTATTATGCTCCCCTTAACAAATCACTTAATCTCTCTGATTCTTCATTGCTCACCTGAGAAATGCAGAGAACACATTATGTCAGACATTGTCTTAATAAACTGGAGTTCAAAATATCAGACCAAGTGTAGAATCTAGTTTTTCCATTTACAAATGATAAATTTTAACCTAGAGATCAGGGAACCAGATATCTTCCACAGCGCCTTGGGCTTTCTTACAGACTAAAACATATTTTCATTCATATCGAATTGTGCTGGAATGCTATGGCCACTAGGTGTTTTTTAAATGTGCAATTATATGCAAATAAAGGTATAATCCTGGCTGAATCTGCACAAATTATCTAATGACCTTCCTATCAGATTTCTCCCTTTACAGAGGTTGATGGGTTTTGTCTCTAGTTATAAATAACTTTTTTAAAGGAAACATATATTTCCTCTTGGTAAACATACAAACACTATTAGAATTGGATACAAGGGCATTCAGAAGCCAGAGCACATTCTAACTTTGAACTTGCATTTGACCTGGAGGGTATGACATGAAGCATAATCAGATATGGCTAATACGCAACTTAGTTATCAAGTCCGGTTTGCATGGTTCTTAAAGAGACAGGAAAATCACCTTTTCTCCAGCTTACAAATAATTTTCATGGGCCGTGGTGGAGACTGCAATTTTATAATTCCTTCTTAGCTGTGTCAGTTATTCCTTCACGTGTGAGATCACCCTTCTTCCCACCCATTCTCCACACTGCTTGTCAGAGTGATCTTTATCAAATGTATACCTTTTTTTTTTTTAATCCTTCATGGCTTTTCACCGCCCTCAGGATAAAATTCATATTTCATATCAGGGCTCCTGTCTTCCTTTCTACTTTCATCTTCTCTTGGGATTCTATTAATGTTCCTCCAGTCATAATAGCATACCAGCATCTTACCCACAGCTTTGTTCCTTTACACATACTTCTCTCTACCAACCCTTCCTCACCCTTCAAAACCACGAAAAGTCCTTCCCTGACCTTTTTCAGTTTGAGTAAGTTTCATTCTTCTACATTCCCATTATATCTTGTGCTTATCTTGATCATGCAATTTATCTTATCGTATCACATTTATTAGTTATTTTATCTAATAGGAAATAAAATATCCTGCCTGAAAAAAGTTTATCCCTTTTATAGTTCCTTGATATCAAACACAGCATAGGAAACACACTAGGTGCTGGGTAAACATTTGTTGAAAGAATGAATAAAGGCAATGAACATTAACCAAACACAGACATTGAGATAGAGTCTTTGGGGGGATTGATACTGGCCAGGTTGAGTTTGTCAAATCCCTAGTTAATTATTTGGAGATTTAGAAAGTGAATACAATATTCCTTTTGTAGAGAGGATTTAGAAAAAATGTCAGGAGGAGATTCAGTGGGGGCTCTCATTCTACCCCTCTAGCCCAGGTTAGAGAGATGCCTTGAGAGTTAGTCAAGGTCATATACTTGTAGAGGAAAGAGATAACTCTGGAATGAAGTCCCTGCCAGTCTTCCCTTTCAGCAAAACATAGATTTAGTTTTCCTATTTCTTCCTTCTCCCTGAGCCCTTGGCTAGCCCACCCCCGAGATTAAACCAAATACCAGGTGGCCTTGATGAAGCCCATGAGGAGATAAGCACAGCTTTTCAGGGACAGAGGATTCATTTTCTCAAACTTTACCCATTTGTACGCTGAGGATAATAGTATAGCCGGCCTCATAGAGATGATGGGAGGATTAAGGAGCTCAGAGAGATAATAAACATAAAAGAGCACTGAGCAGCTGCTGTAGGATTCAGTCTGAGAAGCAGACAGAGATGCTCTGCAAATGCTCCTTCTCTCCAGACCACGTTCTCAATGTGCAGACTCTGAAGGTCAGTTGGAAGAAGCGGGGTGCAATCTCTGGGATGTTACGTTCAGGCCTAACCTACCATACATACCATGGCCGATTTTTGTCGTTATTCCAGCCAATGACTTCCTGAGCCCTAACTGCCCTAGACCTCACAGTCACATAAGCCAGATAAACAGTCCCAGAAGCTCCTCTAGAGAGATGTTCAGTGCACTGAAGAGGCCATGATAACCCCCGGAGCAAAGGACATGAAGCTGTCCACCTTCGATGATTTGAGTTAGAATTATACATTTTGTGGACTTTCAGGGGCACATTTTAGAAATCAGAGGTCTTTGTACAAAATAGATGCTGGGGGGGAAAAAATCACTCAATCAATGTAAGTGAAACTGAAGTCTTGTATCTTTCTTCAAACATCCAGACATTTTGGGTGCTCTTTTCTCACACTGTATACAAATTTGTGTTTGGGGTTTTTCATTAACGCCCATACTGTTATATTATGGTAATCAATGATGGCAAACAATGGAAATTTATCTAAAGAACAGCAATGGCCTCAAAGAAAAATTTATTAGTTGTGGAAAATGTTTTGAAAAGGTGAAGTTTAATAGCTGGCTAAGTAGTTAGAAAAGCTTCCATAGATATAATATATGTGAAGTATTTGGATCTAGGTATAAAGACTAACGGATAGAGTGAAAATTCTGATGAGATCTCAGGAAATTATAAAAATAATTTCAAAAATGAAAAAAATGTCCTAATTTATTGATGAAAACCTGTGTTTGTTTTTATACCAGAATATATTAATTCAGTCACCCATCTTTTTCCTGAAAGTAAAAAATATAGTAAATTATCTAGACACAACAATGGGACTCTTGTGATCTACACTTTTGCTAAGGAAGCTTTCTCTTTTTCTGTGAATCAAAAAGCAATTTTGCTCAGTGCTTCTAATCACATCATTAAGACATTAGGCTTTTCTCTTTGAGACAGAAGTCTTATAAAACTCTTATATTGTCATTATTTGGATGCAGATTAAGCAAAATTTGCAACATTTTGGACTCTATACTTGAGGGAAAGCATTTGTACTTTGGGTGAAGATTTTCTCAATAAACGGATACACAACTGATAGTCTTGGGGTTTGCAAGACAGCTCACGTCATCTGTGGAATTAACTTATATTAATATTAATGTAAACCATATAAGTATATACAAATTATATCACTAAGTATATCAGTGTTATTTCAAAAACTGAAAAACTGATAGTTAAATTTGATTCCATTGATTTTCCTATTGCGGTCAGATTTGTTTCATTCAAGATTCTCCAGTCCTTACTTGGGCAACATTTAATTGTGTCTTTGTTTTACTCACTATCTTGGGTCCAGATTTTTCACTGTTATTAATTTTTATTTTTTAAAATATTTATTTATTTATTTGAAAGAGAGAGAAAGAGAGAGCATGTGTGGTGGGAAGGGGCAGAGGGAAACGGAGAGACAGTCTTAAGCGGATTCTGCACTGAGCATGGAGACCAGTTTGGAGCTGGATCTCAAAATCACAACCTGAGCCACAACCAAGAGTCAGACGCTTAAACCAACTGCATTACTCAGGTGCCCCATATTTTTAAAAGTCTTATTTATGTAATTTTGTGAAATAAATTTTATATTTGTTTTCTCTTTTTCTAATTTTTAAACACTGAGTCTCTTTACTTTTCAGTCTGTTTCTATTATAATTATGTTACAACAGGAACTTTATCTTTCGGTTTCATAGAACTTGTGTTGAACTCAAGAGTTATTTTGGACCCAGCAAGCGGCTCATTTCAACTATTTTGATATTTTGATTTAAAAATGAGGTGACCGGAGCGCCTGGGTGGCTCAGTTGGTTAAGCAGTTGCCTTTGTGAAGCTCAGGTCATGATCCTAGGGGTCCTGGGATCAAGCCCTCCATCCGGCTCCCTGCTCAGTGGAGTCTGCTTCTCCTTCTCCCTCTGCCTGGTTGTGCTCTCTCTCTGTCAAATAAATAAATAAATCTTTAAAAAAAATGAGGTGACCCATGCTTTGTATTTTCTACGAGCAAATGTATACTTACTTTTTATTACAGTAATTCTACCTTTGATTTACAATACTATTTTTTTTTTTTTTGTAATTTTACTCGGTATTTCTCCACAATTCCATGTTAGGCTAAAGGCTAAATGGAGACAATTTTGCAGCAACGACTCAAATGTGTTTCTAATCAGCATGCTGCAGCACCTTTCCATTAAGCAGATATTTCCAATTTTATATTCTTTACTCGAAAGCTCATTATTTTGCATTTACCTATAGTGAACTATATTTGCCGTGTATTAGCACAGACACTTAAATGTTTTCAATCTTGATGTATCCCTCACAATATTAGTCTTCCTTGCTTTTCTAGTCATTTAAAAATAATCTACAAACAAGCAGTATAAAAGTGTGGTGAGTCCTAACTAAGTTGTCTCTCTTCATATACACACACACACAAACACATACATATATATATACACACACACATATATATGTTTATACATTTATATATTATATATTTATGTGTACACACACGTGCCCATATATATATACACATAAACATATATAAATATATACATATACATGTATATAATATACATATATAAATATGTTTGTATACACACACACATACACAGACATACATATATATTGCAAAGACAGATGATTCCGAAGATATTTAATAAAAGGAAAGGATATAATGACAGGAATGACTTGATATCTTGGCCCTTCAGCTCTAATATAAGCACCAGTGTTTTACTATACATCATGATAAAAGCAGTAAAACAAAATTCATGACAATAGTTAACAGTAGTTGTTCACAGTGACCCTTCCAATAAACATGTGATTATTATTTTACCTCCTCAAAATTACAGGGGAACTATCTTTATACATTCCAGTGAATGGGTTCAAAGACTTTGATACGATTTTAAACTGTATTGATAGAGATAACATATAGGAAATTACTGAATCAAATAATTGATTAAATAAAAAAAAGGATAGAGATCCAAAAACATAACACTGAAGAAAAAGTACTTAGTGGGTTCTGAGTCACAAGGCGTACTTTATTCATATGAATTTGTAAATGCAATAATAGAAATCTATATAAGGATATTATAGTTGTGGGCTTTATGTTAGTAGATACTATTTTAGCCAAAGAATCTGGAATGCCTAAATTCTTCCATGTCAGTAATCCCTTTTAGAGGAATTACCCCCACAAGAACATAGCAGAGTAAGTATCAAGATAACCTTTCATGGCTTTGTATGTATCTAATAATCTAACAGAGTTTCCATGAAAATTGGATTGGAGCGTGTTTCTTGAGCCTGATTCACATGGGGATTTTTAGTAAAGAGATCTTATCTCCATGTTCTGAATCTTGGAGCTAGTCTCTGGAAGCAGAGAAGGAGTGAGGAAGAAGAAAAGAGAAAAAAGTACTTTCTTAAAAATTTTAATTTAATTTTTTTGTGTGTGTGTGTTCCAAAATTCATTGTTTATGCACCACACCCAGTGCTCCATGCAATATGTGCCCTCCTTAATACCCACCACCAGGCTCACCCAACTTTCCACTCCCCTCCCCTCCAAAACCCTGTTTGTTTCTCAGAGTCCACAGTCTCTCATACTTTGTCTCCCTCTTCGATTTCCCCCAACTCACTTCTCCTTCCCAACTCCCTCTGTCCTCTCTGTTATTCCTTATGCTCCACAAGTAAGTGAAACCATATGATAATTGACTCTCTCTGCTTGACTTATTTCACTCAGCATAATCTCCTCCAGTCCCATCCATGTTGATACAAAAGTTGGGTATTCATCCTTTCTGATGGAGGCATAATACTCCATTGTATATATGGACCATGTCTTCTTTATCCATTCATCTGTTGAAGGGCATCTTGGCTCTTCCCACAGTTTTGTGATTGTGGACACTGCTGCTATGAACATTGGGGTACAGATCGCCCTTTTCTTCACTACCTGTATCTTTGGGGTAAATACCCAGTAGTGCAATTGCAGGGTCATAGTGTAGCTCTATTTTTAATTTCTTAAGGGATCTCCACACTGTTTTCCAAAGTGACTGCACCAACTTGCATTCCTACCAATAGTGTAAGAGGGTTCCCCTTTCTCCACAACCTCTCCAACACTTGTTTACTGTCTTATTGATTTTGGCCATTCTAACTGGTGTCAGGTGATACCTCAATGTAGTTTTGATTTGAATTTCCCAGATGGCTAATGATGATGAACATTTTTTCATGTGTCTATTATCCATTTGTATGTCTTCTTTAGAGAAGTGTCTGTTCATGTCTTCTACCCATTTTTTGAAGTGATTATCTGTTTTATGTGTGTTGAGTTTGAAGAGTTCTTTATAGATCTTGGATGTTAGCCCTTTGTCTGAAAGTGGCTTTCATTCCATGGGTTGCCTCTTTGTTTTGTTGACTGTTTCTTTTGCTGTGCAGAAGCTTTTGATCTTGACGAAGTCCCAAAAGTTCATTTTTGCCTTTGTTTCCTTTGCCTTTGGGGACATGTCTTGAAAGAATTTGCTGTGGCTGATGTCAAAGAGGTTACTGCTTATGTTCTTCTCTATGATTTTGATAGATTCCTATCTCACATTGAGGTCTTTTATCCATTTTGAGTTTATCTTTGTACGGTGCAAGAGAATGGTTGAGTTTTGTTCTTTTATACAGTTATATGCCAATAAGTTAAGCAATCTAGATGAAATGGATGCATTCCTGGAAACCTATAACTTCCAAAACTGAATCAGGAAGAAATTGACAACCTGAATAGACCAATATCTAGTAACGAAATTGAAGCAGTGATCAAAAACCTCCCCCAAAACAAGAGCCCAGGACATGACAGATTCCCTGGAGAATTCTATCAAACATTCAAAGAGGAAATAATACCTATTTTTCTGAAGCTCTTTCAAAAAATAGAAACAGAAGGAAAGCTTCCAGATTCTTTTTATGAAGCCAGCATTACCCTGATCCCCAAACCAGGCAAAGACCCCCTTAGGAGGGAGAATTTCAGACCAATATCCCTGATGAATATGAATGCCAAGATTCTCAACAAGATCCTGGCTAATAGGATCCAACAGTACATTAAAAAGGTTATTCACTGGGACGCCTGGGTGGCTCAGTTGGTTGAGCAGCTGCCTTCAGCTCAGGTCATGATCCCGGCGTCCTGGGATCGAGTCCCGCATCGGGCTCCTTGCTCATCAGGGAGCCTGCTTCTCCCTCTGCCTCTGCCTGCCATTCTGTCTGCCTGTGCTTGCTCTCTCTCCCTCTCTCTCTCTCTCTGACAAATAATTAAATAAAATCTTAAAAAAAAAAAAAGGTTATTCACCATGACCAGGTGGGATTTATCCATAGGATGCAAAAGTGGTTCAACGTTTGCAAATCAATCAATGTGATAGAACAATAAGAGAAGAGAAAACATCGTCCTCTCAGTTGATGCAGGTAAACTATTTGACAAAATACAGCATCCATTCCTGATTAAAACCATTCAAAGTATAGGGATATAGGGAACATTCCTCAACTTCATAAAATCTATCTATAAAAAATCCACAGTGAATATCATCCTCAATGGGGAAAGTTGACAGCCTTCCCTTTGAGATCAGGAACACAAGGATGCCCACTCTCCGAACTGTTGTTCAACATAGTACTCGAAGTCCTAGCAACAGCAATCAGATAACAAAAAGAAATAAAAAGCATTCACATTGGCAAAGAAGAAGTCAAACTCTCTCTCTTCACAGATGACATGATACTTTATATGAAAAACCCAAAGACTCCACCCCCAAACCACTAGAATTCATATAGCAATTCAGGAATGTGGCAGGATACAAAATCAATGTACAGAAGTCAGTTGCTTTCTTATACACTAACAATGAAAATATAGAAAGGGAAATTAGAGAATCGATTCCATTTACTATAGCACCAAGAACCATAAGATATGTGGGGAAAAAATACTTTTTGTCTAAAAACCCATCCACTCTGTGGAGTAGAAGAGAGAGGTTTTCCTGAATGGCCTCTAGGAACTAGCTCCTTCTAGAATCCACTTAACATACAAAGGTAGGAGAAGAGGAATTTTTCAAGAGAGGTAAAAAAATAGTGCTTTCAGGTATATCTTTGTGTGTTTTAAGGCATGATGATCCCATATGGACCAGTGAATGTTCTGGAACTCAGAATAATTAAGTAAAAGCACCTTTTTGTCTTTCAAAAGAAGACTCAGAGTCAAAACTTCCTGGTGTGAGGTTATGGTAGAACATTCCTTAGTCGGTTGATGTATAGCAAATGGCAGGGGTGCCTGGGTGCCTCAGTGGGTTAAGGCTCTGCTGTCTGCTCAAGTCATGATCTCAGGGTCCTGGGATCGAGCCCCACATCTGCTCAGCAGGGAGCCTGCTCCCCACCCCCAGCCCTGCCTGCTTCTCTGCCGACTTGTGATCTCTGTCTGCCAAATAAATAAATAAAACCCTAAAAAAAAAAAAGAAAGAAAGAAAGAAAAAAGAAAAGAAAAGAAAAGAAAAGAAAATGACACCTTAATTCAGTTCTGGGAAGGAAAAGTAAGACATTTAGAAGAAATTAATGTTTAAGTGGTCTTGAAAGGGAGTTAAGACCTAGCCAGATGATAAAAATGGACAGGGGACATTTGAGAACAAAGGAACACATGTAGAAAATTGTCCACTTTTTTTTGGCTGGACCAAAATGAAGCAAAATGATACATGAAGCAACATGTATCAGACATTTGAGAACAAAAGAACACATGTAGAAAATTGTCCACTTTTTTTTGGCTGGACCATATAGTGAAGCAACATGTATCAACTGTGACCTGGATGGTCCAGAATGTATTCTGTCAGATTGATTTTAAACCCTTCATGATGAGAGAATATACTATTCTCAGAATTATTTGGATATTCCCCAAAACCACATCATGCTATTTTTCTGAGGCAAGTATTTTCATCCTGGGTACAATTTGGAAAAGTTATCAAAACTCTTCGTGTCTTAGTGCCAACATATATAAATAGGGAAAAGGTAATACCTACTTCACAGGTTTGTTCAAGCACATGAGATCATATCTATGAAAAGTGTTTATGCTTTGTAAGCTGGAAAGTGCAATACAAAAGTTATTATTAAGCTGATGAAATTTCTGTCATGGCTTATTTTTTGTATCATTTAGCAAAAACAAAATTTAAATATCCTCAAAATGTGATACCCAAAAAACACAAATCACTGACTTTCACTATGTGCAACTATTTTTTCATATAATTCAATTCAATAAATGTGATTATATTTAAGATAGCCTTAAATCAGAGATGACAAATATAGGGCATAGGGGATCTTCTTCCTCACTTGTGCTCCCAAGGCAGACATCACTAATTGGTATTAACACTTTTTACTCTGTGCCTGGATGGAGCCTCAAAATTCTTCCCAATGTTCCAAGCAGCTCAAACCAACATTTAAGAGTTGACCCTTGAAATCTATTGTTATTTTGATTGGATTTAAGCCAAAAGAAGACAGAGGGCACTTTTCTTCCTTGCAAACCAGCATTGCAAACAACTATTTCAGAGACAGAAAAGCTCTGTCTTTATGCATTTTTAAGAATGAGAGTATGACATGTATGAATTGTGTGAAGTGAGTTTTCTTAGCAGTGTAACAAGAGAATATTTTTAAAAATGTGGCTGTTTTTTAGTACCTCAGATACTGATTGAATAATTTCTTTCAAATCCAACATGGTTTCATATCAGTTCTGTTAGTTGTAAAATGATATTGTGGAGTGACTAAGTTTGTGCCAAATAATAAATATAAATTCAAGTAAAAATATCCCTAAGTATGTCAGAATGATTTTGTGAATGGAGTCTAGAATGCAGGCAGATGCATTAAAATGTTATAACCATGTATACACATAGTTACCAAGTCATTGTCAGATACTATTTTCATGCATCATTTTGATGCTGTTTAATGTAGGATATGCTGAAAAGCTATTATTTGGTCTTTTCAAAAGTACCCAGTAAATAACCTTCTGCCCAATTACACTTTTCCTAATATTAAAAAACTAAGCCCTTAAAGATTTATAATGGTTTCCTTCTGAATGTGTCGCAAAATTAAAAAAAAAAAAAGATCTTTCCTTTACACTGGTAAATACTTGCTAACTGACATTCTTAGAATGGATAAGCGGTACCATGAGAAAGAAGACACAGTGTTTGAAGAGGAGAGTTCTTAGCTTTGTGAGTTGCTGCTATGGAAGGGATAAAGATGGGCATGGGAGTAAAATGGACATTTTTTACTCATTCTGACTTGGGGCCACCATCCTATAAGACCAGCCCAAATGGGTCCAGTGATGAAACTATGGTGTCAATTGTTTTGAATGATGGGGAACAACAGCTATAGGCTACTCCTTCACTCCTTCAGTCCCGCTAAGATATGGCCATATGGGATTTTCTTTCTCTTCATAACAGAGGTTCATCCCACTCTTCTCTAGCTTCTAAGGGATGGTTGCTTGTTCTGAGCCAGGTGATATAATTATGGCACTAAGATGTAAAGAAAGGGGATGGCTTTAAGATCAACACAGAAACAAAATTCTACTTACTATCATCTTGTGTGAGAATGCAATTAGCCATGAAGCTATACTTGTATGGCTGTGTGGGTGACAAGGGCTGTTCTGCCTGTGGTTTCAACCAATATGTGACATAACACTGGATTCAGATACATTCCATAATGGGGGATGCATTTTAGATATCCCTACATCTATGGCTCAATAAATGCATACATTTGCTCCAATGACCTAGTTCTTTCCGTTTTATTTATTTAATTATGCAGTACAGATAGCTAGAGACCCAGCACAGCAAGATGTCAGTTTTCTCTTGGTTAGACAGTAGGAAAGAGACAGAGTACTGATAATTCGGCACACTCAGATGTCCTGGGGGGAGATGTCAGATCACATCAGATCTAAAAGGCAACCTGATAGAAAGAGAAGAGGAAAATACTTTGGTCCCAACCTCTGTCCGGCATTCATCAGTTCTTTCAATCTCGTACCAAGTGTACAGATATATCTCATGTATAGCCATTTACTATTTTAAACTATGTAAATAAATGAATAATAAGCACCCATGGGCTCTGAAAGAAAATTTACAGGCAAACTATTCCATGGTTTTGGGATATAATTTTAATCCCAGCTAGACATCTCCCTATGATAAGAAAAGAGGAAATAAGAGAATATTGCAGTTAAAGATTGGAGCATCAGATTTCATCAGATAGACTTGATCCAGTCCCATTTCTTCCACTACTAGTTACATAATACCAACATTTTCATTGAGCAAAAAAGAATAATAACAGAAGCTATCTTACTGGTGTTACTGGGAAACAATTAAGATAGGAGCACTGGGTGTTAAACGCAAACAATGAATCATGGAACACTACATCAAAAACTAATGACGTACTGTATGATGACTAACATAACACAATAAAAAAAGATGAAAAAGATAGGTGCTTACAATGTATTATGATATGTACATTTTCTGAAAATATCTCATGGATAATATAAAGTACGGTGACTAGCATTCATTTATCTTTAAATCATTCAATGAAACACACACACTGTGAGTATATACTGTGATCTATTTATTGTGTTGTGCACACGGGTATAAAAATGGGGAAAACATTTGTAACATCATCAGACACCTGAACTCAGCTGTCTTCTCTTATCAAGACATTTGGAACACCAGCGGCTTGACTTCATTGAATAAAGAGTAATATGTGTAAACACAGACATGAGACATGGACACCATGAAGATTAGGTAACTAGAGCTCTCAGTACACAACCAGTAATGTGTCTAGTGTTCAAGGAGAAAGTAAGTTTTCTAGGTGTCAGCTTCTTGCGGCTGTTGCTCCAAAGGAGGTCACTGCCCAGAGTAATGAGAACAGTTGGGAATCTCTCCTATTCTCTATTGCCTGAAGGTCAACAGCCATCTGGTCTAACTCATGCTGGCTTTCCAATTGACAGTGAAAACAGATTTTCTATCATGTCCAAGAACAAAGGGCATGGCTGAATCGTGGAAAATGTAGATGACACAGTTGCCTTCATCCATACAGAATGTGTATCTCAATTTTCTGTAAATGCATTCTTGGGGAAAGTGTCCTTTGATTATGAGGCAGAATATAGGGGGCATTACAAAAAGGGGATAGATGAGCCATGCACCAGAATCCCCTTGGAATGATAAAGCAATTACAAAAATGAGAAGGTTCTCTTTGGGTAATCCAAGGGCTATCTTTCAAATACAGAGAATAAATCCAACCAGTCAATGAGGTGCCTACTCTTTGCAAATCATGAAACAGAAGTTATATATGTCACCACTGTGTGTTATGAACCTTTTCTTTTGCATTTTCATAAAAAAAAATATGACATTCTGAATAGGGCACTGACCAGCAGATTAAAATCACTTACTATGAGTGTCCTTTTATTTTCTTGGCAGGCCACATGCTGATCTAGCAGTCATCCATCTTTTTCCCTTTGTCAGACGCTGGTTAACAAATATTACCTGGTGATAAAACTGTCCAATTTTCTTATAGCAAAAATTACAAACATCAGGAAAAAATGCTGAGCTTGGGTAAGATATCTTATCTGTGTTAAATATTTCAGACTTATTACAGAGCTCCGTGCACTTGGTGAAATGTTTTAAATAAATATCCAAGTGCCAAATACCTTATTCTTTCAAATTTATTTGAGGGCTATTAAATATGTTACAATTAATTTCATATGCTGTATTAAGACATTCCATTTATATGCTCAAAACTACAGGGGTCTCCATAACAGCTCTAAGTAATTCCATTTTGCAGTACAAGGGACACTGTTAATGTTCAAAGATTAGAAAATGCACCCTCTTTGATCTTTGCTCCTTACTGAAAGACAGAATTCAGATACCAGGAATGTATTTTTCTTCAAATAGTTGATTTCTCCTAGAGGAAGATATGATTAAATAGAATACTCCAGACTTAATAAGGGAACAAAAGAACTGGCAATTTCTTTTTAGCTCTTCTCATTCTAGTATCTCAAAGCTGTTTGTCTTGGGATTTAGAAATTGAGAGAGAACAAGTTGCTGACCCTAGAATCGAACAACCACGTTAGTTATTTTGGTTATGCCAGTATTGAAATGGAGCATGAGCCAGAGGCAGGCAAACTTTGCAGAGTAGGCATTTTGTGTAGTTTATCTTAATTGATGGCTCAGCATATATATGTGCAGAAGCTTAAAAAAACGAAAGGAATTATTGGATTCTTGCAAGTAATGAAACTCGAGGTTCAGAAAGGAAAATGGTTTTCTCGGCTACTTTCAACATACTTCTTAGAGTCACTCAGTGTTTATAACCTTTTTTGTAACCCTTGACTCTTTTGGTCATTTATTCAGCAAATATCCATTAGCAGTGTTGTTGCCAGGTGTAGTGGTAGGTACTAAAGTTTTGCTGATGCTCACAGCTTCGTTTAATAGGGATTATAGTTCATTGATGAGGCTCTGTTAATAGTTATATAGAGCCTCAAGCAAAAGTCTAAGTCTACTCTATTATTCTCTTTAGAAGAAGACTTTGCTTATTTCAAAACACATTTCTATATATGCCCGTTGAAAAGAAACAGCAGGTTGCTGTGGCCAGGCTCTCTCCCACAAGCTGTGTCAAGTAGGACTGGACCATCACAATAGCTTCATCCCACTCTGCTTTCCGGTCCATCCTCTCCATGCTGGCTGGAGAGATTATAGTTCAGGAAATATTTGATAGATTCCCGCTGTACTTAGGACAAGGATGAATATATTTAATGGTCCTCTGAGATGTACATAATCTGGTCTCTGTGCAGTCCTGCACCTCATCTTCATTGAGCTGGAGGCTCACTTTCTCTCAGTTACTCCTATATGGCTGGGTTGTTCCAAATGCTGTTCCTCTATGTTGAATTCTCTATTTGGATCAAACCCCCCAAGCTTGTGTCCAAGCTTCCTGAAGTTCATGAAACAACATTTTTATAATTTGTCTTATATTAATTCTGAAGCAGCTCAGCATCTAAGCATTATTTCAAAATCTATAGATATATGCTGCCTCCAAATCCCTTCATCCTACATTTCTTTCCAAGGTCTGATGTTGTGAGTGGCAGGACAGGATTGCCAAAAGCTGATCAATAATGTGAGCTGCTGTTATTGGAATTTTATTCAGCAGAGAAAGCCTGCAAAAACTTTATTAACATATTAATCCAAAACTTCAGGTTTCGGAACATAAACATCATTTTTTCAGAATGTTTTCTTTGAGGCCGTCTATCCATTTAACAAATATTTATTGAAAATCTTCTTTAAGTAAGGAAACTCTGAAATTCTTTAGTAATGACCAGACTTATTTTATATGTTTTATTTCAGCAGTACTTTGTTTCATTTGTGATTTCTCTCCATCAGGGACATCTATTAATAAATAGACACACAATAAATAATACTTGGTCACTGCCCTAATTTTCAACAAGTATTTATTGTGTACTAACCTTGTTGGGAGTGTTATCCTAGATTCTAAGAATGTAATACTGAGCTGGACATGTTACCCTTGTGGCGTCAAAATCTAGCATAAGAGGTGTACACAGAGTATTAATCACACACATTTGTAAGCACATGCTATGGAAAACACTGCAAAGGAAAACATAAATTCTATGAGAGGATATAAGAAGTCCTGAGGCGAAAGGCTGGAAGGGGCATGGAAGGGTTGCTCAGGCAGCTCTTGCCCACCACTCTGTGGAAGTGACGTTGGTACTGAAGAGGAAATAATAAGCTTGGCTAGTCATGCCTGAGACATTCTCCTATGTTCACTTGGTGGCTCTGTTGATCTTGGCTGGTTTTTCTCACACAGCTGGGGGTCACTTGGCTGTTACTGATCTTAGATGACCATAGCTGGAAAACTTGGAAATTTATTTTTGTTCTGTAGGTCTCATTCATTCTTCAACTGGCCAGTCTAGACATGTTCTCAGAGCCATGGCAGAAGAGCAAAGGTGAACAAATCCAATCATACATGTGCTTCTCAAGCCTTTACTTGTGTCATATTTCTTAACATGCTGTTGACCAAAGCAAATCTCAAGGCCAAGCCCAAAGTCAGAGTGGGACAGTGCTACAAAGTTATGTGAAAAATAGATGGATATATAGTATATTATGGGCTGATCTTTCCCCTGCAAAATTCATATATTGAAGTCCTTATCTCCATTTTTTCAGATGTGACTATCTTTTTGAGATAGAGCCTTTGAGAAGTGATGACTTTAAAATGAGACTGTTAGGGTGGGTCTTAATCCAATCTGACTGGTAAGATTGAAGATAAGAAAGGGCAATGGGACACACAAAGACACACTAGGGATTCATGCACACAGAGGAAAGACCATATGAGGACACAATGAGAAGGCGGCCATCTGCAAGCCAAGGAGAGAAACCAAACCTGCTACTACCATGATTTTGGGGTTCTAACCTCTAGAAGTATAGGAAAATTAATTTCTGTTGCTTAAGCCACCCAGTGCATAGGCAACCCTAGCAAATTAATACAGGGACGGGTGAAAAAGAGAGGCCATTTTTAGAGACTCTATTATAACAGGGAAAAATCCATGTCCACTTAGACCCTAAATTTCAGAGTAGAGAAATAGATACTATACATTATAAAAACAGTAAATGACATAATATACGAGAAGATGTAAATGCTATGGAAAAACTTAAAGGTTAAGCAGAGTTAGGGGATTGGTGGTATTGGAGGTAGATGGTTTCTGTATTAATAGGATAGTCAGGGTAAGCATTGAGAAGGTAACAAATGAGTGAACACTTGAGAGATGAGGGAGTTTATGAGGATAGCTGAGGGGAGCATTCCAGGCAGAGATGAGACAAGTCCAAAGGCTCTGAGACAGAGCATGCCAGGAGCTTGGGAGGCACAGCAGGAAGCCAAGGTGGCTGAGAATAGTAGGAGATGAGTCAGGAGCATGATAGGCCAGTCTATGTGGAGGCTCATAGACCAAGGAAAGACCTGGAACATTGCAACTAAAAGACTTCCTCTACACCTGGTTCTTTCTCATTTCTCATTTCTCAGTATCTATTTCTGTTATTTGTACTATAGATTCCCAGTTTCTGAGAAGCAGCTACTAATATGCTCCAAAGTTTGCCTTTTCTCATAAGATTGAGATATTTGAATAATACTCCTCATACTGCTCAAATTCCACTCCTGAGTCTGAAGTTTTGTTTTGTTTTTCCTAACATCATCTTCCCCCACAACTAGCTAACCTTTGGTTTTCTTAAGTTGGGAAAATTAACATGTTATAAGTTTCTTCATTAGATCCATTATAAAAATGCTTATTAATGTTCAGGTCATATTGAAAAAGGGATTCAAGACATGGGACCATTGCTTATAAAGTTCCTAGAACTGAGTTCCTGGCCTATAGTAATTGCTCAGTAGACACACTAGCTACTATATATTTAATTGAATTGCTTTTTATAGGTCTGTTAAGTTGGTTGATGGTCAGCCTGTTTGCATCCAGGCCTTCTGGTTTTTTGTCTACTATATATTCCACCTGAATGAGCTTCTGCTGTCTGATATGTCTCTGTACAAATTTGGTATATATGCTCAAAATGAGTTTTTGTCAGGTATGTGTTTAGTGATCTATGAATAGTTTTTGATTTAATCTTATGCATACTACTGTTCAAATACAGATTTTGAGATCATTCCCAGTTAAATCATATCTCCCAAATTATAAAGTATGATTTAGAAGTATTTCCTATTGATTTTTAAATATAACTTATGATGTTTTCAAGGATATCTATAAGAAATAAGGTAAGGTTACCAAGGAAAATTTTTTTATTTCTCTGGCCATTCACTGTACTTTGTGTCAAGTTGTAACCTCACATCATATTTTCTTATAAAAGATTAAAAGTACTAACGTTTTCTAGGGGTGCCTGGGTGGCTCATTTGGTTAAGTTTCTGACTTGCAACTTTGTCTCAGGTCATTCTCTCAGAGTCATGGGACTGAGCCCTGCATCAGTCTCCATGCTCAGCAGGGAATCTGCTTGAGATTCTATCTCTCTCCCCGTCTTTCTGCTCCTGTCCCTGTTCCCTCTCCCTCTCTAAAATAAATATATAAATCTTTAAAAAATATATAATTGGCTTCTAGTGAAAATGTTTGCTAGGAACATTTTCCTGTTTTAAGTCAATAATTGTTATTTCAGTTGTTTGAGTAGCTAAATAAATTCTGTTGGAATCAGTAATAGTCTATACTGTCATTGTGAGCTAAGATTTTATGCATTGTTAATATTCAGAAAGTATCGCTTAGGTCATTTAAATAAGGGGAATAGAAATTAAAGAGAGGTAGATTTTCATTGCATTGCATCATTCATCAGGTATTTCGTGAGTACCGGGTTTCAGGTACAAGAGATGTGGAAGTGAAATAGACATATTAGGTTTCTGTTCTCACAGACCTTACATTTTAGTGGGAGAAACAGGTAATAAATGAGTGGAGAAGTAGATCAGTAAGTAAGACATTAGATAGCAAGTACAATGAAGAAGATACTACAGAGCAATGAGATCAAGAGTGAGCTTCAGAAATGTTAAGTAGGGGCCACCTGGATGGCTCAATGGGTTAAGTCTCTGCCTTCGGCTTAGGTCCTGATCTCAGAGTCCTGGGATCAAGCCCAGCATTGGGCTCTCTGCTTGGCGGGGAGTCTGCTTCTGCCTGCCTCTCTGCCTCTTGTGATCTCTCTCTCTCTCTCTCTGTCAAATAAGGTAATTACCTCAAGGTAATAAATCTAAGGTAATAAATCTATTTACCTCAAGATAAAATCGTAAAAAGAAAGAAAGAAAGAAAGAAAGAAAGAGAGAAAGAAAGAAATGGTAAGTAGGGTGATTGGAAGCCACTGTCACAGAAGGATATTTGACCAGAGACCTGATTAAGAAAGAACTTGTAGTGTGAAGATCTGAAGGAGGAAAGCTCTGGACAGCCAAAAAGTGAGTAGAAAGGAGATGGAGGTGGGAAAAATTTTGGAGAAAGTGAACAGTGAAAAGGACAGCACAGTGATCGTCAGTGGTAGATAGGAGATAAAGAGAGAGGTTCTTAGGGACCAGATGATATGGGACTGAGTAGGCCTTGCAAGAATTTGCACATTATTATGTTTCTCTACAATAGAAAGCCATCAAAGGGTTTTGAACAAAGGAAAAATGTAAATTCTCTAGAGGGTAACACATAGACCTATTAGGATGCTAGTAAAGGAGACCAATTAAGGAATGATGATGGTTTGGACTCAGATGGCAGCAGATGACATAAGAAGTAGTAGTTCATTGGGAATATATTTATAAGAAAGTGCTAATAGGATTTCCTGCTGAATGGGGTATGGGTGATGAAGGACTTAAGGAAGAGTCCTATGTTTTTGACTTTGTAGATAAATGGATGATGGTGCTACTTACTGAAAGAGGGAATGTAGAGAATCCTTATTTACCGATATAAGGAGCAGACTTGGGAAAGAAGGTAAATCAAGCATCCTAGTTTGGACCTGTCCTTTGACATATTGATAGGAGTTAGATTTATTACCTTGCAGCTGAGAGGAGAGGCCAGGGCTGGACATGTATGTTTTGAATCATCGAGGGGCAATGGATAAAGGCACAGAATATCTGCCCTGATAGTATATTTTGCTGTCTTGTGCAGTTTGGAAGAAGACTCTAAAAGGCCAGGATGTTGGGAAATTTTAACATCTCTCAAGAACTGAATCAAATATCTTTTTACTGTCCCAGTTCCTTTCAAAGCCTTCCAAACTCACAGTAATCCTTAACAGAAATAGTCTTTCCCCTTGCACTGGTCCATCGCTGATTTCTGGTAGTGTTCTACATTTTTCTTTAGCCATCTGAAAGCTTGTAGTCCTATTATACAAAAATAACTGTATAAAATCTGTGGAATATGCTCCTGTTCCAAACTCTAGCTACTACCATATTTGTATTACCAGGCTCCATATTTGAACTCTTATGCTCTCTCAAATCATTTTACTCTGTGCTGCTTGTCCCAGATTCTGTTCTTGTGTAGCCTGGAGAAGAGACCGTGAGCAGCATAAAGAAGGGTTGGTGCCCCCCCCCACAATAAATATGAAAAAACCAGGACTAGTCAGAATTGTGTAAAAGTAGCTCAATTGATTTCCACATTTATCTGAATTCTTTGCATTGGCAAGTAGGAGTCAGCATGGAAGGCCAAGTTTGTAGGGCCGGGGCTGGGTGTGAGGTGTGTGAAGTGATACAGAGCAGGATCCCCTTCAACAGAGCTGAGGTCAGAAGCTGAACCTGAGAGAGCCAGGTGAAAGGTATCCAAATAACTATTTTGATGCAGACTTTGGTATCATGGGCATTTTCTGGTTCTAAAAAGAAAACATTTGTGTAAACAAGTAATTACCAAGTAGTAATTGCAACATCTCTGTTCCTCACTTCATCTCTCATGCCCAGAGCCACAAAATGTCCACCGCATCAAAATGGCCTCTCAAAATATCATCTAACAGATCTAAGAAATAACTGTGAAGGTGGGGTTGAACTAGAGGTTGTGACACTAAGGCCTGGGTTCTTGATAGGGGACTGGTAATATGATGGTCAGGAAAAAATGCATCTGGCAAGAGATTTTCTTATAAGAGTGGGAAGCTTCTAAATAAAGAGAGATAAATGTTCAGATCAAACTATTAAAATAATGTCTCTAGTGCAAGATAGCTGTATCAGAAAGCTTCCACTAAGAAGAAATGCCCAATAAAGCAACACAAGGTGTATGGGTCACATCAAATTCAGCACATTTCTCTTGGTGCGCACAGTAAACAGTAAATGAGCAAAGGTGAATACTCCTTAATTTCAAAAGGTAAACTCTTCCATAGTTTTCCTACGAGTGAAGTTTAGAAATATGGTCTGATAGCACAGCTAGGTGGGTTCGCAGTTGATTAAACATCAGAGAACCTATATTCTGGTTACTCCAACAGAAGTCGCTGGTAGCAGCCCAGACATCCATTCTTCACCTGGGCCTGTGTAAAATTTTACTGAGGACTTCGACTGAGTCATGAATCACATCCTGTCCAACTCTGTGACTGACTCAACATCCCAGTTTAACAGCAAATACTAAAATAATAGCGCTGAGGACTGAAAATGATATGAACAGGCTAAAAGGAAGGCTTAACCTGTGAAATAAATTGTAACGGCGATAAACATAGTGTTCTGCAGTTAGCCTCAGAATGTCAGCTGCCCAGTGCAGAGTGGGAAGACCAGACTTCTAGCAGTAAAGAGATCTAAGAGTGTAAAGGTAACTGGTAAGTCCAGGGTGAGCTGGCAGCATGTCCTGGCTGTGAAAGTACAGCCACATCTGATTTTCTATGGCACCAATAAAAGCAAACTGCTAATAAATGAAAACAGAGTTGCCTGCACTCTCAACTGTGTAAATAGTAACCATATCTAGAGTACCGTATCCAGTTTGGGTGCCAAAGTGGCTCGAGTAGGTTGACCGAGATAGGAGGGTCCCCGAAGCCCTATCATGAGAGGAATAAAGGAGGCAAAGGGAGACGTTTTGCTCAAGAAAAGGGGAAGGCAATTGTGTTAAACAGATTTAAGGACCGCTGGGCAGTTGAAAAAAATATTCATCTTTTTCTATTTGGTTTCAGAGTATAATACCGGCTAAAGGTAGATGTGAGATTATATAAAAGGTCTCTTTGTAATAACTTCACGCAGTCTCACAATGCTCTAACTTGGCTCATATAGTACTAGTGCCCTCTCCCTGGATGTGTAAGCCCAAGCTGAATTATCCACAATCAGCTCTGTTACAAGGGAACTCCCTCCTCCCCACTGTGGGAGGTCAGATGCAAAGTTCTCGAACCTTCCTTATATCTCTAAGGGTCCACCATTCTATTCCTTGCCCACCCCTGTACAGATGCCATTTTCAGTTAAAATGTAGCTATTTGGAGCTCTTGGGTGGCTCAGTCGTTTGAGCTTCTGGTCTGGGCTCAGGTCATGATCCTGGAGTCCTCGGATTGAGCCCCCCAAGGCGGGGGTGGGGCGGGGAATCCTTGCTCAGTAGGGAGTCTGCTTCTCCCTCTCCCTTTGCCTGCCACTCCCCCTGCTTGTGCTCTCTCTCCTTCTCTAATAAATAAAATCTTTTTTTTTTAAGATTTTATTTATTTATTTATTTGACAGGGACAGATCACAAATAGGCAGAGAGGCAGGCAGAGAGAGAGAGAGAGAGGGAAGCAGGCTCCCCGCTGAGCAGAGCTCCTGATGCGGGACTCGATCCCAGGACCCTGAGATCATGACCTGAGCCGAAGGCAGCGGCTTAACCCACTGAGCCACCCAGGTGCCCCATAAATAAAATCTTTTAAAAAATGATGTAGCTATGTACCTACAAGGCAGAGTGTATATGTATATATGTGTGTGTGTGCGTGCGCATCAGTGTGTCCAGGTGAACGTATTTGTATACGTACAATTGCTCACATGAGCAGGCACATATCTCAAGGAGCAGGGCCGCACCATGCAGAAGGATCCCAGATGGAGAGCACATGGTGTTTCCGTCCCTGTTCCATCTCTGACTTATGATGCCTCTTCTCCACAGTTCCGGATCTAAAGCCACTGCCCAGGGTGTAGCTGGACCATTCTTCTCACCTTGTCTCACTATGTGCTGGAGAAAACTGAGCTTAATGACAGGGTCACATAGGAACATAACAGGGGAGAAACACATGGAGCCTCAGAGCTAGCAAAGCTGAATTTAAACCTAAGCTGAATGCCCACAAGAATCTAAATTTTTCACATGTAAATTTTTTTGCCAATAATATTTTTCTTAAGAAGCAAAAAAAAAAGTATTCTTCCAAAATATAAATGTACTAGAAATAGGAATGTTCTGAGATGGAGATTTCTGGCCATTGCTGCATTTTTACCCAAGCAGTTTCACTGTGTTTTCCAGAGGAAAAAAAAAAAAAAAAAAAAGCTGCTTTTTTTCCCCCTATAAAGCCACAAAATATTTTCACAAAAAGCAGCTCAGAAAGAAAGGATATTTCCACCATTTTCCATTTCTGTAGAATTTGCATGGCGTTTTTATCTTCTCTGATTTTGTCAGAGGCAAGAATTTTTTTTTCATATGGCTGCAATTTCAACCTTCTTAACATTAAGCAGATATAAATTATCTACAAGGCTAAAACATCTTTGATTAACAAGCTAGGGAATTGCAGGTATTAAAATTGCCCCCAGAGGGAGTGCATATCGTTCCATGAATGTATTAGACATCTACTTTGAATTACAAAGAAAAATTAATTAAAAAGTATATGTTTATGAGTAATGTGTGTTCCCCTGAGTTCACTCTGAAAGCCACATATATGCAGAATCTAGTAAAAATTAAATTACATTAGCTGCATATTTTACTTCAGCAACATGAAGAAAAAGATAAAAGCAGGTGTTGCCTAATGTTTCATTCTAGAGAACTTCCGGAGCGCCCCAAATGGTCTGAATGGATTTTAGCGCTCAGACACCCACTGGAGAATTCTGTGTGTGGCTAGAAAAAGAACTGCAGCTACCTTAGGAAGGGCGATTCCATGCTCCTGTGAACAGCTCTGCTTCCAAGCTAACTATCTGCCGTGCTCTGAATCAGTCCAGCCATGACCACACGCCTTCTACAGAGTTGGTGTGGATAGAAAGATTCAGCCGGCTCCATTTCTCCATTTGCAAGGCGTCCTCCATACTGGGAAACAGGCAGCCCTGCCGGTTGTTGGGCAGAACTTAGTGTCTCCAGAAGTATGTGGAATCTAAAAACAATAAAAGTGTTATGACATCCAACACTTGCCCATATTTTGTTTATTCCATAGATCTCTCATTTCATTAGCTTTCTGTGCCTTTTTTTCCCCTCCCTGTGCTTTTTCCCTTTCGGTTACCATGGAAACAATTTCCCTCGTAGGGGAGGAGTCTAATGGCATCCAGGAGTGTGAAGTAAAGTCAATTTATATCGTGGTTTGTGAAATATTGGGAGTTCGTAATGGTTGTTATCACCACATATGGTAAATCAATCTCTCTCAAGAGCAAATTTCTAAATATTGATATGAGTATGGGAGTGATAGAATTATATAGAATCATGCATCCCGGCAACTTGCATGGCAACCTTTAAGATAGACATTTATATTTTGTTTTGTTTGTACAAATAGAAAATGAACTACAAAAGATGTAAAATGTACTGTTCGTGGTTTTTATCTATTTCAAATTCTCCAAAGGCGTTAACCGGGCTCTAACATAAAGCTTAAGTTCATTTTAATTATACGGATTAAGAAGCCTTACTGATCACTTAGAAAGTTTATATATATATATATGTATGTGTATGTAAGTGTGTAATTTCTTACAGATAGCTTATATTTATAGTGGAGCACCGATGTCTTCTTCATTCTCACTTTAAATCAACTGGTATTTGGACAAACATGTTAATTCAGGAAACACAGGCTTTAAAACTTTGTCAAAATACATGCACCTCCACACAGGCAAGTAAGGTGATTATATCTTCAGATTTTAAAATAGATTGGTTGGTCGTCCTTGCTGAAACCAAAATTTGTTTATTTGGTTTCACTTATAGCTTGTTCTGCTCTTTTCTCTCAAAAGCCACGAATGATGAGATGACAAAATATTGGATTATTTGTGCTCTTGAAACAGATGCCACCTGAGTTGTGACAGGTATTTTAAGGATAATCTTCTGCATTCACTTAACACTGATTTGAAAATTTTCAAGCCGTGGGTATATTCTTGCTCGTTTACCACCCAAAAATGAGTCACCTCCTGGGTATGAAGGGAGAGCTGGAAATAAAATGGAAACACTGAGTGCAGGTGCAAGGGGGACCCATAAGAGAGAGGAGTTAGAACCATCACGAAAAGTATGTCTGGCTCCAAACACAGATGCAAAACAACCAGGGAGACAGAATATTTTGATTTATTTTTTTTTTCCTGAAAGAGCACCCTATGTTAATTTTTATGAACATGGAAATTATGGTTTAGTTGACATTTTTGGGAAACAACCATTCTTAAACTATTTCCGCCTGGTATTCTTCTATCTTGTCCTCTTGCGGAACATGGTCAGACTGCGACTGGACCTTTGAAATACTACTGTGTGATCTCATTCCCTTTTTAGATTTAGGGAAATGTTTAATATTTTATGATCCTTTGAGACAAAGATTCTTCAGCTTAAAAAAGGAAAAAAATTTAGAGTAAACATTCCCAAAGACGGTTGGAGATTTTTCTAAAATTCACATGAAAAATTAGAGAATGGAATTCGATGCAATTTGAGACCGTGGGAGAAACCTGAGGGGAGGGGATGGAAGAAAGCCAGAACAGTTGTTGGACTTATTTTAAAAAGTGCCTCTGATTTCAGCAGACATCCACACAAGTCACTTTGGACACTGATGACTGGGGTGTCTGCTCTTTTTCCTCTCCTTTGCTCTCTTCTGCCCAGAGACAGGGTGTTGGAAGGAGCACCGCCATTTCTCCCCTGCTTTGTTTGTACCACACGAGTTGGTTTTACAATTGCTTCTTACCAGAGTAAATTCAGTGATGGGTTTGCTGGAACGGTAGGAAATAAAACATGCCCAGAGAGCAGGTTCAGAACCGTGCCTGCATCCTGATCAGGCTGGAGAAGCGAGCGTCTGCCAGAGAGGGCCTGCGGCTTGCGCACAGAGGTGAGGAGCTTGATTGAGAGGGTTGAGTGGAGGAAACCACCTCTTCTTCCTCAGAGATCAGCTCCTGTGCAGTTCTAGGACTCTGCCATCCAGTTCTTCCTGAGAAGCCTGTGCTATGCAGCCAAGACGTATCGTGTGCGCAGCTCTTCTCTGAAAAAACACATGGGCCATCTGGGGAAAAAGAAATGACATCCGTTCAGATAGCTTCAGTGAGAACCTTTGTTAGTAATGGCTGACGTCAGAGCACAGGTACTATTGCTCTGTCTCTTTTTATTGTTTTAAATAAAGCCAACAGAATCAGGTTGTCTGTGCCTCCCCTCGGCCACACTGAATGTGGGGCCCATGAGGCCAGAGATCAGGGTGTCTGTTTAGGGAGTATCTGCATCCATTACTGACAGTTAATGAAAGAGAGAATATAGAGTTGTGTTTTGCTTTGTTTTTAAGAGAACCTTTCATGATTTTAAGAGTGTGGCACTCGATAGCTTAAACTGGAAAAATCTCAAATTCCATCCCTCTGCTTATTGTTTGTTTAGCTTTGGTTCTAGAGGCAGAAAGAATGTGGATGACTTGAGGAAAAGGAAACACTTCGTTTCCTGGGTCTAGCTCAGAGCATAGGCCACTGCCTTGTTCCAAAAGCCTTCTAACCACAGAAGAGGGAAGATTCTCAAAGAGCAAGGAGGGAAAGACCACCTCACTTTCAAATTTTTGGCTACGGTATCTTAGTGACCCTCTGCCTCATCAGTCAGCTTCAGTGTTACACTCCCTCCTCCAGGACAGTCTCACCTACCGGCTGGAGCGCCGGAGACCTTCCCCTCCCTGTGGCCAGAGGGACACTAATGGCCACAGTCAGGAGACAGGAGAAAGAATTGTTTGTCCAGGAAATCAGTGAATGACTGAAGACAGAGAAAGGGTTTCATTGGCAGGAATAAAGAAATGATTTGAAATTACAAGCAGAAAAACAAAGCAGAAGGCCAGAAGCCAGGCAGGTCTGGGAAGCATAGGATGAGAGGTGTTACATGACCCAGTGTCTGAGTCAAATCCCCGGAGCACAGCAAGGGTGTCAGAGCTGCTTTTGGTGGGTGTTTGCAGGACATCACAGGGGTGAACGTGGCTCAGACAGAACTGGCAAGCTGACAGGACCAGGCAGTGCCTCAGCCTCGGGTTTCCTCCTAATTTGGGTGCCTGACTTTCTTTTTGACAAAACTTTTACATTTTGAGATAATTGTAGATTCGCACAAAGTTTTACAGAGAGAGGTTACGTACCTTTTATGCAGCTTCCCCTAGTGATCACATCTCACAAACCTATACTACGACATCACAAGCAAGACAGAGGTATTGATATTCAAGATGCAGAAAACTCACCCTCACCAGATGCTCTGGTTGCCATTTTGTAACGGCATCCATACTTCCATGCCCACCCTCTCCTTACACGTTAGTGACCACAAACCTGTCCTCTATTTCTATAACTTTGCCACCTCAAGGGTGTTATATAATGGAATCATACCATGTATAACCTTTGGAGATTGGGTTTTTTCCTCTCAACATAATTCTCTGGGATTTCACCCAGGTTGTTACATGCAATAGTTTGTTCCTTCTTATCCCCAAATAGTGTTCATGGTATGAATTCTTTAATCAAAATTCTTAATTCTTAATTAATTCTTAATTCTTTAATCAAAGAACAGATTCTTTAATCCTTCACTCATTGAAGGACATCTGGGCCGTTTCCAGTTTTGGGCTATTCTGAATTAAGCTTCTATAAACGTTCACCTACAGGTATTTGTAGGAACATAAGTTGTCTTTCCTCCAGGATACATGCCAGGTTGTATGATAGTTGCATGTTGAGTTTTTTAAGAACCTGATAAATTGCCACACCGTACCTTTCCACCCTTAGCGTGTGCGTGTTCCTGTTTCTGTGCATCTTTACTAGCTTTTGGTGTCGTTTTTTTTTTTTTTTTTTTTTAGTTTAGTTTTCACCATACCAGTAGGTGTGTAGTGATAGCTCATTGAGGTTTTAATTTGGATCTCATTACTGGTTAATGATGTTGATTATCTTTTCATGTGCTTGTTTTCAGTGAAATGTCTCTTCAAGTCTTTTGTTCAATTTCTAATTGGATTGTTTGTTTTTACCATTGAGTTTGAGAGTTTTATGTATTCTTGGTACTAGTCCTTTATCAGATACGGGTTTTGCAAATATTTTCTTCACTATGTAGCTTCTCTTTTCATTCTTTTAACAAGGTCTTTCATGGAGCAAAATTTTTCAACTTGTCAATGTTTCCTTTTATTGATCACACTTTCATTGTCAAGACTACCAGTTCCATGCTCAGTCCTGGATCCTGAAAAGATTACTCCCATGTTTCTTTCTCAAAAAGTTTTAGAATGTTGGAGCACCTGGGTGGTGCAGTGGGTTAAGCTTCTGCCTTTGGCTCTGGTCATGGTCTCAGAGTCCTGGGATTGAGTCCCACATCAGGCTTTTTGCTTGGCGGGGAGCCTGTTTCCTCCCTCTCTCTGACTGCCTTTCTGCCTACTTGTGATGTCTCTCTCTGTCAAATAAATAAATAAAATCTTAGATACATACATATATACACATATATACATATATGTATATATATACATATATATATATATATATATATAAGAACGTTAACTTTTTTTTTTTTAAACCTGAAGTAGGTCAGAGTTTTCCTTTCCTCTCCTCTCTTTTATTCTTCTTTCCTCTCCTTTCTCCCCATGGTCATAGGGGCACTAATGGCCACAGTTAGGAAATAGGAGAAAGATATTATTTGTCTAGGAAATCAAACTATGTTGCCTTTTTAGTTTCATTCAGTTTGAATGTTTTGTTTTGTTTTCATTTCTCCTTAGACCAATTTCTTTTGACTAATGGACTATTTAAAAGGGTGCTGTTTGGTTTCTAGATGTTTGGAGAATTTCCTAGTGTCTTTCTTTCTTTTTTTTTTTTTTAAGATTTTTATTTATTTATTTATTTGACAGATCACGAGTAGGCAGAGAGGCAGGCAGAAAGAGAGCGTGAAGCAAGCTCCCTGCTGAGCAGAGAGCCCAATGCGGGGCTCGATCCAAGGACCCTGAGTCATGACCTGAGCTGAAGGCAGAGGCTTAACCCACTGAGCCACCCAGGCATCCCTTCTAGTGTCTTTCTATTACAGGTTTCTAATTTGACTTCATTGGCACTGTATGATTTCAATTTATTTAAAACCATTGAGATTTGTTTTATAGAATAAGAAGTGATCTATCTTGGCACTTGAAAAGAGCATATATTCTAATGTTGTTGAATGAAGTGTTCAATAAATGTCAATTAGCACCTGTTGGTGGATAGTGTTTTTGAGTTCTGGATGCTTGCTGATGTTCTATCTAGTTGTTCTAGCACTTTTTGAGTGAAGAATGTTGAAGTATCCAACAACAACTGTAGATGTGTTTATCTCTCCTTTTTATCTCTTTCAAGTGTTTTTGTAATTGCTTATTGAATCAATTATATCATTGCTACTTTAAAATTTTGTCAGAATATTCTAATAGCTTTGTCAACTTGATGTTGGCATCTATTTTTTTACACGTGTTTTTATTTTTTCCCCAGATTTATTGAGACATAATTGACATAATATTGCATAAGTTTAAGGTGTACAATGTGATGATTTCATGCTCATATATATTGCAAAATATATACGAGTAAGATTAGTTAACAGTTCTATTATCTTATGTGCATCTATCATCTGTACGTATTATGTATCACTTTTCTTGTGAGTACATTTAATTTCTACTCTCTTAGCAATATAAGTATATAATACAGTATATAATACAAATTTACATACAGTATTGTTAACTGTAGTCACTATAATGCCCATGAGATACCCAGAATTTATCTTATAGCTGAAAGTCTGTACCTTTTGACCAACATCTTCCCCCTTCCCCTATTTTCCTGCCACTGGCAATTGCCTTTCTTCTCTTTGTTTCTGGGTGTTCATTTATTTTCTTTTTCTTTTTAGATTTTACATATAAGTGAGATCATATAGCATTTGTCCTATACTGTCTGACTTACTTCACTTAGCATAATGCCCTCAAGGTCCATTTATGTTGCTGCAAAAGGCAGAATTTCTATCTTTTTTTATAGTTAAATAATATTCCGTTTTCTTTCTATATCACATTTTTCTTACTATGGACATTTAGGTTGTTTCCATGTCTTGGCTCTTGTAAATAATGCTTCAAAGAACACAGATGTGCAGATGTCTCTTGAAGATAATTATTGTATTTGCTTCAGATATATACCTGGAAATGGGATTTCTGGATCATATGGTAGTTCCATTTTTAATTTGAGGGGGAATGTCTATACTATTTTCCATAGAGGCTGCACCAGTTTACATCCCCACAGTCTGGAAGTGTTTCCTTTTGTCTGCCTTCTCTGAAATACTTGCTATCTCTTCTGCCTTTGATAGTAGCCATTCAAACAAGGGTAAAGTACTATCTCATTGTGATTGTAATTGATATTTCCCTGGTGATTAGTGATGAGAGTATTTTTTTTCAGTGCCTGTTGGCCATTTGTATGTCTTCTTTGGAAAATGTCTATTCAAGTCATCTGCTCATTTTGTAATCTGACTTTTTTTTCCTTTTCTTCTTTTGTTGAGTAGTTTGAGCTCCTTATATATTTTAGATATTAACTCCTTTTCATTAGATAGTTTGCAAATATTTTCTCCCATTCCATAGGCTACCTTTGCATTTTGTTGATGGTTTCCTTTGTTGTGCAGAAGCTTTTTAGTTTGATGTCATCTCATTAATTTATTGTTGCTTTTGTTGCCTTTGCTTTTGGTGTCAAATCCAAAAAAATCTCTGTAATGACCATTGTCAAGAAACTTCTTCCTTGTTTTCTTCTAGGAGTTCTATTACAGGTCTTCCATTGAAATCTTTAATCCATTTTCAGTTCATTTTTTTGAATGGCGTATAAGGACCCTTTTCATTCTTTTGCATGTGCATATCCAGTTTTCCCAGATGTTATCTATTGACCATCTTTTTCTTCTTCAGTTTGCGATCTCCTGGTCTTTGGCATGATGCGTAATTTTTTTGTTAAAACTTGGTCATTTTTGTATCCTCTTAGGAAATTTTTTTTATCTTATTTTAATCTCTTTTAGTTTGCTTTTTGACATCACTCTAGCATGGGGAGGAGGGTGCCATCTTGCTACTGCTAGGATTTAGGATCCTAAATCCTAAAATTTAGGATCCCCAATGACCCCCCATTTTACATCCTAGCTTTACTCTACTACTAGGTGGGAACAGAAATTTGACTTCCCAGGTGGTCTCCACCAGCATCACGTTAAGGGTGGCCTGAGTTGGGGGAGTGGAAGTTCAGGACCCCCATATTGTCTCCATCATCTCCATTAAAGCATGAGGGGAAAGAAGAGTTCCATTATCACCTGATTAGCATGAACATTTCAGATCACCACTTGACCTTCCATGACACCACCCCAGCAAAGATGTTGGGCTTCTTGTTATAGCTTCAGGGGTGCTGCCTCAAGTCTGGGCTGCATACTTGGGCTTTTCTGTCGTGGTTGGGGGTGAGGATGCATTTTGTTTGTTTGTTAGTGGTGTTTGGCTAGAATAGAACAATGATTATCTAAATGTTTTCTGTCTTCCTAGGTGCCCTTTTTCTGGTCCTTTGCTTAGACAGACAGGCTTTTTTGGGGGGTTCTTTTGTCTGTGTCTTGGGTTGCTGACTTCTTCAGCCCCATCTCTGAAATATATGAAGAAAGAAACAAAACAAAACAGGGAACTCTTCACTGTGTCATTTCTCATGACTCAGATGTTTAGCTGGTTGTTCCTTTCTTCACCTTTAAGTCTTTTTATTTTGTTTTACATATACTTCATAGTCTGTCATTGTACTTAGTGGGATGAATAGGGAAGACATGCCTGCTCCAAATCCCTGGACATGGAAATCTTTGTGATTTTTTCTTTTTTCTTTTCTTTTTCTTTTTTTTTGGTCACCAGGATCTTAATTAAGGGCATTAAGGGCAGGGAGCATCCAAAAGTAGCAAGCATGTGTCAGACCCTGAATGCTCTAAAGAAGACCACCCTTTGCGTTTCAGGACCCTCAGAACAACTAAACTTTTCTGATAACACTGTGCCCATCTGAAAGTGTTGGGACATGTTCCACATGCAATTGCATCACAATACTTCTGTGAGTATATTTTGTGAAGTATGAACCAGATTTTCCCTACTTTCTTTTCTACTTTCTTTTAACCTATTACCTGTCCTCATTTTGACCACTAGATAATAAGGTCTCTGATAGTTCAAGAAGGATTAGAATAAGTATAAGACTAAAATATTTGAAAGAATGCAGATGGATCTAGTTTTGTTCACCCTTATCCACAGAAAAAGAGGAAAAAGAAATAATAAACAATATAATTTCTGGATTGAGGAAAGCCAAAGGAATTCAAAGAGAAGCATAAGCAACACTTGTAAATGTTTAATAATCAGCTTTTGAGGGGAAAAAGCTGTGAATTATAATGTTTTCCAACTTCTATGTTATAAATACTCTTGCCATGGCTAATTTCAAGATACCGATGTGCCATCACTCAGTGCAGAGTTGGGAGGAGGTGTGGCAATTGGGCCATACAAGTTGGTATGGGCCAACTCCGTACACATCACTGTAAGTGATAGTGAATGTTAAAGTTCTTCGAGAAGGGGCCTCACTGACCACCTTCACTATTACCTTCAATAGGAACTTTTGGGAACTCTATTCTACAACCATAATGACATGGAAGAGTTAAAATTGGGTGTGTGGGTCAGTGTCACATGGGCCTGAGGAACTTTCACTGAGTCACCCCAGTGGTAGAAATAGAGAAGAAATGCAGTTTCCTGCTGCTCCTGAGAAGGGAGGGGCATTTGGCTGCCTGCGAAAGTCTGGATACCAAAGCAATCTTTGAGATTGAGAGGCGAATTTGGCATGAATTTTATATACAACTGTGTATACAATCAAGTGTGGTCATGGATGGCTCGATGAATGCCTGCACAGAGCCCAGACATCACAAAGACTAAGATATGGCAATTGAACATCTTATTCAAAACCAGTTCAGTGTTAATCATAACCAAGGAAGAAATTCAAATTGTGCCTTTACTTGCTGTGCAGCATTGGACAAGTTATTAATTTTATTTGCCTTGTTTTTCCCATTGGTAAAATGCAAATAATAATGTTGCCTACACTAGTATATAATGATGACTAAAGAAGTATACAGTTCCCAAAACATAGTAAGAATTTGAAAAATATATAAGGTGAAATATATGTGTTTGTGTGTGTGTGTGTGTGTATTCCATCTCATTACTGAATCATTTTCTTTTAGGTATATCCTTCAGTCTTCAAAAAGGAAAGGAAGTAAGAATTTTCAAGGGCAGGCATATCCTTTTTTCTCTGGACCCCTTGAGATTCAGACCAGGAGCCCTATTAAGATGAGGGCTTTTGGGGAGGTAGGAAGAGAGAAGATGTGACTTGAAGATAGATGATATCCAGAGGAGTCAAATACCCAACTGTTCGTAACTCAAGCCAGGTATAAGGTAATTTTTCTTCATGTTTCATTCTTCTTTTCATTAAATTTTGTGTCCTTAAGTAAGTCCATTAACCTGTTTAGAATTAAGGACTACTCTGTTTTTGTTGACATTAATGACAGTTTGTTTCATGAATAAATTAAATGGAAGGCACTTGTTTCTACACAATAATCAATGCACTTAGAGGGGTCAGTGCAAGATGGTGGAGCATGAAGTGCATGATGGGAAACTGTGGCAAAGAAAGGCTAGTTGTGAGGGGCACATAACATCTATTCCAAGCTCTGTAACTGTGGCATTTGTGTTTGGGGAGAATTTAGGACTAAATTACATTTTTATAAAAGGAGAAAAACAAACTACTTAATTATTTCAGTGCTTTCATTGGTGAATTGGTGTCAGGGAAATCTTTCTGTGTGATACTTTGTATATTTTCATTGTTCTCTACAGTCTACTAATGTCTTCTAAGCCAATCATTTCTTTAAACTGTTAGAGGAAATTATTTATTTAAAGAAAAACATATCATTGCTTTAGGGCCTCCAATGATGTGTAGAAAATACAAATTCAACAATTAAATTATATTAAATTAAATTAACTCTGGCAGCTATAATTTCCCATAAAAAGCACAGCAGCGTATTGGGCATGAGAGAATGCCATGTGAAGCCCATGATTTTTTTCTTATGATTCTAGTTATTTAATCTTTTGATTCTTAAAAGAATTAAAATGCTCAAATATACTTTTTATATGATTTCAATTTTTCATGTTAAGTATATCCATTTGATTTATCCTCCAACTTTTCTATTTGGCAGTGCCTTATTAATAATCTGTTTGTTCCAACTGAAACTTTGAAAGCATTAATGACATATTAGAAGTACCTCACAGTAATCTAGTTGCTATCACTGTGGACTGATAATCGCTGCAAAAAAAGTTGGCATCATATAATATTGATAATAGCTTGCTTAAAATATGCATATTCCACACTTAAATTTTTTAATTTATATTCAGTTTAGTTATCATATAGTGTATTATTAGTTTCAGGGGTAGAATTTAGTGTTTCATCAGTTGCATACAAGCATATTCCATACTTTTAATTTTATCTAATATTCACTTCACATTATAAGCCCCTTAAGTCTGGAACAATTTCATTTTCTAGTGGCTACTATATCACATTTGTATTTAAGTTAGATTGAGTGAGTACATGGTACTTGGGGTGGTGATTTCTCAGTGTGAGTGTCATATTCAGGCATCCTTAGGATTCTCCTCCTCCTCTCCTTCTTCTTCAAGTGTATTTTATTTGTCTGAATTTCAGAATTTGATTTTTACTTACCAATATAGGAAGCAATTAACTTCGAGAATTAAAGATGTCTGAAATTATTAAAGTTACAATCAAAAAATAATTCTGGCTGGTAGGTACAGCAGCATACATACCAAAAGTCTTCATGTCATTTGACAGTTTGTTTGGATAATGATGCTGAAAATGGGAGACAGGCAACCTGGCCTATCATTCTGATTCTGGCCCTAGCTTCTTTTCTAAACTTAGAAAATTCACCTAGTCCCTTTTTGCTTTACTTTGCTCATCCATAAATCGTCGATGATATGACTGTCTAAAAATGACTTACTTAGCTATGAGGTATGAAATTAAATATATATATTTATATAAAATATTCCCAAAGTAAAAGAATTATATAAGTGTAAATCATTTTACTTGTCAAGATCATATATAAATTGATTAATAAAACACACATTTAAAATTTATAATTTGAAACATTATATTTTATTGTGTAAAGATTATCACTTATCCTTTAGAAACAGTAGCAATGCAAAATAGTATTTCATGTGTACAATATTCAATGTCCATGATACAAGGTCTTGAGAGATATCAATAACCTACCCTTTTTGCACAAATATCCAAACCAACCCAGGTGTTCTCTGCTTTCATAGGCTTGCAAAATTGAGAATTCATTAGCCCTAAAAGCAATCGATTCCTTAATCACAGATATTTTTGAAAGCTTTCACTGATCTCTCAGGAAGTTTTCCACCTTTTTCCATTGCCTTAAGACTGTTTGGAATTGAATTTAATCTTGTGAGGAGAAAATAATTGGTAGTATTTCCTTTTAGTGATGGTCTGTGTATGAGAGTGCACGTATGAGTGTGTGTGCGAGAGAGGGAGTGTGTGTGTCAGAGCGTGTGCATATGTGTGAAAGAGTGTGCATGAGAGAGTGTAAAAGACAGTGTGTGAGTGTGTGTGTGTGTGTGTGTGCGCCCGCTCAAGAAAGAGGGAATCATTGACAAGTCTTATAACCTCTTTCCTTAAATACTTTCCCTCATATGCATTAGCAGTTTTGGTGGCTTGGTTAAAACACAGTTTTGGTCATTACAACAGTGAAGGTAAAATATATTATAAAGGTCATGTAGGATTATAGTTTTAATACCATGTAATGGTTTTGGTCTGTCTCTGTGCTGGAACCTGCAGGACTTTCTGCAGAATTCTCTATTGTCCGTTTGCTTATTATGCAATACTGCCATGGCAAAGGGAGAGCAATGGTTTTTCACTTTTTGGACATATATTATTATTATTTTTGTGTGTGTGACTGAGCCATGAGCAGGTCTTTTGCTAGTTGGAAGGAAAAAGGCAGTGTGCATGATAATTTCTATAAAGCTAAGAGAGTTTTCTGAAGGTGGCCTAAAATTGTGCAGTCTCTCAAAACAAACACCAGATACAGTCTGGTCCACAAAATGTATAGAATTTGTAAGAGATGTCTTTGGGGAAAAAAGGGAGGGATTCAACTTTGGGGGCTATTACAAAGAAACTTTCCTAAGTAGCAGGAAAAGGAACTAAAATCAGAGCCCTGGTTCACATCCCAGGGCAGCCACTAGCAAAGTCAATGTTTCTTCTCTGAGACCTTTGATTATGTCTCACAAAGATGAAGGAAGTCCTTTCTATGTAAGGGTGTAAACTGTGATTGCTAGATCCCTTGCAAATAAAGTTGGATTTAATAACATTTACCTGGGTGATGGAATTTGGGGAAGTCCTGGTTCTCTTGGCTCTTGATCACAGTACATGAAGTCTGGGAAGGATGTCATGAAGGCAATGTCACAGGCATGTTTGGGTCTCAGATCTTCTCTTAGCTGAGGAGAAGACAATACTTGAAGGAAACCAGTTCTTCACTGAAGATGACTGGTGAGTATTGGTCACTTTCATTCAGCAGGTAATCCTAGACTTGCATGAGTCTGCTCAAGATCGAGGGCATTGGATAATGACTCTGTTAATAAGTAGGATAAATTCCAATAATCCCTTTTCTTTGTCTAAATTTTTAAAGATTTAATATGAGGAGCCTAGGAAAGGGGTCCATGAGAGGTGCTCTTCATGGTGGAAAGCACTGGAGACAGAGTCAATTTCACTTTGAACCTCAGGCCTTCAGCTTAGTTGTGTTACTTGGATGATGTTTATTCTTTCTCTTTGGAACCTGGTTTCTTATTCTGCCAAAATCTGGATAGTGTTTCCTTTCTCAGATGCCCACTGCAGGCCCTGGGGGACAGTGTTTGCTACTTCCCCTTATTTTATTTATTCTTTCCCTGCTTTGGAGAAAGACTTTGTTTGTTTCTATATACTAAAAATGATTCCCTGACACTCTGAGCACATAGAAATCATGTGCACACCATCTAGAAACAGGGAGTCTCTCAGAGTGGGATCCTCAGACCAGCAGCACTGATGTTACTGGGAGCTTATTGGAAAAGCGATTTCATGGGCCCAACCCTCACCATTAAATCAGAATCTCTGGGGATGGGGCTTAAGAAAATGTGTCACAGCAAGTTTTTCAAGATGGTTCTAGTCACAATGTGGTACACAGACCAACCTCTTCCTCATCATGTGACGTTCTGTCAGAAACAGAGAACCTCAGGCCCCACCTCAGACCTACCACGGAATCAGAAGTTCCATCTTAATAAAATTCCCAGGTGATTCATATGCACATTCAAGTATCAGACAGACTCCAAAAAGCTCTACATGAGGCTCATTTCTCCTAAGTCCTAGAATCGTGACTCCTACGTGGACATTTCCTGATTTTTTTTTTTACAGGCACCTCTAATTTGATATATATGCTGATTTTTCACTTAAATTTGCTACACATCTTGTTTTCCTTCTCTCTGAGAATAGTACCCTGTTTTTAAGTCAAACTGTCCCCAACTACACCATCAGTCTATCATTGTATCTTGACTTCTTAATGATCATGGAATCCATTCCATTCTCTCTAAGGCCATGGCTACGTTTTCTATTCCTTTTCTTGTTTAGTCATTTCTTGCCTGATATGTTTATTTATTTTATAATTTAAGAAATATGATTTCTATATGTCCTACCAGTTTATTAGTACTATATGTAATTTACTTATTAATTTTTCAGCCTTATGGGTCTAATGGACAAGTAAATTTGTAAAACATGCAAAGTATATGTCATGATGATTTGATATATGCTTACACTATGAAAGGATTCCTCTGCCAATCTAGTTGAATCAATGCATCCACCACCTCATATATTTAACTTTCTGTGTGTGCACGAGAACATTCGAGTTCTACTCTCTGAGCAATTTCAAACTACACAATACAGTGTTACCAACTTCAGTCACCATGTTAGGCATTAGCTCTTCAGACTTCATTCATTTTATAGCTGAAAGTTTGTGCCCTGTCACAAACCCTCCCTATTTCCCCCACCTTCTAGCTCCTGGAAACCACTTTTTTACTCTCTGTTTCTGAGTTTGGCCTTTTATTTAGATTCTGTATTATAAGTAATACCGTGCTGTACTTGTCTTTCTCTGTCTGGCTTATTTCACTTAGCATAATGCCCTCAGGGTCCATCCATGTTGTTACAAATGGCAGGATTTCCTTCTTTTTCATGGCCAAATAATATACAATTGGATATCTATATTTATAGCTCATGTCTTCTTAATCCACTCATCTGGTGACAGACCCTTAGGTTGTTTCCGTGTCTTGGCTATTGTGAATAATGCTGCAATGAACATGAGGATGCAGATATCTTGTCAATATCCTGTTTTCATTTCCTTTGAATATATACCCAGAAGTCTTGCCTGATTTATTTTAATGGCCTTCTTTATTACCTCCTTGTCTATTGTTTTAGGTCTCTCAAATCTATTCTTTACACTGCTTCCAAAATGATTGCTCAAAATCTAAACCTGATTTAGTCACCTCTTTTGCTTAAATAGCTTCTTGTGGCCTTCAGGATAGACTTTAAACTGTAGAATATTTTCCAAGGTGCTTTGTTATCTGGCTCCGCCTGCTTCTCCACTCTCATATTTTACCTCTTTTCTCCTTGAACTTTATAATTCAATCTTACTCGGTGACTTGCATTTCTAAAATAAATGAGCTTTGCTGTCTCTTGCATCCAGAATTGCCATCCTCTTGATACCTACTTATCTTGCAAACCTTCCCCTTTTTTCATGACTCAGGCTAGTGCCTTTGCTGTGAAGAAACCTTTGATACTTCCCGGTCTATGTTAGGAGCCTCTTCCATTTGTTGTCACAGATCCTGTGCCCATCACTATTGTAACACTTATCACATCGTATAACAGTTGTGCTTATCACCTATGAGCTCTTTTAGAACAAGTGCAGAGACTTTTATTGGTATATCTCCGTAGAGTCACAATAGATCTTCATTACATATATTTTTGTTGTTGATGAATGAATAAATCTGAGGCAGCAACTCTCAAACAGGGATTTAGAGAGAAGGTGAAGATTATAAACACCTCTTGAGAACAGGGATCATAACTTGTTTGCCTTTGGGCTCTCAGAGCTTAGCACAATGCTTGGAATATGGTATGACTTCCATAAATATTTATTCAAAAAATGAAGAGACATATAGAATAATGAATGAATAGATGCTGTCAATGAAATGATTGCTATAAAATGCTGAGTTTCTGCCATCTATTTCATTTCTCCTGCCTTGGCCTTCTTCTACCCCCTGCAACTGAGTATGTTGGCAGACAGCCTACAGCCCAGGCTTGTGCTGGCTCTGAGCTGGGTGTGACAGGGGCAGGAATTATGTCAGTGGCCTCAGCCCTATACTCCTGGGATTCAGTTTTGTTGATTGCCAAGCTCTGGTGCATAAGAAATAAGTTCTGGGACTGTGTCAGCAACTTATTAATGACAGCCTTGGGTGAGCAAGGTGCGTTTGGCAAGGTTATTCCATCATCCCTCTATCAGTTTCAATTTCCTCTGCTCTATGCCAGTATGTCCCACTTCCCAGACTTGACTTCCTCCATAGACAGCTTGCAGGCAATTTTTTGCTTCTTTCCATTATCACATCCTGCTACCTGCTCTGTTCCTGAATTGTTAGAGTTAGCAGCTACTTGATCATCTCCAATACTGAATCTATACATATCTGTTTTACCTTCCTCCAACCCGACATTTCATGAGGTGAGATCCAGGAATGATGATGTTCTTTTGTTTTAAATCCAATGAGGCAAATCCAATGAGGCTGTTGGGACAGTTCTCGGAAGCCATTTTCTCCATCAGACAATCTATTCACACTGAATATCTGTCTAAACATATTTTTTAGACCTATTTTCTCCTAAACAGACATTGCCAATGTTTTCACACATAATTAGCAGTATATTTTTTATGTTGCTGAATTCTACAGAGACCCTTTTACACATCACCCTTGAAATAAATATCCATGGCTTCATATTAAGGTAGGTGCAAAACTGAGTAAGTGAATAAATAAAGAGAGGAGAAAGGAAAGATCTTGCTAACAGAAGAATTCCAATGAATAAATATGAAATAAATGAGGGAAGTTGAAATCACCAATGGACAACCACTAGGGTAATAATTGTTATAGGTAAGTTACTCTAATGTATGCTCAAACTGGTGAGCAGAAGTTTGAGGAGAAATGTGGTATTTGCATAATCTCAAAATATCTCCCCCAAGTACTTATTAATTACAAAAGGAAAAATAGTAACTTTACTGTGGAGAAACCTGGCAGACACCATCTTATCAAATGATCAAGGCTAGCATCATCCCTTGATAAGACACTGAGAAGGGCACATCACTTCTGTGACATTATTGCCAAAAAATGCATAATCTTAAGGTAGCTATAAGAAAACATCAGGAAAAGAAAATAATTAGGTGATATTCTACAAAATGCCCAACCAGTACACTTCAAAAATGTCAAATCATGACAGATAAGAGAAGATTGCCACAGACCAGACAGGAAGAGACAAGGAATTGTCACAGATTGAAGAAGACTCCGAGGGCACAACTTAGTGCAGAAAAAAAGACATTAGAGGACACATTTGGAAAAATGTCCATAGTCTATAGTTTAGTTAATAGTATTACACCCATGTTACTTTCCAAGTCTTAGTGATCATGCTTTGATTATGCAAGAGGCTGACAATAGGGGAAGCTGGGTGGAAGGTATACAAGAATTCTCTGTATCATTTTCACAGCTTTTCTGGAAGTCTATTCATTTCAAGATAACACTCTTAGGTTAAAAGAATGGAAATGACTTAGAACAAGGTTTGACATGTGGTAAATACTTAACAAGGTCTAGCAAGTCATCACCAATGGTACTGTAGCCACCAGTCTGTCCAGACTGCTTTGCCAGGCCACCCCTCGTCTGTGTACAAACTTCCACACGGCACAAAACTACACTCTGCTCCAGATCTGAGCCTACACTACAAAGGCCACCTTACCAACATACAGTAACCTCCAGAACAGACATGGAATGGAAAAGTTGGGCCTTAGTCTTCTGTCCCTGAAAGTTTAAGAAAATAAAACAGGAAATGCTTATGGCTTGCTTTATCTGTTTGTCCATTTTAAGAGACTGCTTGGATTTCTCCAAATGTAAACAGAGAATCCTAGCAAGATTGCTTAGAGATCGTCAAGATGGACTCACGCACAGGAGGCCATATTTCTCTAATTGTCAGCCTCTCTTGGACAGCACCACTGCCTCAACAGATAAGAAAAAATTGTGTTCAAAAAACATTTGACAAGGTTTCACATCAGAGATTTATATCTAAGGCAGACCCAGGGAACGGGAGGTAAAATAGCATATTGCAGCGGAAAACTAATTTAAGAGTAGTAGACGGAAGGCAGTTGTAGATGGCAAGTTCAGCTTCGAAGGGGGTTAGAAATAGCAAGCTTTCCAGAGCTCTGGGAATAAGGCCTACATATTTGGGGACATATTCAGAGGAGAAAAGATCATTGAATTTGCTAGTGATACTAAAATTGAAGTCTTAGCAAATAATAAGGTGCAATATTACCAGATTGAAAAGGATTTGAATTGTGGATGATTAAAGTGGAGGATGCTAAATGCAGTTCAGGTACAAAGATACAAACTAAGAAGTACAGGATCAAGGAGCCAATTATGCAGAACATACACCCAGAAAAGGATTTGGAGGATATTGTGGGAAAATCTGTAAAACCATCAGCATAGAGCAGAACTGCATTAGAAAAGCAACCCGGATTTACTAGGTTATCTCATCAAAGGGGGAGGAGATGAGAATGAAGACAGATACTGAACCTTCATAAGGCATTTGCTTGATTCCTACTTTGAATACAGTGTCCACTGCTGGACTGAACAGAAAATGAAAGATACCAGGCATGAGGATGGGGTGCAGTAAAGGGCAACATTTATACAGAAACTATTTCCATTTTAGCTTCATTGGAAATAGGAGATTTAATAGTTGCAATTTTTAAAATTGAGTGTTGGCAGGAAAACTTTTGAAATATAGAAAATGGCGGGCAGATCATTGTTTAGATGCATGTACTGTTCTAATAATAGTCTCAAATCTTATTTAAAGGACTCAACGAAAGTTTACTGTACTAACAATGCGTTAGGATGTGCGTCAAGGCAAAATTCAGCCCCAGGGTTAATACAGGGGAACCAGAGCAGAACTATTTAATGCCACGTACAAGAAAAAGCTGTCAGGAAAAGCTGAGAAAGTAAAAGTGCAAATGAATTGAAGAGACACTTAAACTTATTTTTGGTGAAGGAGGTGATTAAAAATCATTGCTAAAAAAAAATCACAGAGAGAAGGAAGTGAGAAGAAATTTTAAATGACCAGTTTTGACAAGCAAAGTTTTCCTAATTGCAATGTCTTCATACATACACTGGAATGTAGTTACATAAACAAGCCTTGAAGTTTTCCATTTATTTATATTTGTGTGCATTGCCTTTCCGATTCTGCCACAGGGAATGTGGATCCATTTAATATAAGTACAGTGTATGCCAATTTCACATAGCTCAATCTAGCGTTCTGTTTCCATGGTCTACCAGACTCTATGTATGAATGAAGCATGGGGTTTTGGCTGCATCGGCACACAGAGTAAAGTCAAAGCAGACACAATTGTACCGGTGATTCAGGATTAAGAAATTATTTTCGTCTGAAATATGAAGACAAATAAAGCGAAGTATTGAGCCTTGTTTACCCTTTGCTACACCTATGTGGTTATCTGTTTTCCACTTTACTTTGCATGATAAAGAATCACAGATTTCTAGCTAGAAGGGACCTTAAGAGTCATCTAGTACAAATCCTCTTAAATTCCAGATAAGGGAAATGAGAAACAAAAGGATTAAGAAATTTACCCAAACTTTCCAAGGTACTTAGAGCAAATCAGAAACTAGCTTCTTGATTCCTAATCCAGCTTTCTAGCATTAAAAGTTGTGTTCTCCTAAGTTTATAAACCAAAATTAATGATGCTGCCCTGAATTTGTGCAATTATGTTGATGTCTTTTTTTATAGTTGTTCTTTCAAAGTAGGAAATCTGGAATTTCTTGCAGCATTCAGTGTAGAGTCAGTTGGGCAGTGACACAAAAGTCAAGAGGTGAATATCATCTCTAGGACAAGAATCGTGCCTGGGAATGGGCATGCCAGCCCTCAAGACATCACAGTTCATGGAAAACCACAGGCCACAGGGTGCAACACAGACTTGGGTCTCATGACTATTTTGCGTCTAGTGATGATAACTTTACTGCTACCTAATGCAACTTGGGAAAATCAAGTGTTCCTCTTGTGTCTTGTTTCTCCTTAAATGAGAGATAGGAGCAGATGATCTACAAAGTCCCTAAAGATTTAAGATTTTAACATACAATCACAGTAAGGATGCTTCCTCAGTGGAGAATGAGGAGGTGAAGAGATGTAGTGAAGGGAAAAAGTGGAGAAGTGTAGAAAGTAGAGACATGAAGCATAGAAGGTAGAGAAGATAGTGAAGATGAATTTGGTGTGTGATCAGATTTACAGTTGAATGTTCTTTAGGAGAGCATTATGTTAGGAATCAAAACACAGTTTTTTAATAAATCCAGCACTATGAGTTTTTCTTTCTGAAGCAGTCTTCATACTGGGGGACATCACATAAAAAAGATGTTTCTTATTCAGGGGCAATGATATGTGCAAAATATTATCAAGGCATTTCCAATACAGTTGCACTCCATACATCATGGTGCTTACCTTATGAGAAAAATCCATTCTCCTGAGTCCAGGTGAAGGGACATAGCTCCCAGAACTTAGGTAGTGGAAGTATAGAATTTAATGTATCTTCCAGAGGGTGAAAAATGTGTCAACTCTTACTTAGGAAAGGTTTTCTTTATCCTTCAAGAGTGACTTTCTTTGACTCAATGAGTTTACCTGAAGTCTTGCTTACCTATTCATTTGTCATTGTCTCCTGCCAAACATCCTCGGTCTTGTTGAAAACTTGAAAGTATTAATGACAGCATAACATAGTATCTCATGTCGATTTCCATAGTTATTCTTTCAAAAGAAGGACTATACCTATGAAAATTTTTTCATGCATATTCTTTAAATGTTATGGCAAGAGAACTTTGTTTTTGCTAGTGAAGATCTGCTCAATTATTCAAATAGCATATTGGGTTACATGTTCAAAGCAGTGTGAGAGGAGTAGTGTCTTGGAACTGACATTTCATTATTTGATACTAAAATGGGAACAGTCACAACCTTTACCAGACTGAACTGAATATTGTCGTCATAAGTCCTCCTTAAGAGTGAGATTGCCTGTGACACCTATTTACCAAGTGTGATCTGAGTGTATGGTGCTATAATATTGAATTATTTTGTGCCCAAAATGTAGTAACAAGCATGTGACCATTGTTCCACAATTAATTCTGTAACATTTTGAGAGCTGCTAAAGGATTTTTTTAAATAAAATATTTGGCTTTTTGTGCTTTCCAAACAATATAATCAAACATTTTTAAAATGATATAGTAAAGCTCTAAAGAATCAGTTTTAGGGACATCTGGGTGGCTCAGTCCATTAAGTGTCTGACTCCTGTTTTGGCTGAGGTCCTGATTCCAGGGTTGTGAGATCGACACCCACATCAGACTCTGTACTGGGCATGTAGCCTGCTTAAGGTTCTCTCTCTCCCTCTGACCTTCCCCACAGTGTGCACGTTCTCTCTCTCTCTCTCTCAAATAAACAAATAAATCTTTAAAACGAGCAAACAAAAAAATGAATAAGGTTTAATTGTTTTATTCCCTAGTTTAAGAGTTTAGAAGCCAAAATTTTAAGAACTAGGTGACATTAATGACAGTGTAATAGTTGATATCTTCTTTATTTTCTTGCAATTTCTTCCTTTAATTTATTCATTGGGAGTGATGTTTTGATATTGCCTAAGGGAGATTGTTACTCATTTATATGTGGCTGATTTGTATTACAAATCTCCTGCTATGAAATAATTTTGGTGATTTAATTAAATAATATTTAATAACAAGTAAGGTCAGAAAGTATTTTGCTAATAATATGATTATAAAGAATTTCTTATGTTTAAATATGATGTTTATTATTTTAACTATTTTTATACTTGAGATAGGTCCATTAAAATCTTACAATATGGTAGATACATGTAAGATGTTTAAATATAAAAGTAAATTTAGTTAATATTAACTAAATATAATGAATAGACACCACTGATGTTCAAATAAGTGTACACAGATGCTTCTTCAATAGTATTCTCATATGGAGCATTAATACAAAAGAGTAAATTTGACTAAAATCAATAATAGTCATTTAAATAATAATTTAATATTAACCAGAACAAAACACTTTTGTCACCTTTAAACCTTAGTAAAAATACAAATACTTGTGAAACTACTATCCTTAAAATAAAAGTAACGCAGTCTTTATTTTTCATCATTTTACACATAGAAGTAGTAGGTTTCCAAGACTATTGGTTGTGGGATTCCACTCAGTTCCAGATTATCGGTCAGTGTTTAAATTAACCAGATGAGGGACTTAAATGAAGAGAAGTCATACCTCAGAAATGGTTTTAAAATATGTATTTGAGATATAAAATAGGCACCTCATGATTAATGATATTCAGACTGATAAGAAAGAAAGGAAACACTGAAGATTCCTGCAGAAACTTTTCACTTAGCTAGACTCCCACCACCCAATTCACTCCATATTATTTTACTAGAAACGACCAGACCAAATATAACCCACATACAAAAAAATAGTTTTGCTTCACTTGCTTCGCCGACAGTGCCAGGGGGATGGATTTAATGATCTTATAGGCCTTTTCAATCTCTCTAATATTTGTGAAATGGCAACTGTCAATGTTGAACAAGAAATTGCTGAAATAGCACAACTTTTTGAAATGAATAATATCTCATAGGACAAGAGCCCAGAAATGGAAAGAACAACCGTAAACCTCACTGAAACTCATCTCAAGAGGATGCCAACTTTACTCTTCAGCTAATAAAAACAACCAACTTTAAAAATGCTAACTGTCGGGCGCCTGGGTGGCTCAGTGGGTTAAGCCGCTGCCTTCGGCTCAGGTCATGATCCCAGGGTCCTGGAATCGAGTCCCGCATCGGGCTCGCTGCTCAGCAGGAAGCCTGCTTCCCTTCCTCTCTCTCTGCCTGCCTCTCTGCCTACTTGTGATCTCTCTCTGTCAAATAAATAAATAAAATCTTTAAAAAAAAAAATGCTAACTGTCAGTGAGTCAAAATCAGCCATTTTGAAAAATCTCAGTACCAGGTGTTGTGTATGCCAGAGCATGGTTACTCTTTCTCAGTGTGGTTGTTTCTCATTTTGAGTTTCGCTATTGCCTGACCATTTGGTTTCTGTTCACGTCCAATTAAGAAGTATGTTCAGTTATGTATATCCTGGATGTAATTAAGTTTAGCGTTAGACACTAGTTAGATTCTTTTTATTTGTTGAAATTAGAACTATATATTTTTGTGACAACATTTAAGTAGATTTCTATAAAAACAAAACATTTAAACTAAAGCACTTCCAAGTTCTTCTGGTACCTCAGGCAATCAAAAGCTCTCTCCTTATTTTCCAACATAGAGTCTGAATTTCTAAACATTATCAATATTTGACTATCTATATATACAATAATATTATGTAGAGATATAGATACAGATAGAGGTAGATATACATAATGGTGGTTCTGAAGCATAAGAAAAAGATCCTTGAGAGAAAGAATGCACAGAGAAAGGAGTTCAAGATATGTACATTTTCCCTCTAGAGACATTTTATAAATTCTAATATTGCTCAAGGTGAGAGGCAAAACAGGCATATAGAAGCTACTGCACGGGAGCTGAGTTTTCAGTAGTTCTCAGTAGACTTCAAGACTTGCAAGTAGGAAGAATCCCAGACAATCAGTGAAAACCCAGAAGATCCAAGCCTGGAAACAGGGGAGAGCCAGAGGTAGAAAGTAATTTATAAAACTTCAGTTCAGTTGGTTCATTCCTTGATTAGATTAAGGTGATCTGTTCCAACTCAGGCTGCTTGACAGAAAATGAGGTGCTTATCCTCCAGAGTCTTCTCCACTTTTCTCGTCTGGTATCTGTCATTAAGCATAAAAAATTTACAGGCATACCAAAAAGTCAAGAGAAAGAAAACTAATTCAAAATTTCCAGATGACCCAATCATTGGAGTAATCAGACACAAACTTTAAAATAATAGTAATTATCATGTTTGAGAAAAATATATGAAATATTTGTTGAATATTATAATATATTTCATATGTTCAAAATGAAATATTCCCTAGAAAACTGACATCCATAAAAAGGATCAAGCAGAAATTATAAAATCACAAAATCTAATAATGAAAATTAAGAACCAGTAACTGTTTGACCTAGACTGGACACAGCAGAAGAATATTTTTGTAAAGTAGAATATAGGATAGTAGAAAATATCTGACTCAAATAGGAAGATCAAGAAAGATGGAAATTTTGTAAAAGAGTATAAGAAACATCAGAAATGTGAAAAGGTCTAATAAATGTCTCAGAAAGTCAAAAAAGAGAAAGCATAACAGATGCAATATTTGAAATAATACAATGAAATCGCGACAAAAATGTATCATTAGAACTGAGAGAAGACATTAACCCACAAATTCAAGAAAAAATGTGAACCCCTAGTAGAATAAATACAAACAAACCACTTCTGGATGCATCAGAATAAGAATTCTGAAAGAAAGAGACAAAAAGTAAAGTTAAAAGAAGCCAGACAAAAATAAAACACATTACCATCAAGGAAGAAACAGTAAGGAGAATAACTAATTTTTTAATTTTAATCAGAGACAATAGATGCCACTGGCAACAGAATGACAATTTTAGGGGCACCTGGGTGGCTCAGTGGGTTAAAGCCTCTGCCTTTGGCTCAGGTCCTGGGATCGAGCCCCGCATCAGGCTCTCTGCTCAGCAGGGAGCCTGCTTCCTCCTCTCTCTCTCTGCCTACCACTCTGCCTACTTGTGATCTCTGTCTGTCAAATAAATAAATAAAATCTTTTAAAAAAAATGACAGTTTTAAAGAGGAAAATAAAGGAAAAAAAATAGATGACAACCTAAAATTTTATACTTTAGAAAATTATCTAGGAAAAACTTTACCAGTGTAGACATTTCCAGGTAAGAAAACACTGTTACAATTGAATTTATTGCCAGTAATCTGAATTAAGGAAAAAAAATAAAGGGACTTTTCAGGCAGAAGAAAAATTATTCTAGACAGAAATACAAAATTGCAGGAAGTAACAAAGAAACAATTTTAAGGTAAATATGTGGGTAAAAATAAATGTTATATGATTAAACAAATATAGGAATAGTGTTTTAGACCTAAAATTCATATAGAATTAAAAGGCATGATAACAAATAAAAAAAAATGTGCTGGTAAGGGAGAGGTAAAGGTGCATATGGACTATTTATCCAAACTGATCATCTATTGTGCATAAAACCAATCCCTCAAACTTTCAAAGAATGAAAATAATTCAGAACATGTTTTTTGATCGCAGTAAAATTAATCTTGAAAACAATAGCAAAACGTTAGCCTAAAAACCCATGCATGGAAATGAGAGGAAATACAAGTAGCAGTTGAACAAATTGACCAAAACAAAAAGTATGGAAGAAAACCTATTAATGATAAAAGAAACTATTTTTATTGTATAATAATAAACATAGCTATGTCCAAACTTATAAAACTAAACTCATAATTAGAATAAAATTTATAGGGTTTTTGTTTGTTTGTTTTTGTTTTTTTAAAAGAGAGAGATTGGGGGCTCCTGGGTGGCTCAGTGGTTAAAGCCTCTGCCTTCGACTCAGGTCATGATCTCGGGGTCCCGGGATCGAGTCCCGCTTCGGGCTCTCTGCTCTGTGGGGAGCCTGCCTCCTCCTGCTCTCTCTGCCTGCCTCTCTGCCTACTTGTGATCTGTCAAATTAAAAAAAAAAAAAAATCTTAAAAAAAAAACAAAAAGAGAGAGATTGAGAGAGAGATAATGCATATGTGTAAGTGGGGGTGAGGTGGGGGGTGGGGGGGAGGGGAGTGGGAAGGGTCTGTGGCTCCACACCCAGCACAGAGCCCAAAGCAGCACTCTGAGATCATGACCTGAGTCAAAACCAAGAGTCCGATGCCTAACTGACTCAGCCACCCACGTGCCCCCCAAATTTATCATTTTAAACGCATTATATTTGAGGAGTAGAAAGGGTGAAAATTCAATCGTTTAAATTTGGCTCAAAAAGTTAAGAGAAAGGGTAGCAATAGAAACACAAAGAAAACAAAAAGAAGGAAATAAAGAATACAAAAATCAATGAAATAGAGAGAAGGAAATGGAGAATTACCCATACTACAAGTCAGTTTCTTTAAAAATACAGCATAATTGATAAATATTTGGCAAAATTTACCCCAAAAAAGATGGTACAAATTCCATCTCAGGAATGAAGAAAGAATCACTACAGATTCTTCAGATCATAAGACTACATTATAAAAATTTTAATGTGAGGGTTGCCTGGGTGGCTCAGTCGTTAAACATCTGCCTTTGGCTCAGGTTGTAATCCTAGGGTCCTGGGATTAAGTCCCAAACTGGGCTTCTCCCTCTGCCTGCCGTTCCCCCTGCTTGTGCTCTCTCTCCCTGACAAATAAATAAATAAGATTTTTTTTTTTAATTTTAATTTAAAATTTTAAATAAAAGGAAAAAATCTTAGGAAAACAGTGTGAAAATTCTCTATCTAATAATTTTAATTCTAATTAAAAACCTTACAGAAAGAAAATTCCAGGCCTAGCTGGTTTTACCCATAAATTCTTTCAAACATTTAAGGACAAAATAAAACCGTTCTTACACAAGTTCTTTCAGAAAGTAAAAATGGAGAGACCACTCCCAAATTGTATTAATTATGAGATCAAAGTTGTAATAATACCATAACCTAATAGGTATATCAAAAGAAATGAAAATTACATTCCAATATCACTTATGAACATAGATATGAAAGTTCTGAACAACATATTAGCAAGTCGAATCCAGCAATGAATAAAAGGAATAATATTTCATGACCTAGTAGAAATGATTTCAAGAATGCAAGGTTGATTAAAGTCTGAAAATCGATCAGGGCAATTCACCTCATTAATGGAATACTGTGGAACAATTATACGATGATTTCATTAAAAGCAAAATAATTTTATAAATTTCAGTAGTTACTAGTAATTTTAACAAATAAAGTAGAGATAATAATTTATTAATCTGTTACATGATATCTGTAAATAAACAAGCCAAACCTCTAGTACACATCAGACTTAGAGCTCAAATATTAAATGCTTCACCCCTTGTAGTGAGAATCAGACAAAGATTTCCATACATCTTTGCTACTTAAAGAAACATTTCTAGATGGACAGCATCTGTCTGCCCTGGGAGCTTGCTGGAAATATAGAATCCTGGGCCCCACTCCAGACTTACTCAATGAGAATTTGCATTTTAAAATCTCCAGGTGTTTCATATACATGCAGATTATGAGAAGGAATTCTTAAAACCACATCTATTTTGGATGATCCTATGGTCTATATTAAGACAGGATTTTTTAACAATTGCAATAAAGCAAACAAACAGCTTCTGCAAAGCTGAAAAGAAAGGAAGATGTCATGATTCAGGACAACAGGATAATATATGTAGATAATCTGAAAACTCTACAGATAAGCTATTAGAATTAATAAATGAAGTTAGCATATGGTTAGATGCACACTTAACATACAGAAAAATTAAACTATTTCTGTGTATTAGTGACAAGTAATAGTAAACATGGAATTTTTAAATAATACTTAGGAGAAAACTGAGAAAAGTGTTCCCTGTACTGAAAATCTACCAACCATTATTGAAAGAAATTACAAAAACTCTAAACAAATGCAAAGACATGCCATATTTTTGTATTAAAAGATTTGATATTGTAAAGATGCCAGTTTTCTCCGAACTCAAAATGCATTGCAATTCCAATAAAAATTTCAAGTGATTTTTTGTGTGTGGAGAAGAAGCTTTGAAGTTAAGATTCAAAATTAGTATGAAAATGAAAGTTTCCAGAACATTCAAAAGACCGGGTGCCTGGTGACTCAGTCCTTAAGCATCTGCCTTTGGCTCAGGACCTGATCTCAGGGTCTTGGGATAGAGCCCCACATTAGCCTCCGTGCTCAGTGGGAAGCCTGCTTCTCCCTCTCCAGCTCCCCCTGCTTGTGGTCCCTCTCCTTCTGTCTCTCTCTGTGTCAAAAAGTAAGTTAATTAATTCATTAAATAAGTAAAATAAAAAATAAAAAATATAAAAAGACATTTGAATAAAAAAGAACACATTTGGAAGGCTTACACTACTCAATATGGAGACTTACTGAAAATCCGTTTTAGTTAAAACAGTATGGTAGGCACACTGGGCAGTTTGATGGACTAATACAATAGAATAGCAGTTCAAAAATGTGCACGAAGTCACCTGAGTTTGCTGAAGTTTCCACTACAATTCGGGGAAGAAAAGATTGTCATTTCAATAAGTGATACTGGGTAAATTAGTTTTCCGCAAGGAAATTGAACTTTCGTCTTATTTTACCCCACAGGAAAAATAAATTCCGAATGAATTATAGACCTAATTATAAAATCTAAAGGAATAAAGCTACTGGAAGATAACTTAGGTAGATAACTTAGAAGATAACTCAGATAACTTAGAGCTACTAGAAGATATGTTCATGACCTTGGGGTGGGCAGGATTTCTTAAAATGGACAAAAAAATTACTTGCCCATAAAAGAAGAAATGGGAAAATTTTACTTTGAATAAATTAAGAACATTTGTTCATCAAAAGAACACTATTAGGAGATTGAAAATGCAAACCACAAAGTTGAGAAGAAGGTTTGGAATGCGTGTGTCTGCCAAAGATCTCCTATCCAGAAGAAACCCCAACACATTAATAGAAATAATCAACAATCTAATAAATTAAATAGGAAAAAGCATTGAAACAGTTACTTCACAAAAAGTTGGTATCAAAGTGACCAAACATGAAAAGGTACTCAACTACATTTAGACAGCAAGAACATGCTGATTAAAGAGGAAAAAAAAAAAAAAAGAACATGGTGATATCAAAATATGGTACTAGTCTAAATCTACAGAAATGTCTGAAGTTAAAAAGACTACATAGCAGTATCTTAATAAGGATATGGAACAACAAGAACTATTGTACACTGGTAGTGAGAGTAAAATCTAATTTAACAACTTCAAAATCTGTTTGGCAGTAACTACTAGAATTGTAGATACAGGTACTCTCAATGATGTGTATATGAAAAGACATGCATAAGAATGTCTGTAACATTATTTTCAAATGCCCCTAACAGAAAATGACCCCAATGCTCTCCAGCAAATGGCTATATAAATTGTAGTATGTTTACACAATAGAACATGATCCAGTATTGAAAGATAACAAATTCTTAGTACATGAATTCTTAGCAACAACATGAATGAATTCAAGCACTGTTTGTTTTGTTTTGTCTCGAAGATTTTATTTATTTCTTTGACAGACAGCGAGCACACAAGCAGGGGGAACAGTAGAGGGAGAGGGAGAAGTAGGCTCTCTGCTGAGCAGGGAGCCCAATTTGGGGCTCGATCTCAGGACCCTGGGATCATGATCCCAGCTGAAGGCAGATGCTTAACTGACTAAGCCACCCAGGTGCCCCTCAAGCACTGTTTAAAAAAAAAAGAATCCAGGTACAAAATAGTTCACTCTGTTTATTTCATTTATGTAAAAATAAAAAAAAAAAACTCAACTATTATAATAGAAGTCAGAATATTGGTTACCTTTTTTTGGAATAATGACTGTTGGAAGGATTTAGGTTGTGACAATATTTAGTTGTTCTATACAGAAGTTTTTCATTTAAAAAATCATCATTCATCAACTGGGCATTTATGATTTGCATTTTTTTTTGTTTTGTTTGTTTTTTGTTTTTTAAACACAGGGAGAGATATGGGCGGGGGCAGAGGGAGAGGGTGGGAACTGGCTTGACGTGGGCCTGGATCTCAGGACCCTGAGATCATGACCTGAGCCAAAATCAAGAGTTGGGCACCTAACTAACTGAGCCACTCAGGTGCTCCTAGGCTTGATTTTCTTTAATTAAAAGAAGGTCACACACACACACACACACACACACACACACAAAATGTGAAAAAACAAGACTCATATGTGACAAGGTTTTTGCCAACAATAAAACTGACAGGTGATCAGTATGCAGGCCATATAGATAACTCTTATAAATAAAAAAGCAAACAAAGAAAAAACGAAGCAGAAGAGAGACAAAAAATATTTACATGTATGTGAAAGAGAAGGAAACAGAAAAGACAAATATATGAAAGTCTTCAATAGTAATCAAGAAAAAGATTAAAATCACAATGAAGTATCATACATTTACCAGACTCACAAAAATTGTGGTCTGACAATATCAAATGTTGTTAAGTATGTGGATCAATGATAACTATTAGTGGGAAATAAAACTTAATATGAATACTTTGGGAATAATTTGACATTATTTAATAAAGGTGAGAATACATGATTTCATTCTTAGTTATGTAATCTAGAGAAATCAGAATTGAGAGTTGGTCTCTCTCTCTCTCTCCCTATCTCACTAACCAGGTGGTAAGTATAAGGAAATTGATGTTTAATGATAAGATTCATAGAAGCATAAAATAACATATAACTCAAATATCCATCAATAGAGAAGTTAATACAGTTTCCGTGATATACTTTAAAAATGGGATACAATAAAAATAAACTCCAGTAATGTGCATTAAATTCTCAAAAATGTATTTTGAACAAAAATAGTATGTGGAAAAATACACATATGATACTGTATTATAAAGCTTAAAGATGCACAAAAATTATATTTTATTTAGAGATACCTAAAAATATTGTAGTACATAAAGAAAAGTAGAGGAACAATAAATACAAAATTTCAGATCATGATTAAACTGGGAGAATAGGGAGGGTTATTCACTTACACAGGAATATGCAAGGATGTCAAGAGAAGTTGTATGGTTGGTAAATACTACGTTATGTTGTTATGTTTTTGTTACATATAATTTCATACATATGCAATATTTTATAAAAACGTTTGAAGATGAAGTGTAACAAATCACAGAGTGCCTATGTTCACAGGATATAAACATGCAAATTTACAGCAGAATGAGGAGGCAAGAAAGAAGGAAAGGGGAGAGGCTAGAAAGAATGAAGATTAAGACTCAACTCTCAACTCTGTTTTGCTCTAACTATTACCTTACTTTTTCCTTTTCTTTGACAGTCAACCCATAAAAGGACAGGCCATTACCCTGCACTCAATGCAGTAACACTAGTTCTATGTGGCTACAGAGTGTTTGATGTGTGGCGGGTCTGAATTTCGATGCGCTATGCATTTAAAATATACACCAGATTTTAGGTAATTCCTATGAAAAGGATGTAAAATCTTTCATACTTTTATTACTGAAACAATAGTATATTGGATGTATTGGGATAAATAAAATATATTATTAAAACCAATTTATTCTGTTTGTTTTTACCTTTTGAACATGGCCTTAAGAACACTTAAAATTACATGTGGGGCTCACTTCATCGTTCTATTGGACTGTCCTGGTCTAGAAACAATTTTTCTATTTTCTTCCATGTAATTAATTCTGCGATTAACTTCTGTCACATCACTGGAAAAGGTAATGAGTCATCTATTAATTGCCAGAGTCAAAATACTTTCCCCTCCAATCTCCTCTAAATATTTGATACCCCTTCTCCTGGCACTTTCCTTCTTGACCATGACACTACCCTCCTCTGTCTCCTCCAACACTCTGACCCCCCTTCATTTCTTCTCACCTGTTTTATCCCTCAGGCTTTCTCCTCCTCTGTTAGGCATGTAAGTGTTAATCCTCTTTTATATTTGCCTCTTCTCTTTTATCTTTTTATTAATTTACTTAACCACATATTTACTGAACACCTATGGAAATTAAATTCTGGATGCTTATCTTGTACCATCCTTTATGTTGGTAACTCCGAAATCTCAATCTTTAGTCGAAACTACATTTCTGGACACCAGAAAGATAAATACAGCTCATACCTGGGTATCTTTGCATTGTATTCGACAAGTACAAAGCATCTTTTTCCTAATTTAATGCAGGGTTCTGAAAGTGTAGTTCTAAAACAAATGCAATCAACGCCAACTGGGAACTTGTTAGAAATGCAAATTCTCAGGTCCCACCGCAGACCAATGAACTAGACACCTGGAATGGTTGCATAATGTTTGCTTTAACAAGCCCTCCTGGGGCTTCTGATGCTCAGTTAAAGTCTGATAGCCATTGACCTAGACTATTCTCTTTTTCCTTCATTACTCCCACCTCATCAGTCATAAATTCCAATGGATTATTTCATCCACCACAGCTTGCATGGGCCTCAGGCTCCTATCCCTTGTGGCTTTGGCTCTCTTCATCCCCTCCCCACAACCCATCACTGCAACGGTCCCCTAACCATTCTCCTGAGTTCCAGTTTTACTGTCCTAGCCTGACATTTGAAAACCAACTGGATTATATGAGCCTTTTCAGAATCTAATAGATTCTCATTTCTTATAAATTTCCAACTCTCAGATGTATACTTTATATCTGGCTAATCTCTCCAACTTTACCTTAAGTTAAAAATTTTAGTCAGGTAGACACAATTTTCGCTTCCCCCTTTGTAACATTTTTTTTTAAGATTTTATTTATTTATTTGACAGAGAGAGAGAGATTACAAGTAGGCAGAGAGGCAGGCAGAGAGAGGGTGAAGCAGGCTCCCTGCTGAGCAGAGAGCCCAATGCGGGGCTCAATCCCTGCACCCTGAGATCATCACCTGAGCCAAAGGCAGAAACTTAACCCACTGAGCCACCCAGGTGCCCTTGTAACATTTGTTTTTAAGATTTTATTTATTTATTTATTTGACAACGAGAGAAAGAGAGAGAGAGAGAGACCAACTCTCAATTCTGATTTCTCTAGATTACATAACAGAGAGGCACAAATTGGGGGAAGGGCAGAGGGAGAAGGAGGGAAAGACTCTCAAGCAGACTCCCCACTGAGCATGGAGCCTGATGATGGGCTTCATCTCATGACCCTGAGATCATGACCCTAGCCAAAACCAAGAGTTGGTTGCTCAACCAACTGAGCCACCCAGGTATCCGGTTTTTTAATTTTTATTTACTTATTTGTATATATAAATTTTGCTATTGACATATAGTGACATACAATGTTATATCACTTTCAGGTGTACAACATGGTGATTCGACAACTCTATACATTACTCAATGCTCACAACAGTGAGTGTACCTACCATCTGTCACCATACAGTGAACATCATTTTCAAGTTTAGCTATTTTTTTTTACCACTTATTACCTTGTACATATCATCTGACCTCTCTGAGTCTCAGTTTCCACTTTTATGAAGTAGGAGCTACAGTGAATATACCTCATAGGGCTTTTGTAAGCATATACCCCTCTAGATACAGTGATTAGCAGAGTGAGTGGCATATTTAAATCTGTGCCACTTTCTGTGACCTGTAATAAAGTTATCCCCTAAAGTATAATTTTCTTTTTTTTTTTTTTGCATAATGTGCTCCATCTCTAGAAAATTTCTCAAAGTTACTTAACTTGCAGTTTCTTTCCTTCACACACATTTCTTTTTTTTTTTTTTTTAAGATTTTATTAATTTGCTTGACAGACAGAGGTCATAAGTAGGCAGAGAGGCAGGCAGAGAGAGAGAGGAGGAAGCAGGCTCCCCGTGGAGCAGAAAGTCCAATGTGGGGCTTGATCCCAGGACCCTGGGATCATGACCTGAGCCAAAGGCAGAGGCTTTAACCTACTGAGCCACCCAGGCACCCCCCCCACACATTTCTTACTTATCTTAGACTGCTGCCTTTGTCTGGTATGGGATAGCCATTCACTGCCACTCAGAGCATCCTACTAATTTCTCAGGACTGAATTTTTAGGGTCATTCTTTGTCTTACTCATCTTAGTCTGTGTGAAATGTACCACCACTTCTTCTGTGAATCCACTGGGTCCTGTACATACTTATCTCAGAGCTTCTATAACAATTTACTGTATACCAAATTGTTAAGAGTAGGTATTTCTGGATAGCAAAATTTATGGTAAATTTTGTCTTATTCCTTAATTTTTTTCTGAGTTCTCCAGGTAAAACATACTGCTTCTATAATCACATTAAAAATTACATTGGAGCACCTGGGTGGCTCAGTCAATTAAGTGTCTGCCATCAGTCCAGGTTATGGTCTCAGGGTCCTGGGATAGAGCCCTGCTTTGGGCTGCACATTCACTAGGGAGTCTTCTCTCTCTGCTGTTCCCTCCGTTCATGCTCTCTCTCTCTCTCAAATAAATAAATAAAAGTCTTTAATTAAAAAATTACATTAAAATTCTATACGTTCTTATGTACCCAAGAAGTCCTGTGGAAAGGATTATCCAATAAGTTGGGTTATACTCAAAAAAACTATTTTAGTGCTCATAAAAATTAAATAAATTTGTATTTTAATGTGTAATCATATACAAGGAACATCTGATGTACTTTAACTACATACCAAAATAAATTATTACTAATATACTTGAAATAACAAAAATTAAACAGGTATCACCAAACATTGAGATGGACCAATATGTCCTCACCATGTTGATTAATCTGAAAGCAGTCTACTCAGAGCCCTTTTACTACAACCTTACCTCTTAGTGTATCATTTCAGTAGGGATAATTGGAAACCACTTTTTGGTTTGATGAGACTAAGAACCACATATAAAGAACCAATCTGATTTTGATGAGCAACTCTATCCTCATGGATGTCCTAAGATCACCAAGGTTAAGAAGTGTCACTTCACCCACCCTGGCCATCATTGAAATAGGGCCATGGTAATCCACCATTAAACTAGAATCACAATTCTCAAACCACATGATTCTTATTCATGGTGCTTTCCAGAACCCATCCTCTTTGAGAAACCCTGAACTGTGTGACTGAGAAATAAACCCACAACAGACTGTATCTTTACTGATTAAAACATTGCTAACTAAAGAGAAGAGGTTATTGTTGATGATAAGATTCTATGATACGTTCTCATGAGTTTTGTTTCTTTAATCTAATTTGAATTCCTAAGGAACTAATATATTTGTGTTATGGGAAATAAAATACAGATGAATCTGTGGTTCTTAGAGGTCCTGAAAGCATCTTAACCTGTACACACACACACTTTTTTTTTTTTTAAGATTTCAGGGTAATAAGCAAAGCCATATTATAAGGCTTAATTTTAGGAAAACAATGAAATTGTTAAAACAAAGAGGCCTCAAATTGCAATGGCTTGAAGAATATATATTTTTTTCTTCTAAGAGCCATGAGGTGAGCAATGTAGCCTTGTGGGGCAGCTCTGTTCTAATGAATAATTTAAGCACCCAAGTCCCTTCCATTTTGTCCCCTCTACATGGTTAATGCTGAGTGTGGTGGTCACCTTCCTCTTTCAGCTTATAAGAAAAGGAAAGAGTGGAAGTTTAGTGAAAACTATTTTCTTCTAAGCAAGTAAAGCTCATAAATTAATTTCAGGCCCAGCCCTCACTGCAAGAAAGCCTGGGAAATGTAGTTTCTATCTGGATCATTATTGCTGTGTTTTAACCCTATTACTATGGACAAATGGGAGAAAAACAGATTTTGGTAGACAACTAGAAAGCTCTATTATCGGTCTGTGAATAATACAGTCAGCAGCTATCTAGCAAAGTACCGTGGGTTGGGGTGAAAATTTGATAGAGTTAATGGTGGTGATAACAACCTTCCATTAGCAGTGCCTTTATCTCCCTCTCTCATTCCTCTTCAATGGGAAAAACTTTAAAGAATTTAGTTGTAACTTTCTCTGACAGGCTTCTTCTCCCTTTCCCCAACAGCAGTATCTGTCATGAATTTAATGATGTAGGAACTAATATTGAAATACAGTAGACTTTACTTAATAGAATGTTAAAGTAAATCCCTTTGGGATATAAAATCTTTTATAATGTGACTAACCATTCTCTAATATGGAGTACTCACAATGTCAGATTTTTCTACCCTGGTTTTGCTTAAAGTAAAATGTAAGCCTTTCTGAAATGGGGTGCTATTAACTATACCAGCTTTTGGGGTCAATGGGATACAATTAAGGAGTTGGTGGACAGAGATGATAATTGGTCAGAGACTAAAAAATAATTGAATATCTCCACCAATTAGAATTGGGTTCTACTGATGGTAACAATGACCTCAATTAATTGCATCTTTAGCAGGGAGAAATTTTTTCACCTTCACATAAGAGAAATCTCTACCATATTTCAGGGGTGAGTTCTAGTCTCAGAGTCACATTGTGTTCACTAGATGACCTCTCAAATGTAGCCCTCCCATCCTCATTTTATACAGGAGAAAGAGGGGAGAAAAGGCAGCTTCTGTCTCCGCCTATCGAAGGTTCCTAAAAGCCCTACCAAATAATCTCTTCTTATAACTCATTGGCTAGTATATCTGTAAGGTAGACATGAAAAAGTAATTTTATTTTTGGCTGGTGTACCACTGCCCTGATATATAATGGATCTGACTAAGGTAATGGAGAATGAGTAGGAATCCAGCCATCTGTGTCCACTCTATCTTTGGTAAACTACCTTTGCTATCAAAATTGTGATCAACATATGCGCACAGTGAACAAAGTAAGGCAAATTAATACTTAATCACTATTTAGGGGATTGGCTCCCAAACCATGATCCGGAATATTAATGATATAAAACGTGATCTAGTAGAGATTTCCTTTCTTTATTAAAGCTCGGTTATCCTGAGTACCTTAGAATGGAAGGAGAATGCATTAGTTGGGTCTTCCGAGAAAGAGAGTCCAAGGTTAGCTGCAAAAAGATTTATTGGGAAAAACACATGTGATGGAAAAGAGGGGAGGTATCTAGAGGGGGACAACTGGGCAGTCACCTCTGCGGAGGAGAAAGAGAAGGTAGGGAGGTGAGATAGACTGGCAGACTTCAACAAGTTTTAAACATCTTTTGGTCAGGCCAACGGGAAGTTCTTGGGTCAAAGTTACCTGTCTGAGAAGTCCTCTGTCAGACAGATCCCCCATTTTGCAGGAATGGACCCACCTTTGCATCCCTACCATGTTCTGTCTTTCAGTGAGAGTAGTCATGAGGAGTTTGGGCTCAGTGATGGATTCAGGACATGGCAACTAGGGCTATCCATTAATTACCCTCCATACCCAAAGCAGGAGATATGAGAAGCATATTCTGGTGGCCACAATTTCCACTTTGACCTAAAGACCTATGTAACTCATTCCCTTCTCCAACTGGGGTCAGATATTAGGGAGAAACATTGGGAAAAGTGAGAGATGAAGTGTGTATATTTTCCTTCCATTTTCATGGAGTGGAAAAAACCCATTACAGTATCCTCAGGTCTTTTCAGACACAGGAAAGATATCTTCAATCAGGTAACTTATGTGCAAGCATAGCCAAAACGGGAGATACATGAGAAGCCAAACAACAAAGTAACTTGACTGGGTCTGGAAAATCCATCTCAAAGCAGTCCTTTATTCTTTAAATACAGAGAGATGGAAGCAGTGGCTGAGAGAAAAGACAGATCATCTCTTTCCAGAGCAGCTTCAATATTGTCACCCACTCAAGCACAGTAGAAGCGAGTTAGACCAAAGAGAACACATGGGTGTACAATGACTTCCCATTTCCATTTAATTAATTAACTAACTAATCTGTTTGCTTATACTTTTAGTCTTGTATTAGTCATCTGTTGCTCTCTAACAAATTTCTCTGAGATTTAGCAGTTTAAACAACAAACAGTTATTATTTCAAATTTTTCTCCAGCTTTCTCTAGGTCGGGAAATTGGGAGGGGATAGCTGGATGATTCTCACTCAGGGTTTCTTACTAGGTTGGAGTCAGGCAGTTGAAGAAATGGAGAATCATCCTTCAAGCGCTCTTCACTCTCTGAAGAGAAGACGCTTCAGGTGACTCCATACGGGCCCCTTATCACCCTGCTCACACCTCACGGCATCTGGCTTACTCCCCAGTGAGTGATTCCAGAAAGAGTGCCCAAAACAGAAGCCGCGGGCTTGTTACAACCCAATATTCGAAGTGACATCCCATTCTTCTGTCATATTTTAATTGATAAAAGCAAATCAGTAAGTCCAGCTCACACTCACGAAGAGGTGAATTATGTAGGGCCTCTTGAGGAGAGGAACGTCAAAGAATTTGTAGACATATATTTAAAATCGTGTTGGCTATACATTCATGTGACAAAATTCAAACTGTATCAAAATCTCTCTGGGAACCCCAGTTCTATTCCTTGGAGGTTATCAGTTTCTTGTGTGTCCTAGAGACAGTCTGTGAAGTTACAAGCAAATACTGCTAACAGTGTAATCCTTTGAAAGCTCTATCCTCAGTGACTAGAGCCCAATCCATCTTCCCAGCTTTGATCAGTTCAAATCAGTGCTCCCTTTTGTGCAGGGTGTGAGAGAAAGAAGGAGAATGACCTTCCCGGTTCCTTTCTTCTAGAAACTCTTGCTAACTTTGGCCCACTTAAAAATTGTAGTATATGCCTTTTAAAACATTAGTTTAACAAAAGCTATTTAATTGTAGCTGTTTTTTCCCCTTTGGAACATTCTTTGTGGCTTTCTCTCACCATTAGCCAGTGCCTTAGGCAGTTGCTAGAAAGGGCTAAATTGAGTTGCTTTAGTTATTAGCTGTGGTTTGTGAGTCAGCTTACTGCTTCTAAAACAATTATAGAAGGAACCTATTATTTTGAATAGAAATGTGAGTATATTTAGAAGAAAATGAACCATGTATTTTCCTCTGGCTGCCTCTGTTTTCCAATCTCGTTTCAAAGATGAAAAGACTAAAAAAATTGCAAAGAGGGAGGGAGGAAGAGAGGGATGGATTGAAAATAAGAGAGAGTGAGTGTAAAGACCAGGAGATAAGAAGGGGAGGACTTGAAAGGAGGAAGACAATGCTCAAAGATTAGGAAAGTGGCCTTCTAAATTTTGCAGAACGCACAGTTAAATTATTTTATTATCTTGAGATTTCCCCAAATGATAGGATTTGTGCTGACATACTATGACAATCCACATTAGCCTAAAGAGACCAATTCCAAATAGCTTCATTCTTTGAAAGATATGTAATATGTTCTGTGACTATTCCTGGGGAAATAATGCAGTATAATAAAATCATTGTTTGCGTATGTGTTTGTCCCAGATATGTCACACATAGTTTTGATTCCTAGTTTTTTTTTTTTTCAAAAATGAATTCTAACCTGAAACTAAAACATAAAGCATGTTTTCTTTGACCCAATTCATATCTAGCTAATCAGAGATGGATTTTTCCCCCCTATGGTTCTAATATCCAAGTGTTGTGGATATGCCCCTTGTAGTATGAATAGTTTAGAAAGTTTTTGTGTAAGTAATACTATGAAGAAATAATATTTTATCTGTTCTTTCACTAAAACTATATTCCAATTTAAGCCCCCTTATATCCTTTTTGGAAATAGGTGTATTTAAGTTGGTGATTAGTTCAGAATTTTGCAGATTTTAGCAGACAAGCTAAAGAAATTGTCATCAGTGACATGTTTATGATAGAGCTTCAGAAATCATTTTACATATCTAAGAAGTTCTAAAGCATTGAGCATAGGTGACATTATTTGTGTTTAAGAAAAAAAATTGAAATCAACTCTTCATCTTTCAATCACATTTTTACTCTGGTTCATTTTAGAATAATTTTAAAGGTTAAAATATAACTCTATACAATTAAGTATAATTAAACAATAGCTGCATGGTCAAAATGCAACATTAAATAACAATTCTGAGAATTTTGTCAATGTGAGATGTTGGTCTATCGCTAACATCCATTTTGGATTATTTTTTCCTAAAGCCTTAGTCATGAATACTCCAGGTTCAAAACCCCCCAATAGTCTACCATTTACTTTGCTGTGCTCCAGGCTCTGATCTTGACCTATTTCCCCAGTTCCCACATATCCCCCAGAGCACCCCAGAACCCCTATAGTCTAGGAAAAGCACATTTCTGGAGTCCCCAGACACTAGCGGCCATAAAGTCCAAAAGTGTTCTGTTTACCTCTTAGATAACTTTGGTTTTTCAGGTTGTCTAACCCTAAAAGAAGGGTAAAAATGGCTTGTAGATTCTTTAGTCTTTTGTTTTCTGGACTTCTGTTAGGATTTGCACCTAACCACAGAGGTGTTCCCTACAGAAGATATCCCTACATGAATATTTGATTTGATTCTGATGCTAGATAGAAGGGATCTAAGCATGATTTATGTGACAAATTATTGAATGATTCCAAATGGAACTAGAGATCTTTCTTGTGCTAGTGACAAATGCCATAGCTACCTAGAGTTCACCAAAAGAAAGTCAAGATTACTGGATGAGAGCTCTTGGGAACCATCTCCAAATTAGAAATTGAAGGTCCCATTTTCAGGTTCACACTTCCTTATCTCATTCAAATTAATTCTCATTATTACAGGAGGCATTTCAGCTGAAAAAAAAAGGCATAATATGTTATTATAACTTATTTCTTAGAATGGAATTGAAAAATAACCGGATCTACTCCCACCCTGCTATTTTCAAAGCCCATAAATTTTCCTAAGACTCTGCAATCCTGGAAGGACTTTGCCCTCATTCCATTAACCAGTGTTTCCAGGACGCATAACTACCAAAAGGTTTTCCTGGGTGCACTGGGAGATTAAGGATCCTTTTAAGTTAGGTCTAGACCGCTCGTCTTTTGGTCATTATTCAGCCCAAGCACTCAAGGAGACTAAGGATATTGCTTCTTCTCTTTGGTCTGTCCAGCTTAGGGGATAGCAGCCTCCTATGGTTGCTACCCTCTGAATTCCATCATGGAAATCCCCTCCTCAGCCTTGGCTTCTCAACTCCTATCACCTACATAAATATTTTTTGGCGTTAAATTCTGTTTTAAATACTAAGAGCGATTTTTGCTTTCTTCTTCTTCTTCTTTTTTTTTTTTTTTCAAGATTTGATTTATTTATTTGTTAGAGAGGGAGAGAAAGAGAGAGAGAGCACAACAGGGGGAGCAGCAGGCAGAGGGAGAAGCAGACTCCTGCTGAGCAAGGAGCCCAGTGCATGGCTCCAACCCAGGATGGACCCTGGGATCAGCACCTGAACTGAAACAGATGCTTAACCAACTGAGCCACCCAGGCATCCCTGATTTTTGTTTTCTTGATTTAACTCTGATTGACACATTATCCCTGGTCCTTTTTCTTTTTCTTCAAGAGCTAGTCCACTAAATGGTAGAGATAAATCTCTCATTAAACATATTTTTCCCTTGCTCATTTAATTACTCTAATCCTTATATAAAGTTATCCAATGTATGGATTTCTTTTTTTTTTTTAATATTTTATTTATTTATTTGACACACAGAGAGAGATCACAAGTAGGCAGAGGCAGGCAGAGAGAGAGGGGGAAGCAGGCTCCCTGCTGAGCAGAGAGCCCAATGCAGGGCTTGATCCCAGGACCCTGAGATCATGACCTGAGCCCAAGGCAGAGGCTTACTTAACCCACTGAGCCACCCAGGCACCCCAGTGTATGAATTTCTTTGTAAAGTTCCCTTCTTTCAACTTTTCATGCAGCTAATGTTATAAATTTCCCAGTTGCAGGGAAAAAAAACTAATTCTTTGCTAACTCCCGTTACTTATAATACAAGGTTTATTGCACAAAGGTTATTGATTGTCCATTGTTATTTACAAATACCAGTCACCATATTTACACCGTTCAAATTATCTCCAAATCTGAAGATGCGATCTTAATATCATCCGGTGGTTTTTGATCAGTTGAGGAATGTATTTCCTCATAAAAGTTTAATCGAAATACTGTTAGTTAGCATTTGGACTTAATTTTTCTGTAGCCTCCTGTTCTAGTTTTAGAAGTCTTGGAGGGATCCAGTAACAGGTTACCATGGCAAAAGGGTGGGGGGAAGGGGAAATTCTCTTAAGCGTGGATGGCTTAGAATAGTCATAGACTTTTAGAGCTGGAGCTGAAGTTATTATTAGGGGCATAGTTGTCTCCTATCAGATCCAGGGAAGAGTTCTTCCTACTCATTGTTGACGTTTTTACTACTTCCTTGTCTGGAAAATAATTTTTTTTTCTTGGCTTTGCTTTTATTCTCTTCTCCATCAATTCCTATTGTCTTCCCTTTTCTTCTGCATCTCTTCTTCTCTCAATCACTTTAAATATCGATGTTCCAAACCTTGTGTCCTAGGCGTTCTCTTCTTCCTCTACTTTCCTTAATACTGTAATGCCCACCTAGAACCAAGATGCATGCCTCTGCTGTCCACTTTCTATCCCTTATAGAAGTTACCAAACATACCATTTTTTTTTTTATGGAGTCAAAGTATCTTCATCATTTATTATTTAAAAAAAAAATGGAGACAAAGGATTTTTGAAGATGCCATCCTTTCCAACCCATAAGCCAGACCCTTCAAGATCAGTGTGCTCTTCTATGCTACTTAACGAACCAAGTATAAACAGCTCTCCACTAGAATATTGTAGTTGATGGTCTTGTTCAAAAAACCACTAAACTTTGCCATTGTTGTGGATGTCACCACACATTATATTTTATGAAAGAGAGTTTGAATTGTATAACTTGCGTGTAGGAATATGGCTCGTCATACATACATACATACATATGGCTCTTCAAACATAAAAACCTTCTAGTAAATATTCAGGTTTTATATTTAATATAACATTGTAAATGTATATATTATCATTTCAAATTATTTACAGATGATTCCAATAGTTTTCAAGGATAAAGGAAGGAGACATCTGTGATTTCAATATTTTCAAAGTAGAAATATGACATTAAAAAATATAAATGAAATCAGACTGCATATTAAAAGGTATAAAAATGAGCTGAAATAAAATACAAGCCACACATTTTATGAAGTGGGTAGAATCACTAAATGCCTTCCTTGAATGCAAGCCAGCTTTTATTTGACTATGAAAAATATCCATAATCTACTAGGGACATAAGGCCCTGGGATACTAGATTATTGGACTAAACCTTTGCATTGGTTTGAAGGAATTTCAGCTCAAATTGGAAGTTCTCCACTACAGAGAACAACTTTTTAGAGATTTTATTTATTTATTCATGAGAGACTGAGAGAGAGAGAGAGAGAGAGAAGCAGAGGGAGAAACAGGCTTCCCAAGGAGCAGGGAGCCCAATGTGAGATTCGATCCCAGGACCCCAGGATCATGACCCCGCTGAAGGCAGACACTCAACCATCTGAGTCACCCAGGTGCCCCTGCAGAGAATTCTCTTAAGGTTCAATTGAACCTTCATTTTAATCTCATACATAATGGAAGCTACTTACGGAAAACTTTTCTAAGCACGCTTTGAAGCATTAGACTTCCCAATTTGTTGACAAAATAATAAAGGAGATATTTATTTATTCTTTCAATAAGAACTGAGGACCTCTGAGGTAAAGACTATGCTTATGCCTGAAAAAAGGTCATTGTCAAAAGGGCGTCCACCGCAATATCCTTGAAACTTTGATTACTGGATAGTAGCTATTATTCCCCCAAGTTTATTGTGATGAGAGGAAAGTTCCCATGGTGGTAAATCTCAGAGGCTGCAGCCATAACTTCTCTTCCTGTGTGCAGCATTGGCATGTCCGTAATGATATTCATTACATTTGGCTTCAGGCTTCTCGGTAGCTGTCTCCCCAGCCAATTGGGAATTCATCATCGCCATCACCAGTCACCTGGGCATATGCATCACCTGTAATTGTTCCAGTGGAAAGGAGCTACCTCCCATTTTACAGCATCACATAGCCTGTCTCCAAGGATTCAGTCTTACTCAATAGAATTTTGACTTACTCGAAAGTCATGTGTCAGTTAACTACTTTCTGTTTCTTGACTAGCAAAGAAGCTGACATTTTGATCGGTGGCTGTTTTAGCCAATCCTACCACTTTCTCTTTTGCCTTCCAAACTCTTCTTAAAAGTCTCAAAATTGAACCCCAAGAAAGAAAAACACAATAAGCACGATTTACGTTCTTGAGTAGTAGGCCCGTTAGAAATAATTGCAATTCAAACTGAAGTCAATAAACGGTAAACATATAAGAAATCAAGAGGTCCAAATCTAGAAGGCTACTTTTCTTTTTGTAAGAGTTGGTTTTTCCTTATTGGTTAGCACATCGAGAGTCCAATATTTCTATCCTTGGGGAAGCACCTGGGTGGCTCAGTTGGACTCTTGATTTTGGCTCAGGTAATGACCTCAGGGTCTTGAGATCAATCCTGGATTAGGCTCCCACTGAGCATGGAGCCTGCTTGGGATTCTCTCTCTCCCTCTCTCCCAGCCTCTCCCCTGCTCTCTCTTGCATGGGTATGCACACACACACTCTCTCTCTCAAAATAATAAGAATAAAATAAAATAAAATAAAATAAAAATTCAAAACATTTTTGTAGTTGGAAGATTTATGCTGGGTAGAACCTGACTCACGGTGGAGGATTTGGGCAAATATTCTGCTTACTTACTCTCCTTAATCTTCCCTCTGGGGTTCAGGACTCAGGACTCACAGATGGGAAATTGTGTTGTCTAAAGAGACCTGGAGGATAAGAATAACAAAATCTAGATCTTTCCTTGGAGAGAGCAGTCAGGTAGATGTTTCCAGAATTGCCTATGCTGTGAACTTTCCTCCTACAGTTAATAATTCACTCTTTCCATCTACTACACTCTCAGCATATTAGCCTGGCTTTCTTCCCTTGAGGGCTAAGTATGGTGCCAGGGTCCTCATTCCTTTACATTAAAATAAATACAAGAATAAAACCTTTCAACAGGTGCCTCTGCAAGATGAGCAACAGGCTCTAAAGCCAAAATATCCTGAAAGGATGCAATCTAATTAGTGTGCAATAAGTTCTGGTAAATACTCGGTATTACATTTATTCATTATTATGCTAAAGACATATGAGATTTGTGTTGATCACATAAGTTATTGTAACTTTTACAGTATAAACTTTTTTTTTCCAGTTTTCTAGAAGGGAATACTGGAAGGATATTTAGCTCTGCTGCAGCCCATACTGAGTCCTCTGAATTCCCTGACGCTCAGCCTCAGGGACAGCCCACTGCTGGGATGGAAAGTAGCTTTCTGAGAGAAGTTTGCATTATGAGTGATTAAGTGTGTGACTTACCTGTGTGACTGGCTGGGTTCAGGGTAAAATGAGATCCATCCTCTGTGATTTGAAAGGTCACTTGACCACATTACAGAGAAGAGAAACTCAGAGGGCATCAGCTAAGCCTGAGTGACATGTAGAAGCAAAAGCGAAGCCTAAACTCTCTCAGGCAATAGTGACTGAACAGAAAAAGCTCACCTTCCCCCTCCAGCTTCTAGAAACATACTCAGCTCTTCAGTTAAATCTTCTAAAATAGTTCAGGGACTATTTTAGCCCAGGGTGGTCACAGAACCATCCAGTTAACTTTCAGACCCCCACTCTCCCCTCCCCCTTGGTAAAAGGGATCAGGGATGAGGCCCATAAATATGTCTTTAATTCTGCTGTGTATTCTAGCTGACCTTTGCCACTGAACACACTGGCAGTAACTATTGTGGCTTAAGGAGAAACTTGTGGCCTTCCCAAACTTCTTTCCCAAACTGAAATTCCAGTATTTGAGGATTTATTTGAATTGGCAAGCAAGAATTACTATAGCAATTAAAAGGACACAACTGTTGCATGAATTCATTGAGTTGAATTGCTTACCTTATTGTTCATTGAGGGCAAGAAAGATGCAGTACTTTTTAATATGCCATCTGCAAAATGATATTATATATACTTCCCTAGCATCATGGGGAGAGAATTAAATGAGATTATGTATGAGAAATGTCAGACCCTACCAGTATGCGTGTACACTCAAAATATGATAGCTGTTATCGTTACTCTTATTAGCTAATAAAAGGAAGCAAACACCAGGAGGTGTTGCTAACTATTCCTTAAGGTTGTTATTTAATCTTCTGCTTTTAATGTCTTTTAAGTGTTAAGTTCATAGTGTTGGCTCAACTTAAAATTAATAATGTTTTTCATGCATAGCTAACTTCTTTTATGGTTACCTTGTTTGGGAAGAAATAAAGAGAGGCCATTAGAAACGGATGGAAGTGGAGTCTTGGGTTGAGAAATCAGGCAGATCTCCATAGGGAGAGCAGTGAAAACCCAAGTTCATTTGTCAACAGGAAAGATCAGACAGTGTTTGATGATCAGACAGTTAGTTTACCTTTAAGAGTCAAGCAAGCCTCAAGCACCATGCTGAGCAGGCAAGCAAGACTCAGAGTACAGGGGACTATGGGATTTTGGCGAACTGGGAAAACCAAAGGGAAATATGGAAAGAATCTCTGAGCTTATCACAGAGCTTGTCTACTTTTTGCCTAATTATCACCTCTCATGAGTATCTGATTTACAGATTAGAGGTGGAACTTGAAGAGATGGTGGCCAGTCTGCCCCCAACCCCCAACCGATCCTGGAAAAGCAAAAATAGGGGAAGTAGAAATACAAGGGGCCCTCATATCAATACAGACACAGTAGCATTCACCATTCGGCAAATATATCAGATACTTTGGGAAAGTGAATGGTATTTCGCAGACCTCCTGTGTACCACTTAATAATTCAGGAATTCAAGTGGTGTGCCGGGAGGACTGAAGCCTTCATGCAGTGTGTTAACTTTAAGATGGCAGCTCTTATTATCATAGGAACTAGGCAACATAAGGGACCTTATTTAGCATCTTTAATTTTCCTTGTGAATCGTTTGTGATAGGAGAACAAAATCAGGTCACCTAAAGGATATGATTTAATCCTTAAAAAAGAGCCACTTAACAGGCATACATTATCACCATTCAATGGAATTAATAAACTGTTAGTGTTTACAACATTTCTCTCAGTACAATGCAAATGGAAGTGATATTCACTTGCACTGGAATTTGCATTGCATTAAGAATTCCACCCACTGCTGAGTAAAGGAAAAAAAAAATACACACACACACACACACACACACACATACATACATACACACATATACACACACAGCATACTAGTATATAACATATACTATATATATTAACATTCTAGGAGAGAGAAAAGATCCCTAGGCTTCCCATTCCCAACTTGACTATCAGCAAGGTCATATGAACATAATTACCAAATTTGGCTTGTAATGGCTCCTACGTGCAGGACTATAGCACATCAGCACTCCTGTTAAATTCACACCAGTTATTTCTGGGAGTACCTTGGGGTATGTCACATGTTTTCAGAAACGCTCAGTCTTTTCCTTTCGTTTGTCCTCACTGAAGCCCATTGAATAGAAGTCCTTTGAAGAAATCCTTCCATACTGGCCTTGCTGCCACTGATTTCCCTCAACTTGCTACTATCCTGGCAAGGGCTCCTTACATATCCTCCATGGGAAACTATTGATTTCCATGTAGAAATGGAAGAATTCCACCCCCATTTTTGATACTTTTTGAATCACGGGTTGGGGGGAGGCTCTGAAACAGCATTGCTTGCAGCCCAAATCTCACAAGATTCCTCATCCAAATGGTCCTTTTATCTCTTATATAAGGGCTTAGAGATAGTCCCTAAGACTGGTTGGGAACCATCTCATTTTTCTCCATTTTTTCATAATCTCCTTAAATCTGCATCATGTACTAACTGCTTCCCTTTCCTTTCGCCCCTATCTATTATATCTGAACTGATCTCACTTTAGGTCCAGCTACATTATCCCACTACATGCATAACTTGGCCTTGTGAATTCATATTAAATTAGCTTTCAAGTCATTGTGAACACTAGTTCCAGAGACCCACAGAGAACATTCAGTGGACAATCAGGTAGACCTGGAAGGTGGATTATCATAGAGTCCCTTCTGAAAGGAAGTGATTAAGCAAGAGTCTATCCACTGCTTAAAAATGCACACTAGGCTGGGGATTGGATCTGGGCTCTATTGCTTACTTGTGAAGCTTTATTCTCCTTATCTGTAAAATGGCACATACCTTAGAGAATTGTTTAGGTGTAAACTGGGGAAAAAGCCAATATACGTAGTAATCATGGAATGAATAGAAGATTAGAAATTCCTCATTTTATAGGAAAGAATTTGAGGCTACTGAAAATAGTAAATGTCAGGTCTAGGTCTTAGAGCAGTGCTATTTTACTCCATCCCTCCATCATCTGGGATATAGTTTTTCCTCTTTAGCTGTGTTTATTTTCTTATACATGATAGTTATAAGCAATAACATCTTAATATTTTATAAAACCATAGATACATCAACTGTAACCCTCCCACTGTCTTGAAAACAGGAAAATAATTCAAGTCTGTCTGTCCCAAGCTGTGGCTACCATAGCCTAGTCAGGATCTATGACAGAATGTAAGTGTTACACTCATTCTCAAATACAAAAGTTGTTTGCTTTTTTAATCATACCCAGTGAGGGAGTTAAGATCAGGAATGAAGCCTGGCAGGGCATCTGGGTGGCTCAGTCAATTAAAACATCAACTATTGTTGAGCTCAGTTCATCTTGATTTCATCTCGGGGTTGTGAGAGCCAAATATGTGCTGGGCTCTGTGCTCAGTGGATAGTCTGCTTGAGATTCACTCTCTCTCTTTTCCGTCTGCCCCTCCTCCCACTCTCACACATTTTCTCTCCCTCTCTTAAATAAATAAGTACATCTTAAAAAAAAAAAAAACAACTCAGAAATATAAGTTAGAGCCAAATAAATAGACACATGACACAGTCAAGGGCAAGGATGAAGTTGGGTCTGGAAGTCCTAGCAGAGCAGGACAGTAGAGCAGTGAGAAGTGCATGCATCTAGGCAATGATAAAATTTCATGCTTCAATCTAAGCATATGGTAACAATTAAGAGATGGAGACCAAATCAGAAGTCTAAAAATTTGGTTTATGTGTGTAAACTTATGGTCACAAAACACTTCATGGTCATTCACTTTAATTACAAACCACTGAGCATTAATTCAAATAGATTTGTATTAAGTCAATCTGTGTATGTTCACTCTTTTGAGAGAGGTCATGGAGAATCCCATGAGTTTTTAAAACTCAGACATTGTTATAAATATATATAGACAGATTCTCTCTATATATATATTTATCATTAAGTAGGTTCCACACCCAGTGCAGAGCCCAACGCAAGACCTGAACTCATGACCCTGAAATCAAGACCTGAGCTGAGATCAAGAGTTAGATGCCCAACTAACTGAGCCACCCAGGTGCCCCTGACAAACTCTATATTCTAAGCAAAACCCACTGGACTGAAACCAGTGTTCTACATCTATGTTAGGAGAAAAACCATTGCATAAAATGGCTAATGCTTCTTTCCTTCTAAGGTTTCCTCCTCATCCTGTATCTTTAAAGACATTAATAATTCATCACAAAGTAAATAACTTTCTAAACCAAAATTCTTCTTACATATATCACGCAGCCATCTGGACCCCACCTCCCCAACTCCCATTAATTTCAAATCCTAAGAAAAATGAGAGTATGCTGATCAAAAAATAAAAGCCCATTTGTTTCTACTGGAGCTCTTTTAAGATGTCTCCAAATTATATGGCTTGCTTTCACGCACAAGAGAATGTGCAGCTGAAAACCCCATATATAGCATCATCATCCAAAACCAAGAACATTTCTCAAAGGAAAATACACTTTCGATTTTGGGAATGTTTTTAATCGCTTATGTGCCTCATCCCAGCCTTAGTGCTTATAAGCACTAAGGGGTAAGCTGCCAATTTATAATCATGGTTTAGCCACAGTCGCCTGTCCCTGATGCAGGTAGACTCTTAATGGCTTTCGAGGTAAAGATAATTGGCTATTTGCATGCTTCTAAATGAATCAGTTAAAAAGGTACTTCAAGAAATAAACCCAGTGTATCTTAGAGTGAATATCTTACAGATATAGATTAACGCCGTGTAGACCTGCACATTAATGAAACCTGGAATGCCTTGACCTGTAAATATACCTAGTGAATATACTATTACCTCAAATCCTCTAATTAAAAAAAAAAAAAATACAAGTTAGGCAGACCTAATTCGGCCAACTAGCAATCTGAAAAGTTGCAAAAGAGGTAAAAGTGAGCCTGACACCTATATTTCCTTACATGGAAGAATGGGAACTTCAAATAAGCTTTAGGGCAATGATTTAGAAGGGGGGAAACACAAAGGAATTGAATTAGTTATCTCTACATATTGATTAACAGCTTTAAAGCCCATCAGTCATACTTTAATTTCTATGTGTGGTGTGTTTAACATGAGCTTCCAATCCACCTGATTGGATTACCTCACCACCCATAAAAGAATCAGCAGCTAGTGGTTAAAATTGTAATTAGAATCAGGCAGTACTTTGTGTTGGGAGCGACGGGTGGGGGCACACTGTCTTGCCCCCTTCTGTTTAAATTTTTCAGGATAGATGATGAATAATAATTATATTTCAGCCAATTACCTCTAAGAGAACAGCAAGTATATATGTGAAAGGATAATATTTGATATTTGAAATCTATTCCTTCCTTTTCCATAAAGTGATCAGTAAAATGCAGAAGATAAGTTTATTATTCACACAGTCTCTAATTTCAATGCAATTGGAGAGTGGTCAGGGGTGGGCCCTGTCTTGAATACCCAATGTGTCCCATCATATTTCTGTTCTGTAGATTAATAATATTAGAGAAAGAAAAAAAAAACACTCTCTCTACTAAAATATAAACTAACATAAAATTCTATTTTTAAAAAGGTTTTAAAATGCTTTTTGGGGGGGTATGATGTGGCTGAAATAGGTGTTTTCTGTTTTATATCGATCATATTTTTGGTTAGTTTCATTTTAAAATTTCCTCCCAAAGAAGGGCCATTTTTATAATCTTTTCTCAAGGCATCTAGCTTATTTACAGGTACAACCCTTTAAAGTATTTTCTATTTAAAAATACAACTTTAGTTCCAAGAGTTGGATGTTTTGAAAAACGTTAATGCTTCTGATTAACTATGTCCTGTTATAAAATATGAGTGATACTGTTTTAAAGATGTGATTTGAAAAATTAGTTTTTAGAAGTGAAGAAATTGAATCTAAGATGTGTGAAGAAAATTTCACTGTTGTATGAAATCAAGCTGGAAAACAGTACGACTGAATGGAATAAGGGGATTATATAACTTGACACCAAGTACCACCAGTTGAATTAGTTCCACTAAATTCACATGTAGACACACCACAATGGGAAAACTACATATCTTCCCTTCCAACGACACTGAACAACCTCACTATCTAACTTGCTGTGTGCATGTGTGTGAGGGCACAGAACCGAAACCCAAAACTAAACAAAAAGCACATATGACAATGCCAATAGCCTTTGGCCATAAATCTCAAGGCAGATGAATGATTCATCGTGAATTATTTCACACCCTACTTCTGCCCCTATGGACCTCACCTCCCTTAGAGCAGGTTTCTGTACTGAACCTTCCCTCTTTTCCTTCTGTCATGACAGTCTGTCATTCCAATCCATGCTTCCAGCCATTGCTAAAAGCTACTGCCCATTTGATTGTATCCCCCTACCTCTTTGCTCATCTCTATGGGTCACCTGTTACTAGAAGTCCAGTTCATTTCTCTCCTCATTGTCCACCCATATTAATACCTTGATTCTTTAACTCTTCATGCAATGATTAATGCCAACCTTGATATTGACATTAGAAATGGCCTAGAAAGAGCTCTAGAAAGAGCCTTGACTTGGACTTTTATATTTTTCAATCACTTAGATAAATCCCTGAGTATTTATGGGTTCCAGGTCCCTGATGTGCAAAGTGGGGAGGAGCTTGAGAGGACCTTCAAGGTCTCAACCTTGTAGGATCTTTTTCACACACATAGCTTAGCATTTTCTTAATGTTTCTTGCTCAGCAGCAGTTTCACATCCAGATGCTCCCTCTCTCTAATTCCAGGAGCATACACTAGGACTTCTTTTTCTATTGCACCCTAGAGCTTCTAGCAATCTAAGTATACTATAGATATTCAATAAATGTTCATTGATCAGGTTACTGAAGCCCTTTGGGGCAGATTTTCATTTTATGTCATTATTACCAACAGTGTAGTTTATGTAAAAGGGGATACATAAAGCGATTATCCAAGAAATTAATAGAGAAAAAGAAAATAAAAATAAACAACATGACAGAAATGACTCTACCATATCTGTTACATGATAATTATCTATCTTGGTAATTTTCTCCACAGCCCTTAATAATTGATGCCAATAATTTAAGGTGCAATGCGGAGGGGGGGACTGTGGGAATAAGCATGAAAGTTTCTTTAAAGAAGTGATTCTTAATTTGGGGAGTGGGTGAGGAGGAGAAATGGGGCACATTGATCACCTGATGACAGCCATGGGCTTTCTTCAAGGTGGTCCACAGATTCCCTACAGCTTGTTACATAAATACCACATTTTCCTAAACCTCTATGTTGGTCCCATGTTTCATTTTTAAAGGGCTGTCTTTAAAGGTTTTCCTTTTAAAGGATTTTCCTTAACATGGATCCCATGTTTCATTGTTAAAGGGTTTTCTTTTAAAGAATTTTCTTTAAAGGGCTCTGCCCATAGCCTTTTGAAATGAAAAACTCTTCTTTAGTATGTCTGATTGGACCAGAGGTAGACATGTCTTAATAACCTATGTAAGATCTAGTTTAAACAAAGATATAAAGATCAGTTGGATTCCTTCCTTGGGAGTTTGAAACTGAGGCAAAATTTTAAATTCAAGTCAGTTGGTAGTGTATTCTAGAATTAGAAATCCATTTGGTCTTGAGAGATGGGATGGACAATTTTGGATCATGCATAAACTAAAGAGGAAGCAAAAGAAGGTGTTTGGTAGACAGACTGAAGAACAGAGAAACGCGTAGAGAAAAATAATGAATAACAGATGCATAGAAGCAAAATCAAGGCCTGTAAGTAAAAAGAAGGAGGATGACCTAGGTTCCTGGTAGTTTTCTGATGCCTATGAGACCCATTCACACAGCATTCTCTGTTCTTGGATGCTGTCCAAATCCCGAGTCTCTGACAACCACTTCTCATCTCCCTCATCCCCAAAGCACACACAGGCACAGGCAACACATACACACACCCATACACACACACACTCTCCATTTCTTGAACTAATTTGAAATTGATCTATTTCTCATAGCCAAAACCTCTTCGACTACAGTAAGCAGTAATTTAAGATGTTTTCCTTGCTGTTAGACGTCAGGTAGGAAAAAACAGGATTCCTTCGCAGGTAGAAGTGTTTCTGAAGCAGTTATTTTTCCCAAGATACTTAGAAGATGAAGGTTCTATATGACTTAAAGCTTTTAGTATTTCTAAATTTTTAATATTTATAATTTGCAATTTCCTCTTATAGAACTAAAGAAAATTACATAGTAGCTAAAATTTTATTAGTGTGGTAAATAATTACATTAAAATAAACTCTATATGCTTTGATATAAAATTTTTGATATTATTTTAAAAACCTTCCAAACAAGCCATTACAGATGTAAAGAAGCAAAATAATTTTCTAGCAAACACATTTCACCAAATAAAACATTTATGGAGTAGCAACAATTATGTTTTCTATTTAAGGAGATACAATCTTCAGTGAGAAATATTTTATTAGATTTAAAGGCATTCACTTGTTTATTGTTGTTCATATTTCCTGCTTATAATATCCTTTCTTCTTAACATACTTTCAGCTATTCAGCTCTGTCTTGAAATTCTATCCCTGTAAGTCTCACAAGGTCTTGAAATTAATTAATTCCATGGTGCGTATTCAAGGGGCACGTAGTACATAGTAATACAAATTCTGTTAACTTTTAAAGGACTTTGTACAGAATGCTCCAATATTCTATCAGGGATTACATTCAGAAATATAATTTCTCTTTCTTGAAACGTGACATATTGTACAATGCTTTTAAAATACGGATTTATTTTTATTCAGAAAATTTCATTAAATGGAACCCAGGTAAATTCACTGTGGTTTGTGACTACTTTTGAGCACTTGCTGTCCATAAAGAATTATCAGATAGCTCGCCTACTATTCCATCCTAGTTGGTGACATTATTTTCTTTCTCTCTTTCTTTTTTTTTTTTTTTTTTTTTTGGTAGGAAAAAAGATTAGATTTTCTTTCTTAGGTAATGCACAGATATTTGTAGGTGTTGTGAGAAATACCATAGAATGTAGGGAAAAGAAGAGAGGAGGCCGTGAATGGAGTGAGAGCCACATGTGGGGAATGGCTCTACAGCTCAGATATTGGTAGATTTCCCAGAAAAAAAAATTTGGTTTGTTATGAGATAGACATAATAAGAATTCTCAATTTACCAATCTATAGGTTTTGTGACTATTTAAAAATGAAGAAGGAGTTTATTTAACTCTTGCAAACTTGCATCTGAAGATTTCTGAATCATGAGAAGATGAAATAATCTCATCTAGAGCTAAAAGAAAAAAAAAACCCTACCTCTTTAAAGAAAAAAAGTATTTATTTATTTGAGAGAAAGAGAGAACACAGGCAGAGAAAGCAGCAGAGTAAAAGGGAGAAGCAGGCTCCCTGCTGACCAGGAAGTCCAATGGGAACTCAATCCCAGGACCCTGGGCAGATGCTTAACTGACCAAACCACCCAGGTGTCCCTTACTTACCCCCCTTACTGGTAAATATTTTGAAGAGTTTGAATAAAGAAAACATTACTTTGCTCAATTTTTTATTGTAAGAAATGTCCTGAAATGTGTGCAAGCCAAAATGGCACAGCTGCTTTTTAAAATATCAATACTTAATTAATATAGGTCATAGTATGATATTTAGAAAACAGAAATCAATGAGAAGGCATACTCAACCCCAGCATGAACTTAGTGTGCATTTTTGGGCAAGTCACTGGCCTTTATAATGCCTCTCTCTGCAATCACACTGAAAACAGAAATGATAATGCCCTTCTTACTTCATAGGAGGGTTGGGATAATCACAAGAGATTACAGCTGAAGTCCAGGGAATTAAGTAACTAATTGTTTTCTCCACTGTCCATACATAGCTTGCTCTTCGTACTTTTATTAGAATACTTAAGTCATGTGCATTAACTCACTACTGTATATCTCCCTGACTAATCCAGATGATCTTTAAGTACAGAGAAAATATCATATTCATGTTTGCCTTTCACACCAATTTTTCTCATTAAAACTCCTGTTCAGCATTCCTTGGAGAGGATTTCCCTGATTCCAAATCCCTGTTATACCTCTTCACTACATTCTATACTTTCTTGGTAGCACTAGGACAGCTGTAATTAAATATGTGTATGTATGTGTGTGTGTATTGTGTGTGTGTGTGTATATATATATACTTTTGGTAATGACTTGTTTAATGTTTTTCTCCCTTACTTAAGTTATGTTGTAGTCTCCTCATCTGCAAAATGTGGATAATAATAGTACCCAATTTATAGGATTATTGTGACAAACATTAATTAATAGTATAGGGAACATGTAAGAGAAACTCAATGAATTTATTATTATTATTATTACTGTTACTATTTAATTTCCAGGCAAATGTGTTCATCATTGGAGAGGATGAGAGAAATAAAAACATCTCTGCATATCAGGCTAGACACAAAGTAATTTCAGGTTTACCTGTAAGGTTCTCTGTTCTGGACCATAGGTGAGCCTTCCACAGGATAGCTCTTCATCTCTCCATTCTAGGGGCAAATATACCATCCAGATATTGTAATCCAAGACATAGTAAAGAAAAACCACACAGGGGACCACAGCCATTTAACAAGAGGGTAAATCATGTGCTTGTCCAAAACCTTAAAAAATATTGTACTCCTGTGGTATCCTGCCGAACACAGGCTATCTAGAAGTCACTAAGTCACTCTCTTCTCAAATGTATTTGAATTTCTGCTAGATCCTGGAAACGCATAGAGAATAAGAGAGACAAAGAGACTCTCCTTTGGAGGGAAGACTTCACTGTAGCATTGAATACAAGTTAAGCCAAAATATAGAAGATTGAACTAAATATCTCTGAGAATCCAGTATGTCATGTGTGCTAGTAAAAGTAATGTAGTAAAGAATTTAAAGGCTTTGATAATCTCAAAAAAGAAAACATGCCGTTCTTAGCGTGACTTGCAAAGGGTAAGCTTTTTTATTCCCCTAAGATTTTATTTATTTATTTGAGAGAGAGTGAGAGAGAGCATGAACAGTGGGGAGGGGCAGAGGGAGAGGCAGAAGCAGGCTCCCCGCTGAGCAGGGAGCTGTATGTGGGGTTGGATCCCAGGACCCCTGGGATCATGACCTGAGCTGAAGGCAGACTCTCAACTGACTAAGCCACCCAGGCCCCCCAAGGGTAAGCCTTTTAGAGGTGAAAGGATCAGTATCACTTTGGTTCTAGCAAAAACACTCACGGAATTGCGTGCTTTGATTCCAAATAAGCACTCAATACATTGGTAACATCTTCAGAGCTGACAAAGGATGACAGGTTAAGTATCTTGTAAATTTAAAGCCAATTAAAATTATTGAGTATTTTGTTTCCTGAATGTGCCTAAATTTGAGAATTGAAACTACATTCTCTACCATTCTCCTTTAAATGAAAATATAAAAGTATTTCCTTTCCAGTGTTCATTACAAAGTTAAACAGTATGTATATATGAATACAGTTGACAGATACTTGTGAATTTATTGAAGGGAGCTTTGAACTATTGAGGTGAGACTTTACATTTTAAGGTTTGCTAGGGAGGGGAAAAAGTTGTTATCATGCTGCAGAAGAATTTTGTGACTTTTTCTGGAAAGTAATTTCTGAGCAAAATTTACTCCCTAAATCATTTTACAATGGCTGTAACTCTGCTACATTTGCCAAGTACAATCAATCCAGTAAATACCGGTGAATCAAACATTTCCAGTTTTAGGAGATGCATCTGCTAACGCTGAAGGCCCTCATGGAATAAAATCTTTTAACTAGATACTTTACTTTTCCTAGAGTGTTAAAAAAATGTAACCTAGAGTTCTCTCCTGCTTATAGAAAATTAGTTCATTATTCCTGAATAAATTGTTTCTTCCTGATATTTGATTGCTGTGGTTCCTTCATGGTGCAATGTGTAATGTTTTAAATGAAATACTAAGTCATCAATTACAGGTAAAAGAAGCAGGAAGTTTTACTTACCTCATCACTACAGAGGTCTAAGCAGAGAATGAGAAACTGTGTGGAGGGATATGGTCACCTGGAAACTGTGATGTCTCTCCAGACAGGATGTGAGGTGATCCTATAGGGTGGAAGCCAGTGACACAGGTGGTGAAAGGATTCACCTGACGCAGAACAAAGGAGATAGAAGTTTCTGGAATACAACGCAAGTGAGTTGGGGTGGGGTGTGGTGGGGGATGGTTAGGACAGCAAAGCAGGAAGCTGAGACTGACAGCAACATGGCAGTGGGTGGGGTTTGTATTTAAAGGGGGAGGTGAGGAGGTTTGGGATCTTATGGAGTTTTCCTTCCTTGGTCTGGTTGGTTTTTTTTTGTTTTTGTTTTTGTTTTTGTTTTAAAGATTTTATTCATTTGACAGTGAGATCACAAGTAGGCAGAGAGGCAGGCAGAGAGAGAGGGGGAAGCAGGCTCCCTGCTGAGCAGAGAGCCCTCGGGGCTTGATCCCAGGACCCTGAGATCATGACCTGAGCTGAAGGCAGAGGCTTAACCCATTGAGCCACCCAGGTGCCCCCTTATGTCTGGTTGTTAAATAGCCCATTGGTGAGTTAGGGCCTATGGATGTTTTGGGGTGGGTCACCTGATGGACCTGCCTGTCTTCAGCCAGGGGTTTACTGTGGGCCCTTTTGCACTGATCAGGGTTCCTTTGCTCAAGTCTGTTGCCTCAAAGCAGCCTCTACAGAAACATTAAAATTTTCTGGGCTCAGCCATTTGACTGAATAATTATGAACATCTGTTTACTTAACCAGGCTATGTTATAATTTTCTTCCGTGCAAGACTTTGTATTAAGTTTTTGTTTAAGGAAACAAAAACAGGAGATCTATTGTTTTTTTTTTCCTTAAAGCACTTCAAATTTCATTGTGGAGATATATTCACAATTATTCACAAATAATTTTAATAAAGGAAAATATGTTATACTTTATGATAGAAGTTAAAAGGTGGGTCATGAAACACAGATACATTTAGTAAGGTACAAATATGAGATAAGACTTCATGAGAATAGTGACATTTAAGGTCTACCTTGAAAACCGAGCAGAACTGTGACATAAGCAACATGGGGGAGGGCTTACCAGTGGAAGGAGCAGAAGGGACAATGACGTGGAACTGAGAAAGTTCAAAGCATATGAAAGAATTAGCAAAAAACTAACATTAATGAAGTGTTGGTTTCTTCTATGCTTAATTCTGCTGTGTACATAAAGTAGCTGCTTCCTGGAATAAATTGAAATAAGTTGGAATCTAAAACCCATAAACCAAGAAACATTTACCAACACAAGTGTTATTTTGAGACAAGCACAGTTCCATAAATACAAGGGGGTTAGCACTTCTAGAAATCAACACTTTTATCTTTCTGCCTTTAGACTGGATGGTACCTAAAGTTTACTCTGATTAAATGACAAATGGGGAAAGAACTTCCTACAACTTTCTTGTAGAGGAAAAAAAATGAAAGTATTTTGCAGGAGCATAAGTGATGCAAAATTCTTCTCCATATGCCATTTAAGTATCCTCTGAATTTGGCATGGGATGACTAAAGGTATGATATATAGTATTATTTTTGTCATAATTTGTAATATTTTACTAACATCGACATGTTGAGAAAACCATAGAAATGTGCAGTCTTTTGTGAGACACTTAAATGCCAATCATAAAATACTTCGATTAGGTAAAGAATTTATAAAAGTAAAGTAGCAGAATCCATGAGTCTTGCAACTTGCTTCTTAAAATGGTAGCCCAGTGTCAGTGAAACTAGAATAATATCTTCAACAGCAAGTTCTGGGTGGAGCAATCCCAGGTCCATGTGTCAGGGGAACTTGACCTTGCCACACATTGGCCTTGTACTTTTGGACGAGGGTCCTAACTGCTCTGTATGTCAGTTAGTATAAAATGGAGGTCTCTCAGGTCCTTTACCACTATTTTGAAATTAGATCTTTTTAAAACAATGAAATCAGCATTAAATTTTTTTTCCCAGTTTAAAACTGCTCCATATTGTCAAGATTAAAAGAAAGGAGCAAAGCCATAAATCTGAATGAAGATTTAAAAGTGAAAGGAATGTGTCAAAACAATATTCTCCTAAATCCCTTTCTGAAGGTGTAAATTGCAATCTGACACAACTGCCATTCTGAGTTGCCATACTGACTTGTTTGTTTAACAATGGGTTTAATCAGACAAATAACTCAGTAAAACATGAAAACAGATGGGCCATCAACTTTTAAATGTGGAAGCCCAGTAAAATAATCTGGTAGCCTCAGGCCAGGCAATTGGGACCCAATAGAAAGAGAAAATATGGGGGGGGAGAATGTTGAGAAATTTGTTTATTAGTACGGTGTCATGAACACCAGACACAGAAGTAGATGTTACTAACCTCAAATATTCAGCACTATCTAATTTGTAACAAAACCAACTATTTGGATATTGTCGATAAGTGCGGGCAGTTGGAAGAATTCCTTCAAATTACAATGTCCATTTACTGACACTAACGTGAACTTCTAAAGCCGTCCTCTAGTATCCATGGATGAGTGGTGATACTAAGACTCAACAATTTATCCCTATTGTTTTATTTTGGAAACCCACTATTGTAGCTCAACACTTTTTCTGTGTGAATCATTTGATTGCCTGTGACACAACAGGGTAGCAGATGAAAAACTGAGATTTCAAACATTTGTCCGGGGATGCATGGGTGGCTCAGTTGGTTAAGCATCTAAACTCTTGATTTCATCTCAGGTCACCATCTCAGGGTTGTGAGATCTGGCCCTGTGTCAGACTCTGCACTCAATGTAGAGTTTCCTGGGGATTCTCTCCCTCTGCCCTTCCCCCAGACTTGCGTGTGTGCTCTCTCTCTCTCTCTCTCTGAAATAAACAAATCTTTAAAAAATAAAATAAAAGATTTGTCCACTATTAAGTTAACTTCTTTTGAAGTAATATGATTTCCAATTCAAGCAGAACTCTTTGGTTCCTAATTCACACTTATTTTTGTACCTAAAACTAATGTTTTATTCTACCCTAGTCTCAAATGATCTGTGTTGAAAAAAAGTTTATATTTATAATATACGTGAACATGTTACTTTGAACCACACAAATTTTCTATTTGTTAGGTAAAAAGCAGTTGAATAGGGCCAATTACATAGGTAATTTTTCATAATTGGAACATACAAACACATGAATTACTGACAATAACTTCCTTGTTGGACAGAAGCTTTGTATTTTGCTTTTACTTTGCATCTATTTATTTTCCCCACAGCTGAGTCTAGTGCTATTGACAGCTTCGCAAGTGTTTGATGAATACGTGGTGACGAATTGTTGTCAGATTGATTAAATAGACGATGAGACTGACTTCTAAGTGGCTCAGCCAAACGTGAAGATACACAATGTGTTTAGCTGTCACAAACAGAGAATAAATAGACAAAGAAAAGCCTGGATGAGAAACAGAAATCTGTATCTATCTATTTATCTATCTACCTATCTAGTGGAAATTTAAATGAAGAAGCAGGATGGTTCTGGGCTTTCTAAAATCAAGAAAGAAAACCAAGTGCAAACTTTCTATCCAAAGCCATCCTGGAAGAGCCATGATGAAATATTTGTTGTCTTCGGGAGGATCGTTGTTCTAGTGCACACCCCCAATTAGTTCTTTCTGAGCTGAAAAAGCTAATTAAAGAAAAATACCTGCATACTGCATGGGACTGATACTGATGTGTGCTCTGTGATGAATGGGCTCCACACCCAGGACTGTCATCACATCCAAACCCCTAAGGAGGAAAGATTCAAGACTCTGTGTGCTAGGTGCAATCCCAAAATGGCCAAATTAATATGCATGCATATGTGCAAATCAAGATGAAGATGTCATTTTCAGGTAGCAAGAAGAATTCACCAGCACTGACTTCTGTTAGGCAGAAGCAATCAGGGACGAGCAAGTAGACTTTAAATTTAGACATTCATTTAGATTTTTTTTTTCCAAGTAAAAAAAGGCTAAGTCCCATGCAAAATCAAGTCTTTTTAAGTGCATGGAATGTGAAAAGAGAGAGTGTTCAGACTCTCTTATCTTGGCCAGGGAATATAGAGCTTCTGACAAATTAGGAAAGAAAAATCTCTCTTTCTCCTCTGGTTCCTTCCAAGAGCAAAGTCAAAATTTTGTTTAGGGAATAAATTGTTCTGGCCTTGGCCAGTATTTAATTTTTTTGTTCTTTGCTGAATATTAATCTTTTCACACATTCAGGGAAGATGGTTTAGAGGAGAGTCAGAGGATATCAGTGTGGCCTGGTCAAATGACTGCCAAGGGGAACTGAGCTATCAGAAGATAGGAGAGAAACTATGGCCACAAAGATTCAGCCTTCAGAGTCAGGAGGACCTGGGTTTGAATCTTGGTTTCTCTCGTTTCTACCTGTGTGACCTTGGGCAACATACCTAACTTCCTTGAGACTTAGTTTTCTCATCTGTAAAGTGGGAATAATAATCCTCACCTATTATGATGATTAAGTGAGGCAACATACCTAAAACACTTAACCCAGTAAGTAACCTACACTAAATGTCCATTAAGTGTTGACTATTGGAAAAAGGGCTTTCAGACTTGACTTTGTTCCCAAACTTCAGGGAAAACAATAGCCCACAAAGATTAGGGACTTGGACAGTTATCTTTCATGCAGTGAAGGTCTCAGTGAAGGGGAATTAAAAAGAATGCTTTTGGGTGGGAGGGTTGGGAAAATCACTGAGAAGATGCAAAGCTCCAAGCAGACACTCAATATTTTTTCTCAGCTTCTCTTTTTGGGTCCATTGCAAAGCCCATCCACCACATCTGGAACCGATTTTCACATTTAATTTTATGAGCAGTGGCTGCTTCTCTTTTCGTCTTAGGCTTTCACTGAAATTTACCCCTTGTAAGATCTCTCTAGTCTATCCTGGTCACTGAAATTGGATGATTGTTTCCTCAAGACTGGAGAGGATACCTACCTCTACATCATTTAGGAATTTGCCTGACATTTCCAATATTTGTGGCCTTTTCTCCTTTAATTATTAGTCTTAGGTCCTAGCTCACAGAACAAAATATAATTCTACATTTGCTACTTCCAAGACATTATTGTCATGAACACTATCCAAACAATTAGGAGAATTTTCCTTGCATTTATTATTTGAGGAAAAGGGAATTACTTGACTAATTCTTTGTTTAGAAGTGGAAAATGAAGTGACGTTTTACTTAAATTTTATGCTTCCTATCAGTTTATCCATCTATCCACCCATTCACCCATCCATCCTTCCATCTATCTATTATTCATTTAACAAATATCTATCATTAACCAACTCTGTAGCAGGAATTGTCCCAGCCCCTGAAGCTATAGTGGAGGGTCAGGATGATACCAGGTCCTGTTTTCATGGAAATTATAGAAGATCAACTACAAAATATCTCACTAAATGTGTAGACAGATATTTTGACCACTGCACGTCCAGATGTAATTTATGCTTCCTTGATTATTCATTCCATTACTTTCCCTTATGTTATGGAAGAAGTCAAATGTGTATCAATATAGAATGTATTATACATAAAAGTAAACTTTTAAATATACCTATTTTGCTGAATGTTTTTGAGGCATGAATTTGGTAAGCAACATCCCCATAATATCATCTATTATTATAGATAAATACGTTGGCATAAAACCGACAAAATCTCTCTATCACTTTGTAAATGTACCTTTACTAGAATGTAAGCTCCTTGAGAGCAGAAACTTTGTTTTGTTTTCCCAGGACATTGACAGGTCTAATGCCTAAAAGTCATGCCAGATGTTTTGTTATGAACAAAGGAATGAGTGGACACAAATATTGCAAAAACAAAATAGCTGTTTTCTAAATTTTTATTCTGAATTACAGAAAATAATATATCCCACATTATAATTTCTCTTCTGAAGACAGTTATCCAGAATATTGTTTTGTTGGCAATGTGCATTCACCAGACTTTCTCATTTTTTTTCCTTCCTGACAGAGTACCTGTATTTTTAGAAAAGGAGTTTTTTGATCTACTGATTTTTTTTTTCTTTGCCAAGATTATACCAACTAACTGGTAGCCTGAGTGTGTTAAACATTATGTGCTACTCTGTCTCTTTTAAAAAAACTGTTTACAAAAGCCTAGAATCCTGCAGTTGAAATCCAGATCCTTGGAGTTGATCTATCATAGTCTAATATATTAAATTTTCACTTCAACTTCATCAGCATCTTTCATATCTGATTTTCTCTTTATTTGTTCTTCCAGATGACAGAGTTTTGTATCCCTTCAATACCCTGTCATTTTTCTACCAATTATAATACTAAGGGTTCCTGGTAAAGGTCATGTTCGTGGAGAGTCACCTTCAGGTAATGTGAGTTCAATACTTGAACCTCAGAAGGAATCCAAGCTGTGTAAATGGATGGTTGGAGAGGTGGGTACATAGGTGTGATTTCCAGGTGACAGGATTCCAGAGATCCAAGATGGAGGACTCTTTGTGGAGAAGTGATTGTGATGTTCAGGCTCCTGGCCTCTTATTTACCATGAGTTTGACCCCTCTGGCAAAGTACATTCATCTCTGCTTCATATTCCAGCGTCATGATCTGAGAGAATGTTAATGTTTGGGAATGGGGCATTGTGACTTCACCTCTCCTTCTCTCTTCTCTGAGCATTCTAGAATTGCTGAAGTCAAAAAGAATGAGGGATAGCCAAGGCTGCTGGTTCAGATGTTGAGACCATCAGAGACATGTGTCACCAGGATGTTATCACTAATGTATCTTGAGAGCAAAAAGTTTCAAGGACACAGATATTTTTTCATCATCCACTTTCCCCTTAACTTCAGTGGTGATGACCTAGTCTTAAAACCAACAATTGGATGACCCAAGTCCTCACATGAAGAATCGAACCCAGGTATCTGGGAAGTGTTATGGGGTTCTATACAGGGATATAGAATCTTTCTGTGAAAACTGCATGGAAATATTCTGAGAACTTTTTACTTCCTCCCATAAAACTTGATCAAAAGCATAGAGAAAATAAAACTTATATGGTTCAATTCCAAGTATTTTCTAAAGGAGCCTCTGAAGATGGTCTAAGAGCCAGATCTATTAGCTCACTTTCAAGCTAATGTTCCCAAAGTGTGATGTGATCTCACTGTTTAAAAAAAAAAAAAAAATCTGTTTAAAGGTATAGAAAAGAAGAATAACTATTGAATAGGATATTTAGAATGAAAAACTGGACACAAACTGTGCTGTCCACTTTGATATCATATAAAAAGCAGTAATGCGGATAGTACTGTATAGCAAAAAACTGACTGATATGCCTTCTCATTGAAGATAATGAAAATCCAACTGTGAGTGCTTGTCAGGGCCTCTTTGAAAATTCTGCATTTCCCCTGCACACCCTCAAGCACACTTGTGTCTCATGGCCTTATCTGACACTGTCCCAATCTTGTAGGAAACGCTGGGGACTCATCATTTATATGACATGACCAACCATCCTTAGCACCAGTGTCTAGCTCAGCAAGGTATACCTGGGACTTTTTCTTATTGTTGCTGTTGAAACCATAGAGGATTAAAGATTTCTCAAAGTTCAATCTAGGTAATCCCTTCTGTAGGATTAACTCACTGAATGGCTTTCTGCGTGTATTTGTTTCAGAGAGAAAAAAAGCAGATTTCAAATCCCTAAATCTGGAGGTAACATTTTATTTATTGTTCAGATAGCATCATTGATAACGTGTGTGTGTGTGTGTGTGTGTGTGTGTGTGCTTTTTACATGTTCACAGTTTATCCCATGAGAAATCTAAATGAAAATTTTAAAAAAAACTAGTTTTTCACAAACTATAATTACTTTAATTACAGGATAATTATATAAATAATGCATTTGAATGTAGGTTTCAGTTTTCTTTGTTTTCTAAATATTATCATCTTTCAGTGTTTTCAGACGTGTAAACAGGAAACATTTAAGTTTAGATGAAGAGCAGGTGAACTGTCTATGATACAAGTGGAGACAATCAAAAGATGATTAGGCTATTGAAAACTGCCTAACTAGGTGCTAATTTTTAAGTGAGCAGGTGTACTTAGTCATTATAACTTTAAAATGAAAATATATTTGAATTAAACCAACCCCCTCCCCCCCGACATTAAAATAACATTAGAGGTCTGGCTTGCACTGATTTTACAAAGGCAAAATCCAGCAAAGGCGAAAAAAGAGGTAGAAATTCGACAATAAGGCAACCCAGCCTCTTCGGAATGAGGAAGCATTAAAGAGGAAACTCCAGGCTTCTAAAGAAATGTTGAAACAGTTTCACAACATTTTATTGACTTTCTTAAAATATAGCCCAAACATCATTAACGTGTTACAAAGACTAATATTTGGGTTATTGTTAAAGGATGATTAACTTTGCACAGGAATTGCACAAAGAAAGAAAGATCGTGTAATTACTGTAGGCGGAAATCAATCGGTGTTTTTTTTTGTCCCCCAATTCAGTTGTTTTTCTTGTAGCCACTGAAATGCATCAACACACTCTTAACCACTCACGTGGAACGCACAAAGACCCGGTTCTAAGACAAAAGGAGATTGTAAACTTGTTCCTAAAGCATGAACATTAAATTTCAAGGTGGTGTGACATACATAATACTCATTTAATTCACATATGGCTGCACCTGAAATTGAAAACCCAGTTTTCATCAAAACTTAATGCAACTAAATAAAATAAATTCATATAGCATTTGGTATGGGGCTGTTTTAGATCCATTAAACACTATGGAAGAATGTAAACTGTTTCTAAGTATCCAGGTGATGTTCAGAACATTTAGCAGCTTAATACATTTGTCTTCAGTGTGCAAAATCAACCCTCAAGTGATCTGAGAGTCTAAGAGGTGGGGAAAGGGAAAACACACTGCTATAAATGCACATATATGTGAAAAGAACCTGAGGAACTCCCTGTAAACTATTTCAGTGGGCGTACAGTGGGATGCAGTTGACTTCCAGATATGTCCAGTGACCCTTCAAATGTTGCTAATGGTTCCATCCTTTGACTTCTCCACCCTTCTCCATCTGTTTTCCATCACCCACTATGTATTTTCTTCCAGCATCGGATTACCAGTAGGTGCTACTCTGTGCGTACAACAATGGGCTTGGTCTACTGAGTACTTCACTCATTGCTTCAGATTTTTTGTTTCGTAGTAATAAACACAGTTTTATGGAACTTCTTGGTGCCCTAGCCTACCTTTTTGTCTTATCACAATAGGAGTAAAGCAGAGTTGCTTTATCTATTGATAAATATTGATATTGATATTGACTCTATTTTGCACTGGTACAATGCATTTGCTGAAGAATGTTATTGGTAGCTATTTCCAAAGCCTAGTGAATTGTGTCCATCAGAAGTCATTAATAGCTTTCCCTTAGCCTGTTATGATAAGATATCCCAAGTCTTATTATAAAAATAAGTATGAGGTGTAAGTGAATGAATTTATTCATAAACCCTGATGTCAACTATTAGTCTACCCAACATGAGATGACTTTATTTTGACCCTGGTATATTCAAAACAAAGTCCTTGTTGAGTTCATATAAGGCATTCACTGATGATTAGCAGGTTCAGAGTCTTATTGGAGATATGAGATATTTTTAAGAAGAGGATATTTTTAAGAAGAGGTTATACGCTGTGCCCAGAAATATCATCCTGTGCCCTGGAGCAGATTTCTCAAAGCTGCTCACCAGCAAGGACCAGGGACCGGGTGCAGTCTCTTACGGAAGGGATTCTCTTACCCACCATAAAAGAATAATATTACTGCGGGCCAACAAATAAGGAAACCAAAACCTATATTTTAGGAGCACTCTTTGGTGGTCCCGTTCTATTAAGAAAATTATACTATCTCATGTTTTGGTTCACGAGCAGCATTTCTGGAACATAATAAGAATTTATGTTTATAGGCTGTCTTCAAGTCATTAACATGCAGCATTCTCATTTATCATGCAGAAAATCAGTTCTTTCCTGAAATATTTTTCTACCCACACTCAAAATGAAGAAAGCAGAAGTCAGAGTAGGTTGCATAACTACAACTATTTGGTTTCCCATCTGAAAACATTTTGGACAACATGTCACTTTACAGAGTAGTTAATAAAAGGAGAATATGATGCTTTTAGGGCTCTTCAGTTTCCAGTGACTCTCCAGAAACCAGTTACTCTGGGAGGCTCCATGCTTTCTAAGCTTCAGACACGAGAAGACACCAACATTGGCCAACACAGTACTTGTGAGACATTCCATGCACACTTGTATTTTTTCCTGCTTAGGTTCATGGTGCTATAAGGCTTGTATACACAGACCAATCTGAAACATAAAACAAGCTTTAAAATCAACAACACAAAGCAACACTTTTTTTTTTAATTGCTTACTTCCAATCACCCTGCAGAGCAAAAGTTGTCAAGTTGAAAATCAGTCCAATTCTAATACCATGGGAGAGCTACTTTGCAATCACATGCCTAGAGAAGAAAAAGGAAAGTTCTTTCCTTTACCAATGAAGCCCTGGCACAAGGCAGCTGACTTTATATGAATTTCATTTTCCATGTTGCAAGTCGCACAACTGTCAAGTCTGTTGCTATGTGAGACAACTGTGTTCCTCCCCAAGGGAAAAAAATGGGCAGTTGGTACTTTTTGTTATAGAAAAAAAAAAAAATCTAAAGCTCTAACAGTTCCTTCTTAGTAGGTTTCACAAATATGCCAGCAATTCCCTACACTTTTAGGTGTTTGTGCTCATAATTAGCATTCATTAATATCTTTTCAAGTACACAATTGACATCTGAGCTCTTTTTCATAGCCAATATTCTCTAAAGGATTTTCTACCCAATTTCTCCACTTTCTCACCCCCTAATCATAATTTCACCAGCTCTCTGTCATCACTTTTGAACCACATATCACTTGCTAAGATAAATGATAAAGTCCATGTGGCCAGAAATAAAGAACACATGGTCCTTGATGTCTCAGGAACTTTCCACATGAATGGAACTTTCTCTTTGAGCAACTTCTCCCTTTCATGCCTTCTTCCACACCATCCAACTTCTCTGGTTTTTCTTCTCTAACTCTCCAGCCGTTCCTTTTTAATCTTGTCTGCTGTTTCATTCTCCTCTATCCTAGTTATAAGTCTCTGGTGTCCAAAATGGTGGTCAGTAGTCACATGTGACTATTAGGCTTCTGAAATGTGGCTAGTTCAAATTAAGATATGATGTAAGGGTAATATTCTCACCAGAATTTGAACACTTAGTACACTCAGTATGAAAAACTCATGTAAATTATCTCATTAATAACAGCCAACTCTTATTATTTGTAGCAGTTATGCTCTATAATACTCTGGGAACACAAATTAGTGAATACTGAATCATTGCTCCCAGGAGGAATACAGGGTTAGTTTCCTTTCATCCTTTGGTCATAATACTTTCATTTACCAATCAATACATAACCTTGTGTTATGTGTGTTTCTCATTAAAGACATTTTATTTAATCTATATTGTTGATTCATAACAATGAACTCATGGCCAACAGCACTATAACTCGTGCCTGAACAAAGCTTAATCTAATACATGTTGTTTCCTCCATAAGATACACCCCAGCCTTCTTGTACCTAAGAATACTAGACAGAACTTCAGCACTACGCTTAGTGACCATTTTAAATAGCAGAATCACCATCAAACAGTACAAAAAATGGGGACTATGTGGTGCTGAATATACCTCCAAAAGAACACTTGTTTTACAGTATAAAAGCTGACACAGGGAAGCAAAGTATCACATTGTTTACATTCAGCTGGGAACGTGCATGCCCAGTGACATGACTTTTCACCACTCCAGGCATGTTGGTGAATGACTGTAAAAGGATTGGGTGCATTGATTTGGGGGTTATGGTAAATTTTAGCTCTTAGGTAAATTTTTGAATACAGAATCCACAAATAATGAAGATCAGTTGTATTTTATATTAATTACATGTTGGTAGCATTTTGGATGTACTAGGATAAGCAAACTGCATACTAAAATGTATTTCTCTGATTACTTTTGACTTAATGTTGCTACTAGAATGTTTAAGAATGCATATGTGGCTCACATTGGCTCTCATTTTATTTCTAGTTTTTATAACTGTAGGAGTTTTTAAATGCTGTTATAAATTGAGGCATTTCACAAGACGATTACTTACCATAGGTTACCTCTCTCATTCTCATGACTTGAGATGACATGTAGAGGCTAAAGTCTCTCTGAACCTGAGGGTCACTCTCCAATATGCTGTTTCCCTTATACCCCACATTCACAACATCTTTTATATATATGTATACAGAAGCCCACTAATTCCTCCGAACTCTTCTGCCTCCATGCTGATGAAGCCACTATCATGATTGGCCCCAGCAATCTGAAGACTTCTTGAATCCTCTCACACCTGAATGGCCCTTTAAAATTTAAGTCAGATCACAATCATACCTGTGCTCAGAAACCTCCAGTGACTTCCCATCTCACTCACAGAAAAATTCAGTATCTGGTAAGACCTCCAAGGTGAGGCTCCCTCACCTACTCTGGGCTGTATCTCCAATTCTGTCCTCATTGACTATTCCATTCTGTCCATACTGGCCTCCTTGCTGCCCTTGGCTTCCTAATGCTGTCCCCAGCTCCCCAGTGTAAGGTCTTTATGCAGGCTGTTCCTTCTCACAGTAGTCCCAGTTGCCTCATGGCTGTTCCTTTCCATTACTTCATTGAGATCTGGGCTCAAATGGCAGACCCTTTTAAAAAAGGACTATAAAAGGACCCCTACATCACTCTGTCTTCTTACTCTGATTCACTTTCTTCTCCTTAGCACTTACCATTTATTCATTTGTTCCCCTCTCTTCCACTGAAAATGTAGACTCCATAAGAGCAGGGATTTGGAGTTATTTATTCCTAGCTATATCCCCAGGTGAGAATAACACCTACCTGGCCAATAGTAGGTTTACAAAAAGCATTATTTTAATAAAGTGTATCTACAATTCGGATCTCTATAGGTCCAAAATCCTACTTGACCAACTCCAATGCCTCACATACATTTCTAATAACAGTGTTTAATAACATTGTTTCTAATTTCTAATAACATTCAATTTCTAATAACAATGTTTAGATGATCAATATTTTAACTGAAAATAACAATGGCTTAAGTTGGACAACCTTGGTTCAAATACCAATTTTTCCAATTTTTCTCTATGGCATTGAGCAAGCTATTTACTACTCTAAGTTTTAGTCTTTCAGTGTTGAAGTAGGACTAGGAATATTGCCTTACAGTCCTGTTTTGAGGATTACAGCAAATATTATCTCATACATAAATTCCCTGCAAGGTGACTAGTATATAGTAGGTACTCACTTGTCAATGTTATTCAGCAGTCTTTTATTAAAAGCTTACTATCTGCGGAGCACCATACCAGACTCTGGAGATTAACTTCTATGAGATGTAAATTTAAAGATAAAAGATACAGGCTAATGAGGATGAAGGGAGATGATTGAGGGTAGGAGGAGCCAGATAGGCACAAATGAACTTTCAAATGTTCACGTAATATGTGATTACAATAATGTCACAATACTTCTATTGTGAGCTCAGTGGTAATCCAGGGTAAAGTGGGTTCAGGATTCAGGACATAGTTCATAAAGGAAGTAATGCTTAAACTGAGTCTTAGAAGATGCATCACATTTGGTAGGCAGAAAAATAATGAAGCTAATGCTTGGCAGATAAAGCAGAGAGCAAAGGCCCTGAGAGGTGAATAGGAAGCAGCATTCTAGAAACAGCAAGCAGTTTAGCATAGCTGAGCATAATATCCAAGGGACTCAGTGGAGTCCAGTTTTAGATGAAGACCTTCTGATGCTTCATAAAGGAGTTAAGTTATTTTTTTATGAGTTAGTATATTGAGTAGAATGGTGGCCCTTAAAAGGCTATATCCATTTCTTAATTTTCAGAAACATATGATTATTTGAAAAAAAATGTTTTTGAAGATGTAATCAAAGGTGTGTTCTTTGTTCTGCTTAGGTGTATGTATCATATGGCTCATGAGAAACCCCACAGCAGTCTCGATTCCCGAGGGTTCCCATCCCGCAGCACAAGAGGGATGCACGAGGACTATCTCTGTCTCAGCTGTAGGGTGAGAGCTGATGGAGCAGCTGGTTTCTGGAGGAGGCTCCCTGGAGCCTGAGAGGGCCCCCAGAGCACCATTTCCTCATCTTATTAACTACTCTGTGAAATTACATGTTGTCCAACATAAAATTTCATGTGGGAACCAAATGGTTGCAGTTACACAACCAACTCAAACATCTACTTTCTCCATTTTGAGTGTGGACAGAAAGATATTTCAAGCAGAAAATTCCTGAGGTTACTACTAAGGTCAGTAAAGACAACAAAGTAAAAGGTATTATTATCTTAAAGAATTGTTAGCCTTAGGAACCAGGACTGAGTAGTTAAACTACTATTTATTGAGCCAGATGCTAGAGGTATGATATGTATGTATGCATGAATGTATGCATTCTACTTAGTCTAATAAAAGCCTGTGAACTTGGTAACACAATCTGCATTATATGGGAAGACACCGAGATTCCGAGTTTGAGTCAACATGGAAAGCCAGCCTGCTTGTTAATAATAAAATAAGATTTGGGCCAACATTCACACTCTCAAGCCTGCCTCTTTCACATACAAAGGTCTTAGGGACCTCAGCTGTAATCAATCAAAGATCTTTCATAGGAAAATGGATGGTCACCATACTTCCCTTGAACTTACCCGTATTTGAATTGTGTCACTGACATTTGCAGACCCCTGTGCTATAACAGAGGATGGCAAAGAAGTAATTTGAAGGCCATTAAGATAACTGCAGTATGAACAAAGACTGTGCACTGAACCTTGCAGAGCTGTGGTTTCTGTTTGTTTGTTTTTGTCTGGTTTTGTCTTATTGTAGGCACAATGAGTTATGGGCACTAGGAGGAATATGACATCTTCTTGGCACAGTCTTTTGGTCCCTTTTCACACTTAGACTCCAAGTCACTGTAATTAGTGGTGCTGAGTACCTCACTATCACCCTAAAACAGCTCATTCATAATGAATGAAGTTGCTCAAAATCTTCCAAGCATAAAAGTTAAAGGGAAAAACCTTGGATATACCTACATGAGGCCCATTTATGCATTATTGACAAATAAAATTCATTTGGGACTAACATGAATTCACTGATAAACATTATGTTTTCCACCAAGCATTTTTTTTTTCTTTAGCTTAAGGTTCTCGGAAAGAGTCCATTTTCCCATAGTGTTAATGTTGAAAGCTACAGCAATGACACCAGAATAATGCTCATCATTGTGATGTATAATATAGATGTTATTGCACATAATAGAAAGCATTCTTTGGGAGTAATACATTTTTGTTGCCTACATGCTGACACCAAGCAGATACAAATGTGCTTTAATGTGTTTCCTTTTAAAGGGCTAGTGTAGACACACCCTCAAGTGTGTGTTTTGTATAAGGTTTGGTGAGCAGCTCGCTTTTAGTAGCTGCTTTCTATATTCACTTTAGTACCCTTAATAGCTCTAATTATAAACTGCACACAGTTCTATTCCTTCCTTGCTGTTCTTTGTCATTGCACTGCTCATAGACATTTAAACAGTGGAAGCTGTTTATAGTTCATTAAACACTTTAAGCTGTTGTTCTAAAGTTTTAGATTTTTTTTTTTTTTTGTATTTTCCAAGTCATTTCCTTCTGCTGTCATATGAAACCATGCAACACAATTCAGTGGAAGACATCAGCTATGCACACTTTGTGGAAAACCAGCAGAGCTAACAGCCATAAATGAATCAGAGAGTTTGGCGATCTATTTCATATTGTATTTTGTATGGCATTTGGTATGGAATGTTTAGATCTTTGTTTTTTTTTAAAGAAATTATACTCTCTACTTCTTCTTAAAGTAGTAATTTTGCTTCTTAAGTAAAAACACTAGCCAAAAGGGAATATTAACTTATACTTTGATAGGCTACAGCATAGAAAATGTGATTATTGGAAACTAAGTATTTTCCTATAATATCACAGTAGGAAGAGATGGGGTAATTATTCCAATAAATGACCCAGTAGGATGGTGTTACAATTTGAAGAAAGAGAGATTTATTGGCATTAAGATTCTACTGAATGTGCAGGAGACCATGGTGGTATTAGAAGGAGGTGATCCCTGATTTCTCTTGGACTGGTCACTCTGTAAGCTTCATTTCTCAATATTCCAGAATAGGTCCTGTATCAACCCCTGTGTTGGAAGACTACATAGATCAGGCTAATTGAGATTCCTTCCCCAAACCATTATATAATCTTTCTGTGAAAAATGAAAGTGAGAGGTTAGGGATTTATTCTTTGCCGTTCAAATCAGATGAAACATTGTTCCCCATCATATTAATTTATCAAGGAAAGCCTCATTTCCATCATCACACTGAGCAAGCTTAAAACCCATGGTTTTGTATTAGAGACAAAAGCAACTTATTGAGAGCTGGGTTTAAAATATTAGAGCAAAATAGGAGGAATGGTGCAGAGAAAGAGGCATTAGGTTAACATTGGATTTCCTAACAGTGATTGATTTGAGACTCTGGAGGGTGCCTTTTTCTCTAGGAGGAAGCTAGCTTACTTTGTGTGAGGGGGGATGGGTGTCTAAAATGCAACTGTGCTGATGACCTCTGGTAAGCAGTTTCCTTTCAAGGTCTGCTCTTAGAATCGCATGAACATTGATTTGATTTCCTCCCCATTTGCCACTTACACAAAATTTTTCCTTCTTGACTTTTCCCCCCACATTTTCCCTCATTATTATGAGTTCAACGTTATCACAAACTCAATCAGTAAATAAGCTTATGATGGAAAATTTTACATACATATATAAAACAAAATTGCAAATCTCATTTACTAAATTGGACTTTGTGAACCCTAAGATCGTTGATCCCATATATAAACCTGGGGACAAATAATAAACTCTTTGTGAGTACTGTTTCCCTTGATTTTAGTTCATGTTAATATTCATTTAACTACACACTTTGCTGGCATCATGGGTCAAAGCCAAACAAATCATTATATTAAAAATCAGCAGAAACTATAAAATGCTATGTAAATGTATGTTGTTATGATTCTCAAAACTAATAAACATGTTTTAACATTGTGTTACAAAGTGAATACAAGGATACTTGTGAAAAAATGAATTGAAAAGCAATAATGATAAGAAACACAGAAGACGATTTTGAGGATTAAACAAGAATCATTGGTAGAAGATTTGACAGAGCCCATCTAGCCACTCACCGTGAATCTGAATGGTCTTCCAAGTTGGTCCTGTACCTGCCCCTGCTTCCCAGCTCTAAGCCCTGATCCCAGGTGAGTTCCTGGCACCTGCCCACAGCGTGTCTCACCTTCTGGTGTACCTTACCATTTACTTTCATTTTATGTTTATTGTTTACTTTCTCTCTTCTTCTGCTTCAATGTAATCTCCCTGTGGGTAAACATTTTGTCTGTTTCACTTACTTTTACATTTATTACAAGAGCCACACTGAGTGCCCAATGGATAAGAAGTACTCAGTAGGGGCACCTGGGTGGCTCAGTGGGTTAAGCCTCTGCCTTTGGCTCAGGTCATGATCCCAGGGTCCTGGGATCGAGCCCCACATCGGGCTCTCTGTTTGGCGGGGAGCCTGCTTCCCCCTCTCTCTTTCTGCCTGCCTCTCTGTCCACTTGTGATCTCTGTCTGTCAAATAAATAAATTAAAAAAAAATCTTTAAAAAAGAAAGTACTCAGTAAGTTATCTATTGGAGAAACAAATGAATGGTATGATATTCACCAGGTTTTAAAAGGGTTAAAAGTCATCCATGGAAAGGCATGCCAGAAGAGGGAGTGTTTAAGAAAAGCTCTGAAGAACAGAAGACAAGGTGAATCTGTGGATGTCTTTCTCTGAGAGAAAGACACCAAAAGTAGAGAGACAGTAGCAGAAAGGAGAGAACTCTGGTCTGGAAGTCCATCTTTGGATGTCTCATTAAGGAGTTCATTCAAGGAGTATTTGTGGGACATGTTGTTAAGCCATAGGCTAGTTGATACTCAAAATAGAAAGATTATTAGACTGTGACCATACTTTTCTGGAGGCTCACAACCAGTCTTCACAGCATTTTCAGATGTTATCACTCCATTTCTGATACATCATAAAGCTTTCACCTACACTATTGCAATGACCTCCTAATTAGTGGCCGGGCCTCCATTCTTGCCCTGCGCATTCTCCACCTCAGGCCCTCATGTTCTATTTTCAAAACCACAGCCAGCAATGTCAGTGAATTTCACTCCCTGGCTCAGAATTCTCATGTCTTCTCATCCTCCTTAGTATAAAAGGGAAAGACCTTCCAGGACCCCACATGCTCAGAGTCACCAGACCCCAGTCCCTCTCTGACCTCTTTTCCTGCTTCTTCCTCCCAATCATTTCCTTTCAGCCGTATTGACTTTTTTTTTTGCACTTCCTGAAATGCTCCAGTCCTGCTTGAGTCTCAAGGTTTTCACCCTTGCTTTCCCCTCCAACTGGCATTCTCCTTCTCTAAATAGTAACGTAGCTCCTACCCTCATTCAGTTTTCTGCTCAACTATTGCTTTATCAGGGAAATCTTCTCTATCACTCACCATAAAATAGCAAAGCCCACTGCATTCTTTGTCTTTGCCCCTCTTTTGTTAGTTGTGATCACTGCTATGCTAACACAAAGAACATAGCTGCTCAATAAATACTTGTTGAATAAACGAAGGTGCTGATAACTAAATGCCATAGTTGAAAATTATGCAGAGAGATTAAAAGAAGAATATGGCCTAGAAACAGACTCAGTTATTTAGCAGAATGTTTTGAGTGAGAAAGGACAAAGATAAGGATTATTCAACAGATGGTATTGTGAAAGCAAAAAGTAATTTGGAAAAATAATATGGAAATCCTCCTTACACAGTGTATCATTTAAGGCTCTTGGCATCAAGTAATGGAAACCATTCTGGATTTTACTGGGAGGATATTGGTTATCATAGTCAATAAGAGGCAGTGGTATCAAATGGAGGTTAGGAGGTGGTTGGAACTTTCTAAATGCCATAAAGTAGGATGCAGGAAAACACAAAATCTCACTGAACATGGGGTATCTGGTCAGAAACTGTTCACTCCAATCCTTTGTTCCTGATCTTGAATATTTGATAATAATATGTAAGGTGTGATCATGTCACAAGGAGAAAATACTATAGATGAATTTACATTAAAAGGAGAAATGTGATTATTTGGGTGTATTAAGATTTAGGGGGAATTTTTATTTAGATTTTTTATATTTAGTTTTTAAGTTTTCTATAATAAATTTACATCATTTTTTATAATGTAACATAAAAAGAAATCCCCCCTTTGGAAGCAAACTGCTATGTTTATGATTTATATGTTGCAAGATGTGGTTCATTATTTTATCATTTTCTCTTTGAGGAGTCCTGGAAGAAAATGCAGTCTGACTTTAGTAGCCCACAAAAATGTGTAGTTTATTTGAGCTGTTCATCAGTGTTTATCTCAAAGATAGGATCGATATATCTTTGAGTATGTGAGCTATTGAGAGTCTTGGGTTTCAATATAACAGTAAAAATCTGGAAACAACATAAATATTCAAAAACGGAAGATTGAGTAAACCAAGCGTGTGCCCATCTGATAACCCATCTCAGTATGTTTGTATGTGCATAAAGGGAGATCCTGAGGCTGTACAACAAACTGCTATGAGCATCTCCCCATGCAGCGTATGGGCAGCAATGACAGAGTGAATTTTTTTATTAGTTGAATATTTTACAGTAAGGATGCATTTTATTTTAATTACAAATGTTACATATGGAAATAAAATCAAATACCATACACAAAAATGTGGAGAAATGCAAAGATATTCACAGTGTTTTAAATTTAACAGTTTCAAAACAGCATATATTGTAAAACATCATTTACAAACATTAAATAAAGCCTATATGAAAATAACTCAAATTGGGACCAACAGTTATCTCTGACTGGTATGGTTCTAAAGGAGTTTTATTCTATTTCCTTTCCTTCTATGTGTTTAATAAACATATTTCCATGACCATATCTTTCTTAAATAATAAAAGCACCTTTCCTAAATGAATGAAGTTACAAAAATGTATAATTTTGTGTCAAAAAAGAGAATAAAGATAAAAATGCATAAAACTGGGAAATTTGATTTTATAAAGAGCCCGTAAAATGGAAAACTACCCAAAGATCTCAATAGAAAAATAGTCAAAGACCACAAAAAGACAATCTCTTTTGAGGACAAGTAGCTAGGGATAACATACGGAAATAAATATTCATCATTAATCAACAAAATGCAAATTAAAATGAAGTAACTCTTTATAGATTAAATTAGCTAAAAATGTAAATTCTCATACCCAGTACTTCTGAAGGAACAGTAAAATTGCACCCCTCATGCATTTCTAGCTGCACTCATTCCTTGGATGGGTGTTTGTGCTGAGCCCAAGTTCTGGAAGACAGAATGCTTTGGTGCAAATCACATCCCACCACTTTCTTGTAGTGCACCTTGGGCATATGGTTTAATCTCTCCTCAGCTGTAAAATGGGAATAATAATAGTACCTCCTGATTTGTCCTCATAAGAGGATTTAATGGTTCAATACTCGTAAATCTCTTAGAATAGTAAACATTTTATCAACTATTCATTATTGACTATATTTATCAACCAGGATTTCAACAGGAACCAGATAACACACACCAATTATCATAATTCAAGGAGGATCTATTTTCAAAAGGACTATTCACAGAAGTGTGTATAGAGTGTGGGGAAAACCTGAGGGATAACTGAGGACCCTGGGGCTGACAGTAGTGGGTCTACTACTCCTAGTCCAGAGGGATGGTGCATAGGAGGAATTGCTGAAACACTGAATAATTATGTGCAAAGGAGGAGCACCTGGGTGGCTCAGTCACTTAAATGTCTGCCTTGGGCTCAGGTCATGATCCCAGAGTCCTGTGATAGAATCCCACATCAGGCTCTCAGCTCAGTGAGTGTCTGCTTCTCCCTCTCTGTCTGCCTGCTGCTCTCCCCGCTTGTGTTCACTATCTTTCTCTCTCTGTCAAATAAATAAATAAAATCTCTTAAAAAATTATGTGCAAAGTAGTACTGGAGAGAAGTGACCTTCCATTAAGAGACACCATTTGTCAGCCTATTGAGTAGAGAGCCAGGGAAATATGTGCCCTGACTTCATTTTCCCTCTCCTTCTCTTACCAAGATTCACCATTTGCTGAATCCAGCTGTTAGCCCATGATGGTCCAGCCTCCTGGACCAGCATATGCAGCCTGTGAGGTCCAGCCTCCTGGCACTGAGGACAGAATGCAAAAGGAAGAAGAGCAGATATGGTATAATCTGACATGGGCTATGTCGTAGGCCCTCTTTGAGAGACAAGTAAAAAGCAGATTATGCAGTGCTGTAATTCCCCACCAGACCTTTCTGCCTCCTCAAAGACTCTTTGGGGAAGCATTATTTCCTCTTCCTTGTACAGTACCTCCACCAGTTTCCTTCAAACCTAGGGAAAGGAGAGCACAGTCTTTGGAGATCAAGTCTCTGTGAAGTATCATCAAAGTATCCCAATAGAGGAATCTTTTATGGGCTAGTCTCACACTGTATAAACATCATCACTTGGCTGGGACTGGCATATTTTATAGAGTAGATGAAGGCAGTTCAGGAGCATCAGAAGAAAATTTGATGCTATTCTGAACCCCATAAAAGATAGAAATGACTATCATGGGGGCTAAGACCTCATTATCAAGGACAAATCCATCCATAGCTCACCCACAACTATTGACCAATGAGCAGTCATGATTATCAACCAATGGTAATTTCTACCAGCTTGAAACACACTCTTGTCAGAAGTATTCTAGAATTCCAGGCCTCAGGGTGCCTGGGTGTCTCAGCCGGCCAAGTGCCAGACTCAGTTTTGGCTCAGGTCATGATCTCACAGTCTTGAGATGGAGTCCCACATCAGGCTCAGTGCTCGGCATGGAGTCTGCTTGAGGTTCTCTCTCTCCCTCTGCTTCTCACTCTCTCTCTCTCTTTCTCACAAAAAAATAAAATCATTTAAAAAATAAATTAAATAACAAACCATAAGTGACTCTTAATCTCACAAAACAAACTGAGGGTTGCTGGGTGGAAGTAGGTCAGGAGAGGAGGGTGGGCTTATGGACATTGGGGAAGGTATGTGCTATGGTGAGTGCTGTGAAGTGTGTAAACCTGTCGATTCGCAGACCTGTACCCCTGGGGATAAAAATACATTATATGTTTATAAAAAATTTAAAAAAAATTAAAAATAAATAAATAAATAAATAAACAAATAAAATAAAATTCCAGGCCTTAAAGGTACAAATAAGAGGTACAGAAAGCTAAAAAGAAAAAAAAAGAATAAAAAGTAATAAAAAAGTAAATAAGGCATATTAGTGAATATTCATTTAAATAATATGTGTTTAGGAAAAAGATGAATACATATATATAGCTATCTGATGACTGGCATAACTGAAAAAATTTGAAAAATAATTAGAATGCACCGTTGCACTTATAGAGAGCTTTTTTTGTTGTTTGCTTTGTTTTGTTTTTACTTATGGATTTTTTTAGTGCTCAGGAATAACCAGATTTAAAATTCCAATGAAGAACAGGCACACTAAACCAAAGATGAATTTTCCCTAAACCATTAAATGAAAGCTCACACACTTCCTCCACAAAAGCTCTTGGATTCAAAAATATAACTGAAAATGATAAGAATGAAAATGACAAATCTTCAAGGTCTTGATGGTTCTTCCCATCTCACTTCCTTTCTCCTATACTCTATTTTTGGTAGCTCCTCTGCCTCCTCTTCTCTCTGGGTCTTCATTCAGGTTGGTGAGAGGAGAAGAGGGGAGGGGAGGGGAGAAGGAGGGGAGGGGAGGGCAGAAGAAGGGGAGGGGAGGACAAGGGAGGGGAGGGGAGGATAGAAGGGAGGGAAGGGGAGAGGGGAGGAGAGGAGGGGGGGGGGGAGGGGAGGGGAGGGGAGGGGAGGAGAGGAGAGGAGAAGAGTGGTCTACTAGCATGTATTCCTCATCCCTGCATCATTTCATATTCTTTCTCACTGGGAAACTGTGATGTAGAAAAAGCAGAGGAGACTCATCAACATACTGATGACTGAAAGCCTTCGCCCTGTAAAGTAAAAGGAGAGGAAATATGCATCACTTGATAATATCCATAGCAATTTCAAGGATAAAGAATATACCATAATCACACCAAATCGAGGTTCTTCCTCTGGACTTCCCCAGAAATTATTTCTTTTGTTTGTTTCTTTCTTTTTTGTTAATTCCAGATTACCAAAAATCTAGAATAAAGAGACATAAAAAAAAAACGAACACTTTTATCCTACCAATACATGGGAAAATATTACTAATCGTAACTTTATAAATAATGCCTTTATTTAGCTTTACTATACCTACTTATATTTCTAAATAATTATCATTATGTGGTTATATTTATTGAAGTAGATTATCAAAATGCATAACACAGTTTTTCCATTAACTCTTTCACATTAATGAGTTGCTATTTAGTAAATTACTATTTCCCAGCACTAAAAGGAAGAAAGCCAGTGGCCTGAATGATTTTCCAAAGTGCCTATTAATAAACACCTAAGGCCTATATTAAAATTCTAGAACACGAAGGTCTTTGGGAAGTACATAAATATGTGAACTGGGGTTTTCAGAAATGTACATTAACACTTTCATGACTATAGTGTAGTGCTCAATAAATTCCTCTTCTGGGTTTGCTTATCACTCTAATTTTCACTGTATTTTAATTTGTGGCAATTTTGCAATGATTTTGACTGAGCCAAAGCTTTGTAGTTTCTTTGCTTTGTTAGGAAATACTAAATGATCATTTTCAATTTTATATAAAGGATTTTCTGAATTATGTTATTCCAGAAATACTCAAAGACAGAAAGGTCCTATCTGTTTTTATAGGTGGTATCATTTTACTTTTTAAAATTCTTGTGATATTAATAAATCTAATTGTTCAAAAGTATAATCTATTTTTTGAAAGATTTTTATTTATTTACATGAGAAAGAGAGACAGGGAGAGAGCACTCGAGCAGGCAGAGGAGCAGAGGGAGAAGGACAAGAAGATGCTGTGGTGAGTGCAGAGCCTCTCTTAGGGGTTGATCCCAGGACTCTGAGATCATGACCTGAGCGGAAATCAAGAGTCAAGAGTCAGAAGCTTAACTGACTGAGTCACCCAGGTACCCAAAAAGTATAATCTATTTAATTAGTAACTATGATTTTTTCTTTGATTTTGTAACTCTAAAATTTAATATTTTTAGTTGTGTAAACATTTTACGTAGAGGTAACTGAGGATTTACATGTAATTGTAAGGAACAATAGGAAGAGCTCCCATTTGACCATGACTCTGTTGCTCCTATTGGTAACATTTTACAATACTATGGCACAATATCAAAACCAGAATATTTACATTGACACAATCTCGATACAGAACGTTTCCATCACCAGGATGGTTCACCTTCTCCTCTCACATTCTCTTCCCTCCAGCCCTTACTTCTTTCTTAACTTTGGCCAGCAATGTTTTTCATTTCTAGCACTTTGTCTTTTAAGAATATTGTATAATTCAGGGGCATCTGGATGACTCAGTTAGGCATCCAACTGTTGATTTCAGCTCAGGTCATGATCTCAGGGTTGTGGGATCAAGCCAGGCTTTGAGTCCTGCATAGGGCTCTGGCTCAGTGGGGAGTCTGCTTGAGATTCTTTTCCTCTCCCTCTCCCTCTGCCCCACCCTCCACTCGGGCATTTGTGCTCTCTCTCAAAGAAATACATAAATCCTTTTAAAAAAGAATATTATATAATTCAAATCACATAGTATTCAACTATAGAGATTGGATTTTTTTTCAATCAGGATAATTCTGTAAAGATTCATCTATGTTGGGGCGCCTAGGTGGCTCAGTTGCTTAAGTGTCTGCCTTCGGCTTGTATCATGATCCCGGGGTCCTGGGATAGGGCCTTGCATTGGGTTCCCTGCCCAGTGGGGAGTCTGCTTCTCCCTCTCCCTCTGTATGCACTCGCTCTCTCTCTCTCTCTCTCAAATAAATAAGTCTTAAAAAAAAAAAGATTGATCTAGGTTGATGCATGTATCAATACTTCATTCCTTTTTATAGCTTAGCAGGATTCCATGGTGTAGGTATACTGAGCTTTAGCCATTTACCTCTTGAAGGACGTCTGGCTGGTTTCTAGTTTGGGGTTTTATGATAAAGCCACTGTGACATGTGTATGGGTTTTTATGTGTACAAGACTTCCATTTCTTTGTTATAAATGTCCAGGAGAATATTTCAGTGTTGTATATTAGCTGCATGTTTAGTTTTTAAAAAACTTGCCTATTTTCTGGAGTAACCATATCATCTTACATTCCCACCAGTAAAATATGAGTAATCTCTTTTCTCTGCATCCTTACCAGAATCTGCTCCTGTCACTATTTTTTATTTTAGCCATTCTGATAGATGTGTAGTGGTATCTATTTCCACTTTTAATTTGCATCTTCCTAACGGCTAATGATGTGAACACCTTTTCATGTACTTATCCCCATCTGTATACCTTCTTCAGCAAATTATCTTTTTGTATTTTTTGGTCCGTGTTCTAATATGACCATTTGATTTTTTTTCTTATTCCAGAAATTGAGAATTCTTTATATATTCTAGATCCTAGCCCTTTATCATATATGTGATTTGTGATTTGTAGCTTGTCCCTTAATCCTCTTTAACAGGGTATTTTGCATAGCAGGTATTTTTAATGTTATAAAATTATCATTTTTTTTCTTTCTTTTAAACATCATGTTTTTGGTGTCAAGTGTAAGAATTTTTTTGCCTAGGACTGGATCCCCAAATTTTCTATCAGTGTTTTTCTAAAAGTTTTATTGCTTTACATTTTACATGTAAGTCTGTAATTCATAATGAAGGAATTTTCACTTGAGATGTGCGAGTTAGGTTGAGATTCATTTTTCTCTACTGATGCCCAGTCACCCCAGTGTTGTATGTTGAAAAGGCTTTCTTTCCTGCATTGAATTGCCCTATTGCCTTTCCATCAGAATTCAGTTCGGTACTTTTGGGTGATATATTTCTGTATTTTCTCTTCTGTTCCACTGATTGATACATACTTCTCACCACAAAAACCACACTGCCTTGATCACTGTAGATACATAGGAAGTCTTGAAATCAGATAGACTGATTGTTCTCATTTTCTTCTTCCATTCCTATGGGTTACTTATATATTTATCAGAATTTCATTTTGATTTATCTCTCCTGTTTCTGAGTTTATTTTTGTACATATATTTTTAGTATTCTCTAGGTGTTACTGGTATCATAATTTTACCAGTTCAAGTGAAATTAGGAACTTTACCTCCCCTTACCCTGCTCCATTTACAATATAATTGTCTTAAATATTTCCTGTATATAGATTTAGAACCATATCAGACAACATTATAACTGTTGCTTCAACTATCAAACATAATTTTTAAAACTCAAAAGAAGGAAAGCAAATTGAGTTTACTCATATTTTTGCTTGTCATGTTCTTTCTTCCTTCTTGATGTCCTAAGGTTTCCCTTTTTTTTTTTTTTTGTATTTTTGTTTTGCTTTGTTTTGTTCTCTCTTATCATTTCCTTTCTGTTTAGAGAGCTTCCTTTAAGCATACTTTTAGAATAGATCTGCGGCAAAAAATTTTCTTGGTTTTCCTTTATCTGAGAATGTCTTGATTTCCCTTTAATTGCCAGAGGATATCTTAACTGGGTATATGGTTCTAGTTTGACAGTTCTTTTATTTTCAGCACTTGAAATACATTTTGCCATCTTTTTATGGTCTCCATGGTTTCTGATTAATGATACTTTTATTCAAACCTGATATGTGTCCTTTTCTCTAGCTGCTTTCAATTTTTTTTTTCCTTCTTTTTAGTTCTCAGAAGTATAAAACTGAACATTTTGGGAGTAAATCCTGTTTAGGATTTGTTCATCTTCTTAAGTATGAAGATTTATGTCACTTGCTAATTTCACAAATTTGTGAAATAATTTCGGCCATTATTCCTTTGAGTATTTTTCTGTCTCACTGATAATTCTTTTTTCCTTATGAGTCTCTGATGATATGAATAGTATACCTAATATTGTAATCCACAAGTTTCTGGGGCTCTGTTTATTTTTATTTTTTCAGTCTATTTTCTCACTGCTGCTTAGCATGCATTATATGTATCATTTTATCTTCCATTTCATTGATTCTCTCCTCTGCCTACATTCTGCTTTTGGCCCATCTATTGTACTTTTTGTCTTGGTTATTATATTTTTCAGTTCTGAAATATTGATTTGGTTTTTCTTTATGTCTTCTATTCTTTGCTGAAGTTTCCCGTGTCTGTGCTGAGGTTTTCTACTTTTTTGTTTCAAGCTTGTTTTTAATTCCTCACTGAAACCTTTGATCATGGCTGCTTTAAAATCTTGAAGAGATCGCTCTAAGATGTCTGGCATATCAGTGTTGGCCTTTGTCCATTATCTTTTTGCTTGCATTTTTAGAAATTCATAGTTCTTAGTTTGGAAAGTAAGTTTCTATGAAAACTGGACATTTTGGGGGGGTGCCTGGGTGGTTCAGTCGGTTAAGTATTTGCCTTTGGCTCAGGTCACGATCCTGGGGTCCTGGGATGGAGCCCCACATCCTCCCTCCCTGCTTATGCTTTCTGTCATTTTCTTTGTAGCTATCTCTGTCTCTGTCTCTCTCTCTCTCAAATAAACAAAATCTTAAAAAAGAAAAGAGAAGAGAAGAGAAAACTGATATTTTTCTATTATGAAACTTTGGATCTTATTTAGATTTTCTGTTTTATGTGGACTCCTGTGACTCTGCTCTGGCAGGGGAGGGTGAGTGCCACCCCAGTCCTGTCATTTGGCTTCTGTTGACACCCAAGGGAGGTTGGCTCATTACTTTTGGGCATTGCTAGGATTTCTAGCTCTTTGCATGTTTTCCACTGATACCACAGTGGGATGACCTCTTATTATTTATTATTTATTTATTATTTATCTTATTATTGCTTAGTGATGGTGAAGGTGAAATTTTACTGGGCTTTCTCTGACACCACCCCAGTGTGAGGGATTTGGCTTTTCTCACTAATGCTGGATGAGGGTGGAAAACTCAGGATTCCCATTTTGTTCCCAATGACATTGGAGGGGATAAAGGAGATATATTACCAGATAAATGAAAGTCCTGCCTTCCTACTTGGTCTTTTTTAATACCCTTCTGGCAGAGGTTTGGAGCTTCTCATTATAGCCTCATGAGCATGGAAGTCTAGACTTCCCTGGCATGGAGGGGGGTGAGGTCACTTTTTATTCCTCCCAAATTGTTTGGTTGGAGTAGTTACTATTTAAAAAGTTTCTTTCTGTCTTGGCTGGCTGCCCCTTTCCTTTGGCTAAAGAAAACAAGTTTTTCTTGGGGCTTTTTTGTGTCTGTACCTATTGGCATTTCTGGGTTGCCAGATTCTTCAGTTCCTCCTCTGTGGAAAGAAGAAAATTCAGAGAACTTACTGCATGTCATTCATTCCTCAGTTCCTGAGATCCCTGACTGGTCTGGCATCTCACCGCCACCTTTCACGGCCCTCTTTGGATAGTGTTATATATTCCCACGGTTTGTAGTTATATTTGGTAAAAGGAATAGAGAAAATTGTGTTCACATCCTCCTCCCAGAGAATAAGCCTCCAGATTTTGTTTTGTAAAGATGCCTCTTATGGTAGTTTCAAACATTTTCCCCCCCAAAGGAAATCTTATACAAAAGACAAGCTTAGAAGGAGAATAAAACTGGAATTAGTGGGGCGCCTGGGTGGCTCAGTGGGTTAAGCCTCTGTTTTCAGCTCAGATCATGATCTCAGGGTCCTGGGGTTGAGCCCCGTATTGGGCTTTCTGCTCAGCAGGTTGCCTGCTTCCCCCCCCTCTCTGCCTGCCTCTCTGCCTAGTTGTGATCTCTGTCTGTCAAATAAATAAATAAAATCTTAAAAAAAAAAAAAAAACAACCTGGAATTATTTGAGGAAAAAATTGCTTTGAGCTCCATAAATTGGAAGAGTCATTTGAATTTTTTGGAGAAAAGGTGCTTTGAGATCCATAAGTTGGGCTCCTTAATACTCTTGGAGTGAACCAAGAGTGAAAGTTGCTGGATTGAGGCACAGTGTGGTCTTGAGTCTTGGCTTTTTTCTCTAGCTAATATAGACAAGAATAAGAATTCTAACAACTGTGTCTAATCCTCCAAAAATGAGACTCCAGCTACGATTACTTTCCCTTCCTTGTATCTACCAGGATACATTCTCCTTTTCGTGAACTGTGACGTGACTTCTCATGACTGGATAAATAAAGCTGTCAAGACTAACAATAACAGTCTCTTCAATGAAGATTACATTCACCATCCATTGAAGAAATGTATTGGGTTCCTACTATGTGCCCATCACATTAAGCACTAGGCAGAGCTGGTTAACTAATTTGTAGGTGCAAGTGGAAAAATGAAAAAAAAGTGGAGCTTCTTATTCAAAAAGCAAGAACAATATCATTAAAGGTACGAAAATATTATCTTTTTATTTTCTTTCACTCTTTCTTGACCTGTCCTGGTATATGTTATTTGCTACTCAGGGTTGTGATCCCTCAGACAATGGGATACTTCATTTCCTGGGCATCTATCTTCCCTTCCCAAAGATTCATGCTAGAGCCCATATTGGACAGACCACTCCAAGGGATTAGTTTCTGCACCAGGGCACCCTTGGTACTTCTTCAGTAGGGATGAGAGGTTTGGTAGTTGCCCGTGAGTGTGCCATGGTTCTTCCAGTCTCAGAGAGGCCCAGTTGCCAGCAGGCCCTGCCCTCAGAGACAGGAGGCTATACATCTAATCCCTGAACACGGGTGCCCACCAGGTGTGGAAGGTAGTCAATATCATTGGGCAGAGGCATCAACGGACAGGTTAAATAGCACCCACTGTGCCAGGGATGGGAGACTGGGCAGTTGAGAACGCATGGGCAATTGTGAACCCATGAGAGGGAGGCAGGCATGAGGCAGGATCATGCAGGTACAAGACTCTGGCGCATGTTCCATTGTCCTATAGGACTTCATTTACCAAGCACAGACAAATCAAAGACAGAATTCTTCATAACTTTAATATGGTAACCACAAAGCATTAAACTTCAAGCCTAGGACCCTTTTTAGCTCAGTGCCCTGTGTGATTATACCAGTCTTGGGCTGGGAAGCTGGCCGTGGCATTAGGGACATGATGATGGGTGTTACGATGCCTGAAAATTCTTCTTAAGACTTCAAAGAAACTGGTTTAAGATTTAAAACTTTAGTTCTTTAAGCATATATGTTTTGTTAACACATGCTCAAGGAATTTGACTCTTTTTTAACTAAATTGTCGTGTTGTTTTGACATTTGGAAGACATTAACACTTTCAAGTGGCTTTGATGAGATGGGTCTGTTGAATTACTTTACTTCATCATATCTTGGTATTATAGTAAAGACACTTATTCTACTCTCATAAATTTCTTAGTGATCCCATTATTATTCTGTAATTATTCCTTCAAGACAGAAACTAAGTTCCATTACTCAATAGGGACTATTTTATTTCATCTAGAACAAAGAAACTGCAACATATTTACTGTCAGTGGTGGACTGAAAATCCTCAAATGGCTCTTATCAACATCCTTATTCTTTTTTTCCTTTTGGCTTAAATAGTTTTCTTTTCTTTTCTTTCTTTCTTTTTTTCTTTTTTTTTTTTCACTGTTAGTGATACTCAGAATTAATTCTGTGTGCTGAATAGTATGTCCATCTATCTGGATGTCTAACAGAATTAGATAAATTGTATTGGCTTCAAATTTTTCTTATTTTCTTGTAGAAGTTTTTTTTTTTTTTTAAATGATCAGATATACTAAAAATCAAAATCAAAGTTTTATAATGGCTGAATAAATACTAACAATCAAAATACAAAAATCAAGATTTTATAGATGACTTTGAGATTTGGGAGTGAATTCTGATAGTAGTGTAGCTAATATCAATGGTAATATAATAATTTTTATTAAATGCTATTTCCACGTCAGAAAATATGTTACCAGATTTATGTATCCTTACAAAATCTAATGTTTATATTTAAATATCTTTCAATTTTGCAAAGCAGGTACTATTGTTTCCATTTTAAAGATAAAGAAATTGGGGCACAGTGGAGTTAAGTAATTTCTCCTAAGAAAGTAATTAATATGCAACACACGAAGCTCAAGTTCTTTCCACTCTGGTATGCAGTCTTCAAAAAATGTCTCCTCTTGCAAAGAAAGAAATAGTCTTATTGCCGTAAATGTGTTAAAAAATACTGTTTTAAAGATAGAAGATTCTCGGGTGTCTGAGTGGCACAGTGGGTTAAGCCTCTGCCTTGGGCTCTGGTCATAATCTCAGGGTCCTGGGATTGAGCCCCGCTTCAGGCTCTCTGCTCAGCAGGGAGCCTGCTTCCACCTCTCCCTCTGCCTGCCTCTCTGTCTACTTGTGATCTCTCTTTCTCTGTCAAATAAATAAATAAAATCTTAACCAGAAAAAAAAAAAGAAAAGAAAAGATGGATGATTCTCATGGGTGAGTGAATAAACAAAAGTGTTGGTGTTGCTGGTTTTGTTTATATATTTAACCATTTCAATATATATAGTATATATGTTTATATACAATATATTATATATACACACATACAATACATATGCAATACACAACATTTATAATGCAAGCGCATATACTATATATATATATATATATACTCATATATACTTGTTTTGTATATAGTGTACATACACACACTACATATATATATATATATATATATATATATATATATACACAACAGACACTATATATATATATGTAAACACCTCTAATCAAGGATAAGGTTAATTTAAAGAAGTATTTGGGAGAATGGGTTAAAAGATATTCACCCATTTGTGTTATATTTGTTTTTTGTTCTAGAAATAATGCAATTTGACCATACTGTTGAATCTATTACTCTCAGACACATATGTCCATCTTGGAACTCAAGTATGGAGATTTTGATACTGAGGACAGAGGGTTCTGTGATACTAGATTCTCTAACGATGTCCTTTGGCAAAGACCTGGAAGACAGTATAGCAACAAAGCTACAGGGTAGGTTATTTTTGACATTTAAATCACAAGTTTGTTTGGGACTTCTTTTTTAGTTTTTTTGTTCTAGTGCTTCTAGCAACTCTGACCAATCCCACAGCTTTTACAAGGCAATTACCGACAATGTCAGTGTGAATCTCTAGAAATAGTAGGCCTGGGATCACCACATAGCAACATTTCTTCTAAGTGATTAGAATGTATTTAAGATATTCACTTATTCATTTACTGGAACCACCTAATTTCACAATTCTTCAAAATTTGAACAATTCGAACCAAATATGGTATGCTTGGAGGAGTCTACTTATGTTGTTTCCCTGTCTCACACAGATAGTATTTATATGGTTTGACAAAAGTGGGAAAAATAATAAAATCTGATAATTTTCAGTATTACCTTTATTTTTTAGAATTGAGAGGCAACTTAGCCTATGGTTAAGAGTACAGACTTTGAAATCAGCTTGCCGTATTTTGAATCCCAGTTCCGTTCTAGTAGCTCTGAAACCTTGAGAAAGTTACTTGAATCCTTTCAGTCTCAGTGTCTTAGTGTTGCCATAGGCAAAGAGTAAAAGTCTGGTTAAAAAAAAAAAAAAGTCTGGTAAACTTTATTTGGCATTAACTATTAATATTGTTTAATTTCATAACATTATTAAAGGTGAGAGCAAATTTCCAGAGCCTCTAGTCTTACAATTAACCCTCAATAGATAGACAAGAAAATTAAGGTTCCAAGGGTTTTCACTACTTAAGTCAGAGCCTATCAACAGAAACATTAGAACTGAAATATAATCCCCTAACTCTCAGGCAAGATCTTTTTCTTTTACTCAACATTTTCCCATTATCTGAGGATCAGGTTCTTAATCATTTGGGGCCCTTCTGGAGTAGCCTATACTTTCACATGTACTTCCTTAAATCCTTCTGATGAGGGAGCAGGAGGCTGGCTGAAGACAAAGCCAAAGCTGGCACCTTGCACCCCCTCTCCACCCGGTCCCCTTGGTAATGTGTGTGACATTCCTCAGGCACCCCTGACTGCCATAAACGAGAAACAAATAGTTAACTTGCAGAGATCACAATCCCGCAAGACAGAGTCTCGGCTGGTTTACAAATGTCCTAGAGATCTACAAAGAAGTTACCTTATCAATAGCACAATTTCCAGAGGCAAATAACTCAGTTCCTCAAGCCCTAAATAAAGCTAAATTTCTTCTAAACCCAAATCTCACTAACAAAGACGCTTGATAGCAGAAATGTGAATGGCTTGCCAAAAGACAACACTGATCAAGCCTCAAGGCCTCCGGTATCCCAGCACCTTGTAGGCCCTCTTGAGCATATGAAAGCTCCGTTGAAACCTCCCTTCCCCTCACCTTCCCCCAACCGCAAGGTACGTAACCTGCCATCCCTCACAACCGGGGGCAGCAGCTCTTCCTGCCCACGGGTCCTGTCCCCGTGCTTTAATAAACCACCATTTTGCACCAAAGATGTCTCAAGAATTCTTTCTTGGTCATTGGCTCCGGACCTCAGCCCACCGAACCTCACCTAGGTTCTAGAACTTCATCACTTCTACATAAAACATCCTTCCTCTCAAAATTGTCTGGCTGCCTCATATTCATCCTTCAGGATTCAGCTTGCTTTATGACTCCTTGTTTGGGAAAAACTGTCTTGAGCAAACTCTCAACTCCCAGCTGTTCAAAGATTGGGTTATACCTCCTCTTAATTGCTTCCTCAGAACCCTGTATTTAACTAAATTATCCCACTGGATGTACTTGTTGAACCTCTTATATTTCTCCCTAAATAGATTAGCTCCTTGGAGCAGGATCTGTATCTTCTACAGTTGAGCACCTGTCATTTACAACTGATACTACTGAAGACACCAGGAGTGGAGGGCTAGCATACTCCACAGTAAACTTTCTAACCCTACCCTACTTCTCCTTTTCCTTTTCAGCCTTGACCTTCTCTACTTACAGAGACCAGTAGGGTCATTGCACACATAGGCAGAAAAAAAAATATTTTTCCTTAATTTTCCTATATTTGACCCAGATCTTTGACTTACATACAGCAGAGTAAACTCCAGACCACAGGTTGGTATATAATTTATAATTTTTTTTAAGATTTTATTCATTTATTTGACAGAGAGAGAGATCACAAGTAGGCAGAGAGGCAGGCAGAGAGAGAAGGGGAAGCAGGCTCCCTGCTGAGCAGATAGCCTGATGCGGGGCTCGATCCCAGGATCCTGAGATCATGACCTGAGCAGAAGGCAGAGGCTTAACCCACTGAGCCACCCAGGCGCCCCTATAATTTATAATTTAACTACTGTTGTGTCACTGATGATCAGAGTGTCTCCATACTTTTCAAGTATTTTCCATGAAAGATTATGAGGCATTTTGTAAAACAAAATGATACACAAGAATACTGATAGTAGCTATGAAAAAAAAATTCCCATGTTTAAGTATGGTCAGGAATCATTGCATTGTCCCTTCTTGGATAACATGATGTGCTATAGTGTATTAGGAGACTCCTGATGATCTGTATTTAACAACAAACAAAATCTTTGACGTTCTAGATTACAGATTATATGCAGATTATATACAGATTATAAATTACAGACTCATGATGAGCTGTATTTAACAACAAACAAAATTTGTTGACATTATAGATTTAATCTAGATTTGCCTCAAATTACTTGACCAACAATTCTTAGTTGTAGTGTCTCATGACTATTATGGTTTTTGGTTCATGCTTGAAAAATCATTTCTTCACCAAGGCCACTAAAGGCTACCAACTGTGAGTCTCTACACAGAAGGCAATCCATACTGATTCTCTAGTGAATAGGGTTTGGAATTTTTTTTAGATTCTCCTCTGTTAATTCTTCCTTTAGTGACTTGAGACATCATCCTACTGATTGATTCGTAAAAAGATTTTTAAAATACTTTTTATACAACAGACACTAAAGCAATGTATGATACTATAAAGCACAACAATTTTTAAGGATATTTTAAAAAAGAATATCACTGCTCATTTTTCTGAGTCTTAGCATACTTAGTGAGTCTATGGTCTTAAATGAACTAGTTAATTCTATCTCATATGGATATTGTGGAGTTTATAGTCAATTTTTATTATTCATTATTATATATTTAATAATTCTTAATATGTTTTTTATATACAGCCAGAACAACTTGGGGTACATACTCCAATTCATGTAGTCCTTGGACATTTGAATTTGGTAGTCAAGGAACAGTATACCTGTCACTCAATGTGTGTGCAGGGTATGGTACTTCAAATTTAATGTATTTGTAATTTTTTCTTTGTATTTTTATTAAATTCTCTACTTGTTTTCCCATTTTTCTCTGACTGACAGATTGGCTGATTTCTCCTATACATGTTTCCTTTGCTAATATTTATAATTCAATAGTCAGAGAAACTAGAAATTAGCTGGTACCATGTTTTCAAAGGAAAATGTTTTCTTCAAGCTGCATTTTATTTCTGAGTTGAAAGGAAACATAACACTTTCTAGGTGACTTATTTACAAGGGGAAACCTAAGAACCCAAGTTTCAAAGATAATAATGGTGGTATTTTCCTGATAATCATAGGAACCTAGATCAACACAAGGTCACTCCCAGATCCCTCTGTGTGATTGCAGTCATTATTCCTACCATTCAAACATAGGTCAATTCACTCAAATAGTTTGTCCAATTGTATTTTTCTTCCTCAGCTTGTTGTTGATTTGACAGAAGCTTATGGTTTCTGAAGGTATAAAGTAACATTTTGAAATTAAAATTTGAGAGAATACAGTAATACAACATTATATTAATATCTTGAGGAAAAAGTATCTTTCTGTGCATTTCCCAGTCCAACAATGCTCTCATCCAGCTAGGCTACCTTGAATCTGGGACCTATATTGCCTTGAACACTGTTGATTAATCTCAGCAAGTCAGAGCTTCATCCTTTTCTAATAGACGTGTTCTCTGGAAGCGTTTACCAAAGCTCCACAAGTTGTTGGCTGGTACTTTTCTGGTTAGAATGAATTCTTTCCTTATTGACTAGACATGAGCCTGATCGAATGTCTCAGGTCTGTGGGGTTCACCCAAGGATTGCTGTATTTTCTCACCTTTATTCTCAGGAAGACTCAGTATTCCCTGCAGATCTGAGGAAGGAAGTCAGATGAATCAAAGCTGTCTGTGTATCCAGGTCATAGCAGTGAGGCACAGGGAAGTTAAAAGCCTCATTTCATCCACTCATCAGCTACTGATGGTAAGAACAGAACATTCTAGCGGCTTATCCTAAATTCTGGGCCAGAGATGTAAAACTAAACTCAGGAATGAACTCTCTTCATTGCTTGGTTCTGCTGTTCCTCATCATCATTCGTATAAAGAAAATATCCTTGGATATTCAAAATACAGTTTTCTTGTTTCTGCCTGTGCACTCGAATACTTCTTTTTTTCTCACCAGGGATAACCTCTTTTCTTATGATTCAAGTTTTTTTTCTTCAACTGCTATCCTAAATTTCTTTTTTCCCTTAAAACTTTCCTAGTTTGAGTGTTCCAATATCTGTCTGTTGGTTTCCTCCTCAGGTGGATTTTTATACATTGATTTATTTATGCTACAATTTCATTGCGAACTTTACATTTTCATTTCCCCATCCAACTTCTGCCTCCTATCAGATTGTAAAATTTCTTCCATTTTTCTTGAAACTCTTTAAGGTGCTTAGTGGGCAGAGCCCCTGCTTTTCTTCTCTTTCTTTGTTACACAGGATGGAATGCAAATATTTTCCCTCCAGGGAGGCTTTGGGAAGGAGAATGAGTTTTTCAGAGGCTAATGATTTGTACTCTGGGTTTAATGGTCCATTGAAATCTATTAAGTAATAAGGAGAAGAAAAGAGGGTTCTAAGGTAAGGGAAAAGGGGATCTACCAGAATAAGAAAAGGATTTCCCTGGGACAACAGGGAAGTCTAGGGCAATAGGACAGGGAAGGATAAGGTTTACAGAAAAGAAGCCTGGGAGATTAGGGGCAGGTGGGAGAAAGGGTGGTCAATAAGGGAAAGCTCAGGCACAGATGAGAGGTAAAGGACTCCTGGTAAAGAACTCCAGGAGAGGTCTTGTTCTAGGGCCCAGAAGGTTCAAGAACTGAATCAGAGCTCACAGGCCACTCCACATACCAGCCTTCACTGGAGCTGTCATCTCTTCTTTCCTTTGCTCAGGAACTTGGATCTGGCCCTTCTGGTGTCTGCAGAGTTGACCTTGCAATATTCAAGTGCCTCACCAACTCTCCTCTTATCTGTGCCTGCCACTCAGTTTGGCCACTGACATCCAATTGTATAAGACAGGGTTCCGGCATATAGCATCTCTGTGTCATCTCTGAATTTTTTATCTTCAGCACAGATTTCTCTCTGATTTCAACTTCCCACTTGCACATCTACTCAAGTATTATGGACATCAGAAGCATAATACATCCCAAAGTCAACTCCTGGTCTTCCATTTTAGGAAATGGCATCTGTATCTATCCAGTTGCATAATCAATAAACCGGAAGTCATTCTAGCCATACTCAAATTACATACTTTAAAGAGGATTTGAATGAATAACTATTTAGCAAGGTGAGGGTGGAGTTTAAAGAAACCACCAAGTAACACTGTAGTATCTCTGAAATAATGACAATGACAACCCAGAGCCCATTCTTAGACCTGAATGGGGCAAAAGAGCAGTTCCTGAAACCCGAGGCAGAGGGGGCTCTGACAGGATCTTCGTCTTCCAGTGAATGGATGTAGGCAGCTCTCAGCACGGTGTGGGCTGCAGGTGGGACGCAATACCTCTGTGTTATTCTGCTCTGCACCTCAGAAACCCACCACTGTTCCTGAAGCCCTAAGTCAAGAAAACAAAACAAAATGTGACTGTTGATGTAATCCTAGAGCGCGAGCTTCTCAGGACACAGGGCAGAGTGGAGAATGGTGAGGAGTGAATGAGGATGGACAGAGAGAAGAAACAGAGCATAATCACTAACATTTTCTTGATTCCTATTGGATTATTTCATGTCACTAACCTACTAAAAGTGTTCCAGCAAGTCCTTGAACTGAAAACAGAGGTACCTGGGTGGCTCAACTGAATAAAGTGTCTGACTCTTGATTTTGGCTTAGGTCATGATCTTAGGGTCATGAGATCAGCTCTGCACTAGAACCTGCTTAAGATTCTCTCTCTCCCTCTCCCCACTCTTAAAACAAACAAGCAATTATGGAAGATGGCACACTAGACAAAGTGGAACCCTTTGTTGTTACATTTTGTTGACTGTCTCCAACTCTCAACTACTTAGAAGCTGACATTCTTTCTGGCTTGTTCAGTTCAGTGAGAGCATGAAGCACCTCTTGAAGATTGGCTCTGTTGTGCTCACTCACACACTGACATATAATCAAATGTTTTACTTTGGTTCCATTATCTTTTCATCAAAATACTTTGAAAAAAAAATATGATTGACACCCCCAAGTTGATTCAGTTGAAGACAAACAATCTTCAAAGCAGAGTTGTCTCTCCCTGATCTGGCTCAATAGCTTGCAATATTAAATTCATAAATTGAATTACTTCTGCCTCTGACTGACTTTTCTTGAAAGCAAATGTTACTCTCTTTCTTTTTACATAATCAATCATGGATTAAAGTAGGTAACACAGGTCATTTGCTACGAATCAATTTCTCTATAAAACCACGAAAGAGAAGGTCAGAAAGAAGAGTGTGAAAACTCTAGATTGCCAGATTCCTTTGCCTTGCAAAGGAAGTCTTAAACCACATCTTCCTTTGGCTCCCCCAAAACTGCATCCTCCTCTTTTTCTAAGTTATTGTGTGGGTTGTATACCTTATCTTGACTTCTTTGACATTCGTCTCTTCAACAGATGAAATCTAAATCCCTCTCTTTAAATCTGGGCTGGACTAAGTGGCCCATCACGAAATTTAGAGCAAGGCAGACATGACTACCAATGTGACTTCCAAGTCCATTCATAAAAGTCTGACTTTCTCCTTCTTGGGACACATAATTTTGGAGCCCTGAGCTCCCATGTGAGAAGTCTGGCTGTGTTGAAGTTGCTATCCTGGAAAGACTTTCCAGAAAGTGACAAGCCAAGGGAGTCCAGTTCTGTTGTCATGGAGACAAGTATCATTTGTTCACCAATGAACACAAGGAATTTAATAGTTTTTAGGGCATAGTAGGTGCTCATACTTTGTTAAATAAATACAATCTGTCCCTTGGGTTAGACTTTCTGAGATACTTGACACTTTTAAGAAAATTACTCTCTCTTGTGAATATGTGATCATGTAGATAGACATCTCAGAGGGAGAAATCTCCATTAGAAGATAAGCTATAAATACGATTTCAACAATTTGATGCAAAAGCAAGCCCAAGTCTTACACCAGTCTTCAGAAAAGTTGTAAGACCTTAGAGTACCTCCACTTAAGCAATCTCTAAATTGGTTTCTCTGCTTTTCCATTATCTCTACACAGCACATTTCTTACAATTTCTAAATTTCCCACTCCACAGAGTCAATTGGAACAAAGGTCAACCAGAACCACTCCCCTTTCCTACCTAGAAAAAAAAAATTGCTTCATCATTAGTAGTAATGTTTTTTCCTCGATTTTACTGAGGAACAAAAACTTCTTTTCTAAGAGTAGAAATTGAATCCTATTCTTACTATTCCAAATATTTTTACCCCTGGTTTTAAAACCACCAAGGCCAACAAATTAAAAACGAAATAAAAATAGTTTTGTAACTTAGTATATTATTACCTTTTTGGATATCTCCTCAGCCCGATGACCAAGAATTCTGAGAGCTTAACAAAAAAATTAAGTAAATAAAAATTTTAAATGAAACAAACACCATCAAAAAAACCTTCAAAGTCTAAGCAACACAAAATGATCATTCCTTCTCCATAAAATATAGTCACAAGTCTGCGCTTCTGATTTGCTGCAATCACAACCCTAACAAAAATTCTACAGTGGGATGTGGGTAAGAAATCATGTTCATGATTATAGACAGTACAGAAAAAAATCCTTTGGTGAATACCTGTCACACGCATGCAGCTTTCTACCACTACTGCTGCATCCATAACAATTCAGAATAAAATAGGTCAGATAAACATCACTCAATCACATTTTCCTTTCCTCCTGGGATCATCAACATCCCAGTTTTCTCCTGCTGCCCTGAGCCTGATATCAGCATCTTTTTTTTTTTAACCTGCAAGATTGTGATTAAATATTTTTCCCCTCTGTCAATACTTTTAGTAAAGAATGAACTAAATAAATTAAATCAACAGATAAAAGAGCATATGGATGAATTAGGCATTGCTCCCTCTCATCACTGTCCCTTCTGTAAATGACAGATTAGCTGCTCATCTAAAATCTGTCAAGCAAATGCTTTGAAAATGCAGATAAATTAAAAGAATTATAAGACAGTCTTATTAAGCAGCAGTAGATGACAGCATCAAGTCCTGTAGCTGCATTTATTGAACTAAAGCCTAGGGCCAACAATCATGAAATTTTGAGATGAGAGTTTTTCAAAATTATTGCTTTTTTTAAAAAAAAATGTATTTATTCATTGTAATAAGCTCTTTAAATCCTACTCATTAATAATGCTTTTTTCTTTTCAAAATATTTAGTATAAAAATCCATGATTTATATTTGTATTTCCATATAGCCTTTCCAAAAATGATATGGCCACATCTAATAAGTTTTATGTTTGAAAAACCACACACACACACACACACACACACACACACACCACACACACACACACACACACACACACACTTCTTATGGAAACTCTGGGCTAGGAAAATTTTCATGGGCATAAGGCAGCCCAGAAGTCACTCAGACACTCAGTTTAGATTTGTCAAATAGAAGCAGAGTTAGCTGTTTGTTAAAGGTGAGACAGATTTTATTTCAACTACTGCAGCAGGAGAGATTCTAGTATAAACAGAGTTCAACTCTGATCTATATGGAGAAAAATGGATGTTTCAAAGGGAGAATGGGGGAAGTAAAGGGGAGGCGTAAACAGGAGATGGAGCAGTCAGGGAAATGGACATTTCTAAAAACCAGGTAGGGGCGCTATAATCTAAGAACTGCCATTCATGGCAAATGTTCACTCTGCATATATCTCAAAAGTAAATTCTTTTGGCATTCTTGAGCTTTCCCAGGGAGGAACATAAAAGGGGAAGCTGGATACATCCAGGGGTGTTGGAAGCCATGAGATGTTAGCAATTACACTACTCACATCTCTTAGTGTGTGTGGTAGGGGTTGGGAGTGGGCGGGGCAATGGTGCACACAGTAATGTGTGGATGGCATCACTGGTGTTGAGCATTTGCAGTTCTACAGGCCAAGGTTGAATTCTAGCAAAGAAGGGTCAGAAGAGCCTAATAAAATTTGGCTGAGGAGAGAGTCTATCAGAATTGTAGTTCTTAAATGTAGAATGCAGGGAACATTCTGAACAACAAAGTCAGGGCACGTCTCAGTGACAGCAGCCACGTTCCAGCAGTTCCAGGACTGCTCTAGGTTTGCTGTGGAACCGAGACTAAGGAAGATAAATGAGTAGAGACAGACAGAATGGAAAGGTTTCTGAGGGTGCTCTTTAAGACCCCACACTAGACTGTGGGGACTGTTATCATTCTCCTTGGGACTCAGAACAATAGGACCATGAATCAATCCTTGAGACTTCCAGTTGGTTCTTTTATTGTTTCTTTTTAAGCAAGGTAAGGATTTGGCTTTTTGTTCATACTGATGATGTGAAATTTTAGAGAAAAAAGGAATGAAAAGAAAAATCATAGTTTGTTATAATTCTCTGAAAGATGTTGAAAAATGGGGAGTCCTCTCACTTTGTTCGCTGGTTATGGGGAATGATTTTTCCTTCATCTATAAATAATTTTATCTATCATGTATAAGACATTGTTCTAGAAACTGCAAGATATAGATGCAGATAAATGAGAGAAATGGAAGAGGTAGGTTTCTTTTAAGGAGCTTCCAGTCAAGGAGAGGAGAGAGAGCCTTTACAGAAAAATTTTTTTAAAGATTTTATTTTATTTCGACTACTGCAGCAGGAAAGACTGTAGTATAAACAGAGTCCAACTCTGATGTCTGGAAAAGAGTGGCATTCATGAGAGACAGAGAGAGAGAGAGAGAGGCAAAGGCAGAGGGAGAAGCAGGCCCCCTGTGGAGCAGGGAGCTTGACATGGGACTCCATTCCAAGACCCTGGGATCATGAGCTGAAGGCAGATGCTTAACCAACTAAGCCACCCAGGAGCCCTGAACCTTTACAGAATTAACTATAATATAGTTCAGAAAATGTTAAATGCCTCCACAAAAGAAAATGCAGTAAAAGTTGCCAGGCTTCGATATTGCCTTTGACAGGAAGAATTTATAACTCCTGCGTATAGTAGTTCATTTAACCTTCAGAACTACTCTGTAGAGAAATTGTTAAGGAGGTTATTAGGAGTGATCAGGAAGAGACATCGAGTGTTGGGAAGAAGTATGGGCAATTTAATTTTTTTTTAAATTTTATTTATTTATTTGATAGAGAAAGATCACAAGTAGGCAGAGCGGCAGGCAGAGATAGAGGAGGAAGCAGGCTCCCCGCTGAGCAGAGAGCCCGACATGGGACTCGATCCCAGGACCCTGAGATCATGACCCGGGCCAAGGCAGAGGCTTTAACCCACTGAGCCACCCAGGCGCAGTATGGGCAATTTTAAATAGGGTGCCCAGGGCTGCCTCAAGAAACAGGAGATATGTGAGTCAAAACCCGAAAAAGGTGGGTGAGCAAGCTCTGGGGAGATCTGTGTGAACTGAACTCCAGACAAGGGAGAAGGCAGTGCAAAGGCCCTGAGGAGGGTATAGAGTCGGCCTATTAGAGGCTGATGGTGAGCAAGGGGGAAGAATAGCCTGTTAGCCAGGAAGGTCACAGCTGGGGGCCTCTTAGGTTTTCACCAGGAGTCTAACTTGCTATCTGTTAGTGTAAGGGCCTATTTAGCCAGAGTGATTTCACCTCGGTTGAACAGCCATTTTGTTGTTTATGCAGTAAAACTTAAACTGACCTTGCCCCACCCCCCCTCAGAGGAACTTACTTAGAAACAAGTCTGGGAAACCTGTAAAATATGGCTGACCAGCCCCTGATCAAAGAGCCCATATACCAGGACGTGTCAGGTCAGGGAGAAATAACAGAGCCCAGATGCAAGGACAAGTCAGGTCAGGTGGAGACATTCAGTCAGTAAAGCGCACATACTATCTCCCTGACTACCAAAGAATGTGGGCCCCGCCTTTTGGGCACCTTTTGGGCGCCAATTCTGACCAAGGTGATAGGCTAGTTCAAATATCTACTAGGGTAAATTGAAATTCAATTGGCCACCTGTGTGTGACCTAGCATGACTGTGCAGTTTTCTCTGTGTGTTGCAATCTCATTGGCCACCTGTGTGTGGCCACACTCAACCACATGGTCTTTGCTCTATAAAAGTTAGTCTGTGAAGCTGGGAGGGGTCGCCTCATTGTAAAAGACAGCCCTGACCGGTCAGTTTGATTCTCAATGCTTGGCGCGAAATAAAGCTTTGCTTGACCTTCGCTTTGTATCAATCTCGATCCTTTGATCACGGACCCATTATTGGGGGACCTAACATTAGTGAGAAGGCTCTGAGTGGAGGAGAGACCTTGTCTGACTTATGAACTATATACCAGAGGGAGGGAAAGGGCAAAAGCAGGCTGTTAGAATAAACCAGGCTAGTGTTGAAGTTGGCCAGACCAGGGAAGGAGATCAAACCAGGACCTTGGCTTCACTGACATCGTGCTCTGAGTTCCTTCCCTAAGATGCAACCAATAAAGAAGACCAGATACAAAGCAAACTGTATTCAAAAAAGCACACGTCATGATTCATAAACAAGGATCAAGTTTATGGCAGAGTCTGTCTGTGGTGTGTATTGGGAAATGTATAAATGGAAATTCAAGGAGAGAGAGCTAATAATAGCTTTACTTTTTATATGAGCTTTATCTTTGAAAGGTCCCCCAATAATAGGTCCATGATTAAAGGAGTGAGACTGATACAAAGCGAAGGTCAAGCAAAGCTTTATTCCATGCCAAACATCGAGAATCAAACCGACTGGCCAGGGCCGTCTCTTACAAAGAGGCGACCTCGCTCTGCCTTACAGACTAGCTTTTATAGAGCAAAGGCCATGTGGTTGGGCCTGGCCACACACAGGTGGCTAATGAGATTGTAACACACAGAGAAAGCTGCACAGTCATGCTAGGTCACACACGGGTGGCCAATTGAGTTTCAATTTACCCTAGTAGATATTTGAACTAACCTATCACCTTGGTCAGAATTGGCACCCAATAGGCGCCCAAAGGGTGGGGCCCATACTCCTTGGTAGCTAGGAGACAGTATGCGCCCCCACTGATTGGATACCTCCACCTGGCCTGACCCACCCTTGTATTTGGGCTTTGTTACCTGGGACTGGTTTCCTGGACTTGCTTTTAAGTTCCCTGAGAGGGGGCAGGGTCAGTTGAACTGGATGGAATCGCTCTGGCTAAATAGGCCCTTACAATCTCCAACTCTTAGGTATCAAATGATGGAAGCAGGAGTGGAAGGAGAAAGCATTGTAGTGTTTGGGGCAGGGGGCTTGTCAGGACTGAGCCCAGGTCGGATGGGGAATATCAGAAGGCAGAGGGGACGTGACTACATCATTGATTAGATTGAGTTTACAGACTAGGTGGAGAATTGAGGGAAAACAGAATATGCATTATTACTGGGGACAGAGGCAACGGAGAGTGTTAATGACAAGGTGAGCCTCTCCTCCCCAGTACTGATACGCACGTGAAATTCAGCATGATGGATCGCTCCTCTCTGCCAGAGACTGGGCTAGAGGTAAACAAAGTTGAAACAGCAACTTTGTTTCCTACCTTCATGGAGATTCCAGCCTTATGGAAAAGAGAGACAATTAAATGTGCATTTATACAACCACATGCCAAGTGTTTTCAGTGGGGAAAGGTGCATGCCAAGGAGATCCCAGACAGGAGTAAAAAGAAGGACAGTTATCTGGAGGAAAATCATCTTGAGATCTAAATGACATTAGTACAAAGTACCTGGCTCTGCACTCCGAACTATTCACCTTAATCTGTTTAAATGAGAGGGCGGGACTCAGACTTGAAGGCTCCTTAGCAATTCTAAGTGCCTAAACTATTTGTTCTGTTCTGTTCCGCAGGGCAAAAGTTTAAAAGCATCCAGGCAGCCAAGAGAATTCACTGCTGATCGGCTTCTTCACATTGGTTTTGACTCCGATTTATTTTATCATGAAACAACATTTAAACAAGTATGGTAATTGCTTGAAACAAATGACTACTCAGCAACACTTCAAGGGTGCCTAGCTGACTCAGTTGGTAAAGCATGTGACTCTTGACTCTTGTGATCTCGAGGTTGTGAGTTTGAGCCCCACAGTGGGTATAGAGATTACTTAAAAATAAAATCTTAAAAAAAAAAAAAAAAAAAGGAAAGAAAGAGAAAGCAGCGTTTCTGCTATGTTGCAATAAAAAACCTTTGAAAAGCTCAGAAAGTATAGTGTTCTCCAACATTGTTTTTCCTCTTTTCTACAAAAACCTTTTGTGCAGGTTTGACTGTAAGATTAGATACTAATTTGATTTTCTACATTATGGAACAGTCTTTAACACAGCACTTGAGATATGGGCTTATCCAGAGGGACAGTTTTGAAAGAAATGCTATTTTGTTTTTCTAAATTATCCAGAACAGAAGTAGCGGGCTAATTTGTTGATATGCAGATAAATATGGGGTATTATTTAAGGAGCACCAAACTGCCTGCCTATCTTTCCGCCACTCTGGGAATATTGAACCTTAAAAAAAAAAAAAAAAAAGAGGAACTTTGTTTCCTAAAGAATAAATATCAGATACTAGATAGTACCCTTAGGAAATAAGAAAATTAGATAAGCTCCATTTTCTTACACAAAAGGAAATGCACCCTCTTCAAATACCGAGAGAAAGTCCTCTCTGGGTGGACTTCTTAGGGTTTGAACGTGGGGGTACTTGAGAAAGAAATAAAAAAGACTCAATGAAATATCAAATTTAAATGAAAATTCCAGTCAGATATATGTGGTTTGGTTTTGGAATAGCCTTCCCTCGGACATTATTTTGGTTTCCCAATGTGAAGGCCAGTCTGTTCACGGTCTTCAGTTTCCTGAACTGTCAGTCTGAACACTTGATTTTGTCCTTTAACTCAAGCCACGAGTTGCTCTATTGCCCTTCTGGGCCACTTCCCTTACCTTCCATTCTTTCTTACACTTCCATCTACTTTGTTCACGTTGAGGAGGACTCTGCCTTTATAATCTGTTCTCAAAGAAACAGTTCTTAATCTTTCCCTCATGGTGATCCCTTAGCTAATACGGGCCAAGAAAACATTCTTTTGAATATTTTATGTTAAAAAGGGTAAAATGCTGTCCATAGCAGCCTTTAAAGGAAGGGCAAAGCATCTCTGGAGGTTGCTGATCAAAGAGAACATTTTGGCTCTCACTGCCTCCCCACCCAGCTTGCCCTACATTCCTCCATAAAAAGCAAGCCTTTCTCACCTGTGACAAGGGCAGTTGCTTCTTTTGCCCATCAGCATAACCCTGCTGTGTGTTTCTGTTGGCAATACCAAGTGCTAGGCACCAAGTCGAAGTGGCCTGCGGCGTCTGCCAGAGAGCTAGTGACAAGAGCCTGGGCTTGGCAATGTGGCGGCCTCCACATTCTACACCCACAAATCCTTATGGGCATGGAAAGAGACACTCAGGAAGAGCAAGATTCATTTCATAACAACCTAACCCACATCAGTGCCCTTCTCGAATCACCCTATTATGTTGAGAAACAGAGCAGAAGCACAGAATGAGAATATTTTCAATTACATGGCTTTGTTGGAGGGAGCATTCCAGGTGGTGAGGGGAGATCTGAGAACCAAATAGACACAGGGTTAACCTTGCAGGTGGTCAGAGCAGGTGCACACCATGTGGCAAATCTTTGGAGTCCTGGAAACATCCATAAATCTAAAAGCATTCTACATGAAATGTCTGAAATGTCATTCATAGAGAGCCAAACTTTAGCAGGTCTTCTGCTACCTGATAACATGCAAATATTTTCAGAAAGGGATATATTTTTAAATGTATTCATTTTAAATGAATGAATGCAAAAAGATTTACATTTCCTCTCTTGAAATTCAGCATATTTTAATTCGTGGTAGTTCGAAAAGAGATTTTGCACCCAACAAAAGAGGAGAAAGAATTGATAAGAGAAGGTAGGTAAAGAAGAGTCAGGCCATTGAAGAAAACTTTGGTAGACAATCTAGCATAAGCATAAGCATAATTCAATGCAAGACATGATCTGGTAACAATGTATTCTTTAAGTTCTGGAATTCTGGTCCTGTTCTTATTTTATTTTGGTTGCATTAAGGACAGCCATAGATAAAGAATTTGACTACTCTCATTTTCCAGAGGATGCTATATTATTGTAAATCCAAATAAAACACCATAATATGTAAATTTCACTTCCATATAGAAAAATTACATTTTCATTATTATTTAAGGTTTTAAGTAAATTTATTAAGACTCTACATAATTATTTCTCAGAGCTCTCTATGTTGCTTATTATGCAGAGTAATATGATTTATTTTTGAAAAATGCAAACTCTAAGCACATGTCTTCAACAATTAGCATTTACATAAGTTATATTTTTAAATTATAATTAGAAATTAATGAGTCAAACATATGAAGCATGCAACACAAAATAGGAAAAATAGAGAAAAAGGAAAAAATACTAGAATCAAGGAAAGATAGCATTGTTTTTATACAGTTTTTTCTTCTCAACTTTGTCTAATTCTCTAGATTATGAGAACATCTCATTCTCAACATTTTTGTTATTGTTTTATAATCAGATTCTGGATAGTTAATATTGCAAAAATAAAATTCAGTTATTTTTTTAATCATAAATTAATAATCTCACTGAATTTAGTAATCTAATTATTCCTTGTTTTTCAAAGTAACCAGATTCTATTAGAGCTAGAAAGTTTTCTAAGGCCATCTTTTCTCTCAGATTCTTCTGTATCAACCTTTGTGGTATAGTCTCTTTTTGGATTTTCTCTTAGTGTGTATCTAGGTTACCATACTTTCTACCATACACTAGTCCCGCATGAGCAATTTGCAAACAGATAGAAAATTAACTAAAAAAAAAAACAAAAAACAAAACAAAACAAAAAAAATAGGCCATATTGTAAACAACTAACTTAAGAAAAGACAGTGAGGCCAGGCTTCTGATTTAAGCCATATCACCTATGGAAAGCACTTTGGTACTTATGGTCTCCTATTTTTTTCTGGTTGCAATGGGCAAACTCTAGGTCTTTTTCAGGTCAAAAATTCTAAACTAAAAAGTAGATGGTCAATTCCGGATAGAACACATCAGACTGGGAGTCTGAAACACCCCATATTGCTGTTTAACAAAAAGCTTCGAAACAAGAAGTAGAAAGTAGACAGAAGTTAATTTTATGGTATAAGACGTTAAATTATTAATTTTCCTTAAAAATAATGATTAAATTTTTTGAAATAAAATGAGGCCATCTCTTCTGAAGAAATTCATATATATCTTACATTTTCTACCATAAAATAACTACAATGAATAGATAAGGTAAACCTTATTTTCTATTTGAAATACAGATATTTTCTGTTAATATGCAATTTTAGGCATTTTATTTATGTACTTACTTTCAGTATATAGCACAACTTCATTAACTTCATTGAAGTATAATTTAAAAGTTAAAAAATCAATAATTTGAAGTCCACAATTTCATCATTTTTAATTGAGATAAAATTCACATGACTTAAACTTTATCAGTTTACTCATTTTGATGTTTGAAAATCAGTGTTTTCTTTTATTAGAGTCACGATATTATACAACTATAATCTCTACCTAATTCCAGAGCATTTTTATCACCCCAAAAGAAGTTATACTGATTTGGGGCGCCTGGGTGACTCAATGGGTTAAAGCCTCTGCCTTTGGCTCAGGTCATGATCTCAGGGTCCTGGGATCAAGCCCCACATCAGGCTCTCTGCTCAGTGGAAAGCCTGCTTCCTCCTCCCTCTCTGCCTGCTTCTCTGCCTACTTGTGATCTCTGTCTGTCAAATAAATAAATAAAATCTTCAAAAAAAAAAAAAAAGAAGAAGAAGAAGTTATACTGATTAAACAGTTGGTCCCAATTCACCTTTCATACAGTCCCTGGCAACTACTAAACTACATCCTGTTCTCTATGAATTTACTTATTCTGGGCATTTCATATAAATGGAATCATATAGGGGTGCCTGGGTGGCTCAGTAGATTAAGCATCTGTCTTTGGCTCAGGTCATCATCCCAGGTTCCATGGGATTGAGCCCCATGTCCAGTTCTGCTCAATGGGGAGTCTGCTTTTCCCTCTTCCTCTGCCTGCCACTCCCCCTACTTGTGCTCTTTCTCTCTCTCTCTGACAAAAAAATAAAATCTTAAATAAAATAAAACAGAATAAAATAAAATACTGTTTCCTAGCCCAAAATTTTAAGGATTTTCACCTGCATTTTCTTCTAAGAGTTTTATAATTTTAGCTCTTACATTAATATCCTTGATACATTGAATTAACCTTTTGTATATGGTGTAAGGTAAGTGTCCAATTTTTTTTTTTAATGTGATATACAATTACCTCAGGACCATTTGCTGAAATGACTATATATATATATATTTTTTTCTCATTGAATAGCCTTGGCACCTTTGTCAAAAATCAACTGACCAAAGATACACGGATTTATTTGTGGACTCTCAATTCAATTCCATTGATCTATGTATCCATCCTTACATCAATACCACACTGTTTTAATTATGGTGACTTTGCTGTAAGTTTTGAAGTCAGGAAGTGTGAGATCTCCTATTTTGTTCTAACTTTTCATTTAAAAAATTATTTAGGGTACCTTGCAATTTACAGTATGAATTTTAGAATCAACTTGTCCACTTCTGCCAAATGGCCGTTGGAATTTTGATAGATTGCTTTGAATCCACAGACCAGTTTTGAAGGTATTACCATCTTAATATTAAACCATGAACACAGGATGTCTTTCCACTTATTTAGGTCTTCTTTAATTTTTTTTTCAAAATATTTTGTAGTTTTCAATGAACATGCCTTGCACTTCATTGATTAAAATTATTCCTAGGTACTTTTTTTAATGCACTATAAATAGAATTTAATCATGATGTACAATCCTTTTAATGTGTTGCTGGCCTCTGTTTGTTAATATTTTATTAGGGATTTTTGCATCTATATCTATAAGGGATAGTGTTCTATAGTTTTCTTGTGATGTTTTACCAACATTAAGTTGATAAGTTTTACCTTTTGTTTATTTTGGGGAGGAGTTTGAGAAAGATTGATTTTAATTTTTTTAAATGTTTGCTAGAATTCACCAGTGATGCTATCCGGTCCTAAGATTTTCTGTTGTTGGAGGTTTTTCCTATTTTGATTAGATCTATTTACTTTATATAAGTCCATTCAGATGTTCTCTTTTTTCTTGGTAAGTCTCACTGAATGTCAATTGTGCTGATCTTTTCAAAGAGTGAACCTTTGGTTTCATCAATTTGTTTCGATTGCTTTTCTATTTCAATTTAATCTACATCTGCTCTGGTCTTTATTATTTCCTTCTGTTTACTTGCTTTGGGTTTAGCTTTCCTTCTTCCGTGTCTTTAAGGTGGAAGTTTAAGTTACTGATTTGAGATCTCTCTTCTTTTCTAATGCAAACATTTATAGGTATAAGTTTTTCTCTGAGCCCTGCTCTCATTGTATCCCATAAATTTTGGATTCGTTTAGCTCGTTAGGTATATTTAAGACCGTTGAATTAGTATCTGTGTCTATTATTTCCAATCTCTGGGCTCCCTCAAGGACTGTTTCTGTTAATGTCTTTATTTCCTCTGAATTAATCTTACTTCCTTATTTCTTTGTACGCCTCATATTTTTGACTGTACACTTTGGATGTTCTAATGCAGCAACTCTGAAAGTCAGATTTTCCCTTTGCAAGAGGTTGTTTCTGTTTGCTATCTTTGTTATTGTACGTTTGTTTAAGGATCATCCTGGTTTAATTTTGTCAAGTCTATATTCTTTGTTATGTGTGGCCACTGAAGTCTGCATTTTATTTACTTAGTGGTCAGCTAGTAATTGGACAGAGACTTTAACACCTGTGTAAGAAACAAAAGGAAAACGAGGCAGTCTTTGCAGATTAGCTTTGTGCATGAGCTCAGCTTCAATACCCTGCTGAGCAGTTGACGACGGTGCTACGGCCTTACTTTCTGCTTTCACTGAACTTGAGGGTCAGCTGGATGTGAAAGTTAGGGCCTTCTCACATCTTCTCTGGCCATCTTCTCTGGCACATGGCCTTCTAGGTTTTTAATACTATGTCAGAGTTTTTCACATCCCTTTTTCTCTAAGTTTCTCATAATCCAACCTTTCTTCCTAGGCAGCCGGCGACTCCGTTCATTATATATCTCTACTTGCATCCATTGCCCAAGGCGGCAGAAGCTAATACATTTCTCTTTAAATGTTTTTGACAAATGCCACACCTCAGCACTGGGAGCCTTCAGAGTTAGGGGAGATAAACCAAACCCTTTGAGCCAATCCTCCAGAGAACCACCACAGGTCAAAAGAAACTCTCACAGTTCTTTGAGAAGACAGCTCATTCTGCTATTCCCTGGCACGGGCACCTGTGCCGGCTGTGGGCTGTTGTTCAAGGCCACTGCCAAGCAATGGGGCAAGGGTTGTGACCAGGGTCAGTTAAAATGCCAGGAAACCGTCTACCAAGATTCAACTTCCTTGTGGAAAACGTTTCCCCAGTTACTTCAGGCTTTGGTTAACTTCCAGAGTCCCCAAAACAAGTCGATTCTGATGGTTTTGCTAGTTTATTCATTGCTTTTGCAGAGGGATGGACTTTTTTTGAATTCTTTTCTTTGCCATTTTTGCTGACATCACTCAAGTCGATCATTTTTGACAAGTGTGTAAATTTGTATACCCACTACCGTAGGATAAATGTGATGAAAAGAAGTTAGAGTCAGGCCTCATTCCAACTCATGCCATAATAATCCTAACATGCTCATAAAATGTGAGTAATAAGTAGTGCATAAATGATAAGTATTAAAGAGAGAAAAAAAGAGCAAACATCATAGTTTGGAAAATAGTGCCCAGGAGAATTATGTAAAGGTCATAGAATATGAATAAATATTAATGCACTTATCATGCAAAATTGGAAAAAACGTGCTGTTACAACTGAAATATTATTCAAAGACAAGCATTGTAATTAAGAGCTTCCTTTTCCCACGGCAGTGGTAGAAAAATGCAGGTTTATTCTTAGCCTTTATCCAGTTCATAATTATTTTAAAAATTCAAATGTAATTCTTGTTCCAGTAATGCTTAAAGACTGAATGAATAGCTGGTTAATTTCTTGAAAGCATGGCATTCGATCTGCTAAACATTCATATTTCTGCCTAGCATGTTCAGGAATGCTGTAGTATCAATTAACTGTTTCAACCCTCAGAAATTCACAGCTAACTGAAAACATTGTCAGTTCATCTCCTCTCAGGGAAATTAGGCATTTTTGGATGATCTATAGGTAACTAGCATCTACATTTGGGTTAAAATGTTCTTCTTTCTCCCCTTCAGACCTCCACTGCACTATCTTAATCCAGGAGAATAGTTTTGGGGGACTATCTTCCATTTGGAGACCTGGGATCAACATGGACCCAACATAGCTACGCTATTCACTAATATTTGCTTCAAACTACCATGATATGTAAATATTGGCAGACACTTAGAGAGGCAGGCAGGTTCTAATCCATGGGTCAGACAGGTGATTGTCTCAGGTTTAGTGTTCCAAAGAACCTCCTAAAATATGACTGGATTCAAAAATCAGATAGATCCTGGGATGCCTGGGTGGCTCAGTCAGTTAAGCATCTGCTTTCAGCTGAGGTCCTGATCTCAGGGTCTGTCGCGGCTGGTGCGACAAATCGACCAGGAATGTGAGGGTAAGAGGATGAAGAAAAGAACTCGAGAAGCAGAGAGATGGGGGCAGGAGGAGCACTGAGGAGGATATCCAACAGTACTGATTTTATTCCACATCTTACAAGCATTTATAAGGCAGACCACAATAGAAGGAGTAATACATCAGTGTCTAGTCAGATAACCGCAAGTTCCCATAACAAGTTTACATTAACTACAAACAAATCTCGTGATGCCAGGTAATCATGGCTAATGCCATTAGCTACTATTGATACGAAAAATTACAATCAACCAGGGAGTGGATTATGGGCAGTACAGGAACAACAAGGACCAACTAAGAATTTATGACCCTGACCACATTGTTCCCTTCTGTAGGGAGAACGTGTGGGAAGTCACATAGGCAAGCGCATGACACATAGCATAGACCCTTTCCCAGTGTTACTCGACTTTCCTGTTCTTAACCCCTTATCAAGGCGTCCGGACTTTAAAGGAGACGTAAGTCAGGGCCTAGTTTGATCCACGACTCCAACCGTGACGTGGCCTCCAACAAGGGTCCTGGGATCAAGTCCCACATCAAGCTCCTTGCTTAACAGGGACTCTGCTTCTCCCTCTGTTTGCCGCTCCCCAGCCTTGTGCTCCTGTGCTCGCTCTTTCTGACAAATAAATAAATAAAATCTTAAAAAAAAATCAGATAGATCTTAATGCTAACACGTGTTTTCTCTAGTTTACTTTGCATTTTTAAGTCTTGCTTGTGGCAAAAGTACATATTAAAAGAAATTTATTTGGGTTATGAGGAAAAACATACGAAAATAAATCTATAATTTTTTATTTTTCTATACCAAACAACAAAAACTTTTAAAGATGATGTAGTTAAGCTTGATTTTCCTTAATGACTGAAAAAGTTAAGAATAAACAGGAGAAATTCAGAAAGATCATTAGCTGATTGGGTTAAAGTTAAAGAATTGCTTTGATTTCCATAGATAAATAAGCAGAATAAACATTAAAATAATGCACATGAAGCATTTTCAAATTTTGCAAGTTTGTTAAGTAAAATGCCAAAGCAAATTAGGTCATGGATAAAAAAGCATTAAGAAATGCACATTAATATTTATATCAAAAAATACCTTGCCATGTGGAAAGTCAACCATAAGTGCTATAAATATACAAGGAGTATTTGTACGAATTATTTCTTTACCAATAAAAATGATATGATAAACAGTGTGAGACAATGAATTGTGGCCTTTTCCAGTGACAACAGGAGAGGTTCCTTTTCCTAATACTTCCTCCAAGTATAAACATATTAACCTTTTAAGGACACAAAGTCTTGCTGTCCACAAAATCCTCCACAAATTTTGCACGTTGTCAGACAAATAGTGGCTTTTCAGTAAACACTAACTGAAATAAACTGAGTTCAGAATAAAGTCAGATAACTTTTATTTATTTATATATTTATTTATTTATTGGTCAGTAGGGACAGGGACAAAATAGCAGTAAGAAATTTCTATGGAGTGCAAATCTTAAATTTAAACCTGGAAAAAAAAAAGGTGTTAGAGATGCAAATATGTCATAGTATTTCTAAGGCAAACATCTGAGATTTTCATATTGGTATAAAGCCACTATTTACCACTGTATATAATGTTTCCTGCCTCTGTCCCCTTGCTCATAGACTTATTCTGACAGGAAAGTGTTTCCTTCAATTCTTTGCCTGGTTAACTGTTATTTCTTATTCAGGATTCAGTTCAATAGTTCAACTTTCACCTCCTCTTGCTTTATTGTTCAGGCTGAGTTAAGTGGTCCTCTTCTGTACACTTGAATGAGCTTTTGTCCCTCTTTCCAATAACCTGTAAGAACTTCAAGAAAACTAATAATTTTTGTTCTTCTTGTGTCTCTTCCAGTTTTTGGAACACAGTAGACATTTTATTACTATTGTGGAATGAATTGAATGATGCTTAAAAAAGAAATTGCAATTCTATTCTATAAATAGTTATCCCCATATTTAAGCCTGATAATATATTTTAGTAATAAAGAGAATATTGTCTCTTAGACAAAATGGTATTATTATCCATCAATAAGATATGTGTTGTTGTTTTGAGTTTTGTGTCCTTTCACAAAATGTCCTAAACTTCCAATCAATAAAAAGGTGTTGGGTGGGGTAGAGTAAATTTAGCATTGATCTTCCCTCAGGGAAAATACGCTAAAGTTTCAAAGAAAACATGAGGTAGAAACTACTAGACAGCTAACATTTGAACCATAAAATCAGGATAAGGACTCCCAAAGCAGTGCAAACTACATAAAGGTTGAAGAGCATACAGAAGGAAGATACCACTGTAGCAGAACACAGAAAAGCTGGCACAGCATACTTCCCCAGGATGATCTTCAAAACCAAACATCTGATTAGGACAAGAGAAATGGCCTGCAGGAGCTGGTAAGCGTATCTGAATTTGGTTGGGTCCTGAGGAGAAGTTCAATATTTCCAGTCAGGTCATGTTTGCAAAAAACTCTTGGCCAAAGAGCCTGGGCTGCAGAATGTCCACATTGTGACCAGTCTAATCATATCACTGTTGGGGCTACTGTCATGTAAAGACTGACAGAAAAATTTTTCACACCATCATTCTATGTCATGAGAAGAATATCCACTAGGTTGAAATATCATCCTGCCCTTCCCTGACAAATCTAAAAATAGCTCATCGGGAAGAAATTATATCCCTTGGTAAGTAGAAACACTGTAAAAAAAAAACAGTAGAATTTATGGAAAGATATACCCAATAGAATATATAAGAAGATATAAAGAGAGTTTATAGAAAGCAATATTGTAAACAAATGGTTGAATTTATAGAAAGCAAGAGAGACAAGGAAGAAAACACAAATTACATGTATTTAACAGGAAAAGTCTTGCCATAAAACGTAAGAAAATTGTGATCAAACATTTTCCTAGGAATAAAAAACTTATTCATTAGTACAGGTCAGGAAGGAAGTAAAAGAAACATCAATATGGAAATCAATAGTCTTCATCCTCCAAAGAGGTCGTTTTGAAGATGTGATAGAAGAAAAGTCCACAATTTCATGTAAGAAATATTTGGGATCAAATGTAAAAAGAAATATTCATGACCTGTAAAAAAATAATCCATAAAATGTTACTGTAAGACCCAAAAGGTGACATAAAAAAAATGGAAAGTCCTATATTTTTTAAGTATATTATTATATCTCCTACTTTCATTGACATACAGGTGTTGATTCTGCCTATATTAATATATAGAAAGTTAATGTGACTCCCTCTCTCCAAATTTAATGAGACAATTTAATTTTTAAATTCACACAGGAAACATAAACAATAATAACCAAAATGCTCTGAAGAGTCATGAGAAGTAACTTGCCCTACCAGATACCAAAATGCATTATAAAGTGGTAACAATTAAAATAGTTTTGCACTGGCACATGAATATACAAATCAACAAAACAGAATAAAAAACACACCAAAGTACACAAATAAATAAAAGATGGATACTATCAATATTTCAGTATAGGAAGGCAATATTATTTTAGAAATACTATTGTTTGAGAAAACAACCCAAAATGTTTGAGCTTAAAACTCTACTTTTTATTTCAAATGAATTGCGGGTAAGTCAAAGATATAAATGTAAAAGTAAAAATGTAATCATAACTTATTAGAAAAAAATGGACTTTTTTTACTCCAGGAAAGCTATGTCTTTTCTAAGTATGAAATAAATCTTAGAAGTCATTAAAAGAAATAGTTGATTAAACCAACAGCTTAAAAACAATTCCTTCATGATTCAAAATAAATAATGTCGGAAGACAAATGCTAATCTGAGAAAGAATAATTACAATTATAGACTATCAGAGGGCCAGACTTCACCATGAAAAAGTTTCCTACAAATGCAGAAGTAAAAGTCTAGCAATACAACAGAAAAATGTGCAAAAAGATATGAAAAAAACACTTTATGGAGAAGGAAACAAAAATTCAGACTGAAACTACAATGAAACAGTTTTCACCTCTTAGATTGGCAAAGACCCAAATATTCGTTGGCAAATTCTGATGATGTACTGTGTTGGTGAGGGTATGGAGGAAGCAGACATTCTCACAGGTTGCTGATGGGAAGGTAAATTAAGGCAACCCTCTAGAGGGGGCAATTTGATGGTAACAATTAAAATGAGAGATATTTTACGGGGCATCTGGGTGGTTTGGTCAGTGAAGCATCCAACTCTTGCTTTCAGTTCATGATTTTGGTCCCATATGTGGGGCTCTATACTTAGCGTGGAGTCTGCTTGAATTCTTTCTCTCTGCCCCCTCTCAAAAATAAATAAGTCTTGGGGCGCCTGGGTGGCTCAGTGGGTTAAGCCTCTGCCTTCGGCTCATGTCAAGATCTCAGGGTCCTGGGATCGAGCCCCGCATTGGGCTCTCTGCTTGGCGGGAAGCCTGCTTCCCCCCCAACCCCTGTCTGCCCCTCTGCCTACTTGTGATCCCTCTCTGTCAAAAATAAATAATATATAAATAAATAAGTCTTAAAAAAATTTTTTTTTGAAATGACAGATACTTTTAAACTCAGGTATTCCATTTCTAAAAACTTACCTAATTGAAAACTCACAGATTTGCAATCTGACATGTAAGATGTTCTGCATGCCAAATGACTTGCAATCACGTAATTGTACAACTTAAGATCGGTCAAATAAATTTGCTATACCCATATGTTAGAAAAATGACCATTTAAAAAGAATAAAGCAGTATTTATAAACTGATATTTAAAAAGCTTCAAAATTAAGTGGAAAAACTTTCAATATTAAATGATAAATTCAGTAAGCTGAAATTTGCATTTAAACAAGGAAAAATATATATATGTTGTATTTATTCATATTTACACAGAATATTTCTAAAGAACACAAGGATACAACCACTGTGGTCACTTCTGGAGAAAGAAACATGGAGGCTGGGAGGTAGGGTTATGGAAGAACTTCCTTTCACATGGTATTTTGTACCTTTTGAATTCTAGACCATGGGTTGGTTTGTTTGCTTGCTTATTTATTTTAAGAAAGTGAAGAATGCAACACAGCTTAGTAGAAATACCATGAACTGGAAATTAGGAGCCAGAGGTGTAGAGCCAATCCAAATTGCCTCTTTCTGGTTGGGTGACTTTGGACAAAGTACTTAAACTTTATGTGACCTATTTTTCCTCATCTTTAAAATGTGTATAATAATCCCATGTACCCCTATAAATCTGTTATGAGGACTAAACTAATTAATACATGTATGACAGTTATAGTACTTAACATAGAAAAGTGCTTTATTGGGGTACTTGGGTGGCTCAGTCAGTTAAGCATATGCTTTTGGCTCAGGTCATGATCCGGAGGTCTTGGGATCGAGTCCCGCATCAGCCTCCCTGCTCAATGGGGAGTTTGCATCTCCTTCTGCCTCTCCCCACTGGCTTATGTTCTCTTTCTTCCTCACTCTCTTTCTCTCAAATAAACAAGTACAATTTTTAAAAAGTGCTTTATTATTGTTTTCTCATTAAAATAATAAGAGTAAAATAATAAGAGACATGGACACATCAGGTATCTGTAATAAAGCAGAGCCAACAGGACTCAGAATACTGGGACATTCTAGAAAAAGTGATCATAGCCAAGTTGGATTCAAGACCAGAATTCAGTGTCTGGAACAGCCACTGAACATTTGAGGAAGAGAATTCAGATAGTTGCTGGCTTAGATTTTTGTCAACTCTGTCTTACAGTTGCTGTTCCAAAGGGAGCCACACATGCACACAGACACACACATCCCACCCCACCTCCACCAATATTATAGGGTGTGAATATAATGTGAGGTTTAAGGAGAAACATGTATTGGCTGAGAAGCAGAAAAACACACAAGGTCATGTAGCTCTGATTATCTCAGAATGCATAATCTGGAAAGAGAGAGAGCTGGACAAAACATACTATGTGGCAGTGTTCCAGAAGAGGGACCCAGCTTCCAGAGGGGCAGAGAACAGAGTGGGAACATCCTCATCTAAGAAACAGCCTCAGAAATGGAAGCTTCGGGAGCTCAGCCTCTAGCATCAGCAGTTCTTCCCTGAGCCAGCTTTTGGCTGAGCTACTGTGAAAGGAGGAAATGGTCCCCAAGGGTTGTGAGTTCATATTTTTTATATGTCATCTCTGAAGAAACTGCAGAATTAGGTGTTAGTAAGGGTAAGACGTTCTCTAAGTACAATCTCCTGTCACTTCCTTAATGTATTTGTCTAATTGGCAAGTGGCCATGGTGAGGTCACATTGAGAGATTTAGTCAGTTTAGGAATTCATCTTGGTATTTCTAGATTCTGCTCTTTCCATCCCTTGAAATAGGGATCCATCGCTTTGTATAATTATACAATTCAAACTGAAGGCAGGTCTTCATCCTTTGGCAAGAATTAAAGAACAGACAACAGAAAATTCTTAATCTCTCTCATGTATACAGATTCAAGTAAGATCTGCTGGATAACACTATAGACAAGATAGTTTTTTCTTACCACACACTCTATTACTAAAGCAAGAATGCAGAAGGTGAGACATAAATCTGACTCAGTGGTCTCGCTTTGAGTTGAGGCTTAAGCTGCCCCCAAAATTCTTCTCTCTGGCTTTCCCTGCTATTCTTCAAAAGGATGGACTGCTCACATTTTATTGTTTTGTAGTCTACCACTTGTAATCCGTGACACATTTTTCACACTGAAATACAGTAATTGTTTGTTGGTTGGTTCCTTGGACCTGTCTCATTTCTAAGCTAGCCTCTCTGGTTTCTTTGTTCTAAATTAAAGTTGTCAATCACTATTGTCTCAAATAATCTCCTTTTACTAACATAGGCAAAGGCAAATAGACACCTGTGACTGAGAGGGAAACAGAATTGCTTGTAAGAATGAAAAAAGCCATTCATATGTTCCTAGCATAGAGTAGTAAGAAAATAAGATTTCATCTTTAACCATCCAGCCAGCTATACACTCCGCCTCACTCACCTCCGTTAAGAATACAATCTAGTTTAACTATTCAGCAAATCTGACCTAGCAAATTAAAACCCTCAGTTTTTAATCAATGTTTTGTTTTTGGTTTTGGTGTTTTGCGTTTGTTTGTGTGCATGTGTGTGTATGTGAGAGAGAGAGAGAGAGATTTTGAGATTGGTAAAGAGTTCTACAGGATTAATACAGAAATTGCTGTTTGAAGCTTTCTTAATCTGGAAAAAAGTGGTTATGAATAAGGATGTACAAGTCACTATCAATTTTCTTCAAGCTGGTCTATGCCTGTTTATCCTTTTGTCGTATGTGATGACACGCATTGCAGTCTATGTGAAAATGTCTCCTCTGCCAGTAGGAAAAGCTTAATAATTTATTTGCAGTCCATCTTCCTCTAGACAAGTGCATGCCATGTATTTGCTGAGTTGTGTAACCAGCTCTCAGAGCAGGCACATGGCCGGCTGCAAATTGTTCTTTCTGACATCTTTCCATTTTTCATGGTATTGATATTTAGCCCCTGAATGCCTGTTCTGCATTTTCAAAACAAAACAGAAGTGAGGAATCAATTGTGTGTTGTTGGGAGGAAATGTCATGACGTTGATTATAACTGTCGTTTTTGAAGGGGAAATTATAGATGTGACATTCTTCAGGGTCACATCCAACACATAGGACATCTAATTTGGAAGGGCGCTCACTGTTCTGTGGTAAGTTCTTAGAGTTCTCAGCCTAAATTGAAAGGGAACCCTGAAGTCATTCTTCGTACTGTGGTCAAAGCTCTTTGCTTCTATGCTAGGATCATATACTGGGGGATCCCTGCATTGGATAAGGGGAAGATGCAGTCATAAAAGGATATCCATTAATCTGAGCTTGAAAAGAGTTAAGAAAATTATTGAACGTGCTTAAGTTTCCTTCCTTCCTTCCTTCCTTTCTCTTTCTTCCCTTACTTTTCCTCCCTCCCCTCCTTCCTTCTTTCGTATTTATTTATTTTTTTATTTTTTACTACCTTTATTTCCATTTTCAAACATTTTGGAACTTATTACTGTGATGATCTTTTGCTTTAGAATGTAATGTAATCAAATCAAATGAAAACCTGCCCATTGGACATCCGTTTAGCAACTGTCCAAATCACCTTATATAAGGCCTCTTTAGTCTTAGGATATAGACTCCAAGAACAATATTGTAGAAAGGCCTGGATGTGCTTTTATATCCTCCTATAGTCATCTTCACCTTCCTTTTGTTTTCTTATATCAATAAGCTCCAAGGAGCTAAGAGCATTCAATGCTTGTCTGTGGGAAATCCAACAGAGCCTCCAGAAAGTAAAACTAGAAAGAAAGCCAAAAAAATTGTCAGAGCATATAAAATTTCTTTGTGGAATGTTCTGATTAGTATCACCGCAGTTTTCTTCAGACACATGACTAGTGCTTATTTCCATGGCTCAAAAAATTATTTGGCAGAATACAATTGCATTCTCTCTCCCACCTATTTTCTGTAGAAATTTCACACATTGACTAAATGTAATCTGCCACACTGAGAAGCATGATGTCTGAAACTCCTCTATGGAATCTGTGTAGGATGCTAAAAGACTAAGGGGCCAGTGTTTTTCTGAGCTGAAAGTTAGTTCTTGTACTTTTATAGTCACTCTTAGAAAATCCAAAAAATATTTTTTTGTACACAGAATCACATGTCAATCCCTTGTTCTTTAGAGATCGAAATCTTTTTGGTGTGTCCTGACATGTGGCTCTTGTGGTTAGCTGTGCAACCTATGCAGAGATTTTCCTTATAAGTGACTTTTCTTCTAATATCTGATACCACATATTTATATGCTATGCAATATTTAGTCATTTTTGCTCATTATATTAAAAGGAAACAAATTAGCCCTAGCATTCGGAGAGACACATGGCCTATTGGTGGCAACACACTACCTGTTTGAACAGTTATAATCCCACCCAAAGACAGAGGTTTTGCTTCCTGTCTCTACCATTTGGTTTTGATGGGGGCCCTGCAGAGCATGTTCAGAGAGCATGGAGCCGACCTATTCATGAGGGAAATTATTCTAATCCAATTGAGTTCCTTACAATCGGTGTTGTGAGAGCACAGGCAGAATGCACGTTGTAAAAGCACATGTTGGTCTAGTGCTGCTGTCAGCAAAGATCTTAATGAGCTTTAAGAGTAATATGGATGGTACGGAAAATGTTATCAATCAGATGTAGAAAGTGCAAAGTACAGAAGAGAGAGAATATAAAGGGGAAGAGAAAAAGAATGGGGACACATTCAAAATATTAAGATAATATAAATAAACTGTTTCAATAGGGGAGAGAAAAATTATACTTGAGTAAGCAGTAAAAAAATTCCACAGGGTGGTGTCAAGAGTGTGGAGGATCTGAAATTTTATCCTATCTGTACCTAGTAAGGTAGCCTGCCATTTTCATAAAATCTGGGACTTTATTAAAGTATTTATCTTTTCCTGATTTAGTTGATATTTTAGCCAATCACTTGGCTTCTTTTAGACTTACTGTTTTGTTCCCAGACAGTAGGAAAAACATGGTAAACTTCTCATTTTAAAGAAATTGTCTCACTAAGGATGTATTATACATTTGTGTTTAAACATGTTCACTAATACATCACTTGGGTTATTTAAAAAAAATACATTTTCTCCTGGACAATATGTTAATTTGACAACCATGGTAGAAAAATGTTTTTAAAGTACCCAATAACACGTCTATGTTTGTTTGCCTCGTAAAAAAGACAAATGTCATCCTTTTTTGAATTTTATATTTGAATAATTGTACAATTGAATCAATTCTATGTTTAATGAAATTGAATTACTGAATGGTGGTGACATCTTGAGGTACCCCATAGGGAGTAAACAAAGGGAGTAAGATAGATGAAGCACTGTTTCTCACATCTTTATTTTGTAGCACACTCCATTAGCAACAAGAGGATTATGAACTGGTTTGACAATTAGACCCAGTAGTTGCATCAATAGAAAGTGTTTAATAACTACTCCATGGTGAGCAATGCTCTCTGAAACCAGATACTGACAGTGGGAGTTAGAGGTTAGTTTTCTACCTCACATAAATAAATGTGGTATGTCAGTTGGACAGAAAAAAAATTACAAAAAATAATTTCTCAGCATGAGCTCTGAAAGTAACACCATCATGATCATTGCTCATGAAAAACTATTTAGAGAGTTTCCCTCAAAACAAACTTCATTGAAAAACTAAATATAATTGATACATTTCCTGACTAGTAAAAACACTTGATACCTTAGGGCCATTAGGTCTAAAACTTCCTTCATCATTAACACTGATTCGTTTTGCTTTTACATTTAGTGCTGAAAAAATTGGGGGTTAATTATTAGATTATTCTCATTTACATCAAAGATGTTTCATTGCTCCTAGGGCTTTAGAATTTAAGATATTCTTTTGAGAGGGATAGGTAATATGAATTAAAATGAATAAAATGATGTTTCCAAACATCTTTATGTAGTTCACTAGTTTAAAAATATATTCTTTGAGTTGAAACGATATATAAAAAATGAGAAAGAAGAAATGGATATAAAATAGAACTATCAAATATTACAGGAAATGCTATAAGTTGAAGAAAAATCCTCCCTTCAAAGATTGTCCAGTGCTTTTCAATGTCAAAAAATACAATATATGGTAATTAAAATGTGTAATCTGAAAGACTGAAATGTTTTCAGGTTTAGGGTATTTGTTTGTCATTATTCCCACATAAAATTCTAAATATTGATAGTCCTTACTCTTTTACAACCAATCCAGCAAATTGTTACACAGATCCATGTGTCAAAAAATTGTAGCTTGTGCAGGTTTTGAGCATATGACAAAATGAATTCGACTGCTTTTGTTATTCTAAAAAATTTTTGAACGTTTATCATATGAAAGCACCACAAGAGCAGAGACTGTGTTTATTTTCTTCACTTTTGTTTTCTCAGTGGTTGATGATATGTAATAGAAACAAATTTTGTTAAAGAAGTACTGTAGTGGCCATTTTGTGGCAGTGGAATTCTGCTGAGATGCAGGTACATTTTGTGTATTTATTTATTTTTATCATTTTTTCTTAAGATTTTATTTACTTATTTGGAAGAGAGAGAGAGAGAGAGAGAAAGAGAGCACAAGCCAGGGGAAACACAGAGGGAGAAGCAGACCCCTTGCTGAGCAGGGAGCCAAACTTGGGACTGGATTCCAGGACCCCAGGATCATGACCTGAAAAGAAGACAGCTGCTTAACTCACTGAGGCACCCAGGCGCCCCACGCAGGTACATTTTAAAGGCATCTTTTTTTCAAATGAGACTCTTCACCTCAATCCTTAAACCTGGTGATAAAATAATCCAGATCATTCCATATATCTTTTCTACTGGTTGTTTCTCAAAAATGTGTATCACTAGTTTTGAATAGTCTTATTCTTTGTGGTATATTTTAATGCAAACACTCTGAATGGATTATCACTAATAAGTTGTCTCCTTTGGGGGATTTCAGGTCATCTCATCTATACTTTTTAAAAATGCTAGTGTTGTCATTCTCTTCTGATAAGTTATTTTGTTTATGGTAGATAAAAAAGAATCTGATATATTGCATTGAAAATTAACTTGAAATAATGATTTGATTGATACAGAGACTGCAAGGTAACATTTAGTTAAATTTGACAATGGGTTATTTTAACCACAATAAGTGAAACATATTTAAGAATGAAACAAAATTAATTTAATTGAATATAGATACCATAGACTTAAAATCCTGTGCAACTAAAGTGTCAGTAAATTTGAATCTGATAGCCACTGAGATAAGCAAAATGGCTATAGTAATCCTGGATATTTTATTAGACAGAATAGTGAATTAAGTGCTTTAAGCACTATCTAACACTATCTGCCTTGTGTGTTCCTGCATTTCTGTATTAAAAGTCCATGAATTCCCCGAGGACACATCTTTTTCACTTCCTAGGCAGCTTGATGTCAAGCATAAATCAATGTGTATGAATAACATGGGCCATGTGTTCCAACCTTCCTGCATTATCTTCATAAAATTGAAAAAGAGTGGAAAAAAATAGATCCCTTCATTATTTGAATGACTTGACAAAACAGAAGATACCTATGCATACTAGTGTTTATTTCCTTCATTCATTAAAATTTCTAAGAATACTTACATTTAGATATTTCTTAACTTTGAGATGGAGTTGTTTCTGTTGCCACAAAAAAAAATTAAAATACAACAATCAGGTAAACTTATGCATATGGAAATTATCCATTAATCAAAACATTTATTCTCAAAAAAAAAAAAACCCAGTATACTATTTTCCAATATCATTAAATCCTGCTTGAAAGGACATATTTATAAAGATTAATCATACATCCAGATTCATGAGGGCTATAGGATCCAAAATAGGTTGAACCCCAATAGAGTTATACCAAAATACATTATAATTAAATTGACAATCATCAAAGACAAAGAAAGAATTGTAAGAACAGCAAGAGAAATGAGAAAAGTTACATAAGAGGGATTCCCCACAGATACACACACACCCATAAGACTATCAGCAGATTTTTCAACAGGAACTTTTCAGGCTAGGATAGAATGACATTACATATTCAAAATATTGAAAGAATATAACTGTCAAACAAGAATTCTATACCCAGCAAAGTTGTTCTTCAGAACCAAAAGAGGGATAAAACTGTCCCAAACAAGCAAAAGCTGAGGGAGTTCATTACCACCTTTATTTATTTATTTTTTTTAAAGATTTTTTTTTTGTTGTTGTTTATTGGACAGACAGAGATCACAAGCAGGCAGAGAGGCAGGCAGAGAGAGAGGGGGAAGCAGGCTCCCTGCTGAGCAGAGAGCCCAATGTGGGGCTCTATCCCAGGACCCTGGGGTCATGACCTGAGCCCATGGCAGAGGCTTTAACCCACTGAGCCACCCAGGCGCCCCTCATTACCACCTTTAAAGGAGTTAAAGGGCAGTTCTTTCAGTGGAAGTGAATACTAATTAACATTACCAAAACATAAAAAGGTCACATAAATCTCATTGGTAATGGTAAATATGTAGTCATAGATTCTGCGATATGGTTATAGTGGTGCATGTTTCATTTACAACTCACTTGAAAATGTAAAAAAAAAAAAAAAGGAAGAATGTAGAAAAATACCATCACCAATCACAATAATCTGTGATTAGTTCACAATATAAAAAACGTGTGAGTTGAAATAGCAATAGACTAAAATATAAAGAGGAGAAGTAAAAGAATGAAATTTATAAAGGCTATTGAAGTCATCAGCTTCAAATAGGGTTTTATAAGTTTAAGATATTTTATAGAACCCTCATACACAGGGAAAATCCTGTAGTAATTACAAAAGAGAATGCAATAAAGAAGTCAAAGCATACTAAGACTCTAAAACCAAAAAAGATAGTAGAATAAGAAACAAGGAAGAAAAGATCTACAAAGCAACCAGAAATAGTTTACAAAATATAATATGTAAGTTCTTACCTTAATAATTGCTTTAAACATAAATGAATTGGGCTCTCAGCTCCTCCTCCTTTGATAGACAGCCACTACCCTTCTTATGCATTGCTGGCCAGGTCCCTGAGAACACAATGGTGAAGGTCAGAGTAAATGGATTTGGCCATACTGGGTACCTGGTTGACAGAACTGCTTTTAACTCTGGCAAGGGGATATTGTTGCCATCAATGACCCCTTCATTGGCTTTGGTCTACATGGTCCAGTATGATTTTACCCATGGCAAATTCAATGGCATAGTCAAGGGTGAAAATGGGAAACTTGTCATCAGTGGAGAGCCCATCTCCATCTTCGAGAGCAAGATCCCACCAGCATCAATGTTGGACAATGTTGGTGCTGAATATATTGTGGAGTCCACTGGTGTCTTCATTACCATGGAGAAATCTAGGGCTCACATGAAGGATGGAGTTGAAGTAGGTCAGATCTCTGCCCCTTTCTGCTGATGCCTCCATGTTTGCAATGGGCATGAGCCATGAGAGGTATGATAGATAACTCCCTGAAGATTGGATATTCACATATAAAAGAATTAAATTGGACTCATATCTTATGCCACTCAGAAAAAAATAACTCAAAATTGATTAAAAATTCAAATGTAAGACCTGAAACCATGAAACACCTAAAAGAAAACATAGAAATAAAGCTCCTTGGCATAGGTCTCAGTAATAATTTTCTTTTTTTTTAATATGACACCTGAATCATAAGCAACAAAATAAAAAATAAACAAGTGAGACTACATCAAACTAAAAATCTTCTGCACAGGAAGAGAACCAACAACAAAGTGAAAAGACAACCTATGGAATGGAAAAAAAATTGCAACCAAATATCTGATATGGGGTTAATATCCAAAATATATAAAGAGCTTATATAATTCAATAGCAAAAACAAACAAACAAATAACTCAATTAAAAAATGAGAAAGGGACCTGAATACACATTTCTCCAAAGAAGATATATGAAAGACCAACAGGTCCCCAAATGATAAAGAAGTGCTCAACATCACTAGTCATTAGGGAGATACAAACTAAAACCTCAGTGAGATATCTCCTCATACCTTTTAGAATGTTCATCATCAAAAAGATAAAAGATAACAAATGCTGGCATAGATATTGAGAAAAAGGAACCTTGTGCAGTACTGGTGGGAATGTTAATCCCTGCAAAGAGGTTGTGGTATATTTATACAATAGAATAATTCAGCCATAAAAAAGGAAGACATCTTAACATTTGCAACAACACAGATGGAACATGAAGGCATTATGCTAAATGAAATAAGTCGGACAGAGAAAGACAAATACTGTGTGATCCCACTTATATGTGGAATCTTAAATACAAACCCAAAGTCACAAGAAGAAGAGATCAAACTTGTGGTTATCAGAGGTGGAATGCGCAGGTGGGGCAGGGGGTGGAAAGAAGGTAGTCAAAAGGTACAAACTTCCAGTGAGAAGATCAATAAACACTAGGGATAACGTGCTATGTGATGACTCCAGCTAGCACTGATGTAGGATATATAAAAAAACTGTTAAGAGTAAATCCTAAGAGTTCTCATCACAAGGAAAATTTTTTCTTTCTTACTCTCTTTTCTTTTCATTGTAGCTATATGAGAAGATGGATGTTAGCTGAACCTATTGTAATCATTTCACGATATATGTAAAACAAACTATCATGCCATACTCCTTGAGCTTATACAGTCATGTATGTCAGTCATTCCCCAAACTGGAAAAAAAAAAAAGATTGATTATACAGAATTGCAACTATTTATTTTAAAACAGTAGAAGAAAAAGGAAACTGAAATTTCCTTCATTATGATTGCAATTATGTAAGAGTGGAGAAAAATGACTGAAAGGAAGGATATCAAAACACAAACCATGATTCTTTAGATTAGCGAAATAAAAGTATTTTTTCTTTCATACTATTATTTCTTACCAAATTTTTCTGCGATTGGCAGTATTGTTTGATAGAGAGATGTATGTAAAATTTTTTGTTTAAAAATATAGTTTTAGTTCTTTGGTTGCTTCTTTTTTCCACTTTCAATTTCTTCTCAATGCAACACTTTTTCCTCTGTTTTGATCCTTTTGATCTTTCCTTCCTTCTTCCTTCCTTCCTTCCTTCTTTCCTTTCCTTCATTTTGCTTCTCAGAATTTTTTCTGAATCTTCACTCATGTCATTATCTTTTGTCTTCCCTGCTTGCTCCTCTGATGCTTTTGCCAGGGACTGATTCTTTGTTTCATCTTTGCACTGGATGATGGCTGAATCAGTTTGCACCCATAATCAACTTGCTATCTCTTTTTCCTGACCCTTCAGACTCCTCTATTTCCAAAGATAGAATGTTAAATTAATAGCAAACAAATAGCTTGTTAATGATGTAATTTATCATCTTCTAATCTGCCCTCTCAAAGATCTCTTGCAACAATAGAAATTCTGTTGACTCTATAGCCCCTGTGGGATTGCCTTCCTTGCACATACCCCAGAGGGTACTAGCCAGCATGTTTTGTCTCTTGAGAGTTGTAAAATTACTATATATTCTTTTCCTTTTCCTCCTCTTCTCCTAATTTCTATTTTGCTTCCTCTTTCTCCTTCACTCTCTTGAGTACTGCTGTCAGCCCCATCATCTCACCCTTCTTGGGGTGATGAGTTGTCCAAAAGTTTGAAGATTGTGATAAGTAGCTGAACATGAGGCTAAGGGAACCCTTTGACCAAAAACCCAAAAAATGAACGCTGTGTTTGGAATGTGGTCTTTCCAAAGCAGGCAGGCCTGGGCCTAATTCCCAGCTATGGGACCTTGGTAGACAACCAAACTTCTCTCAACCTTGATCATTGCTTATTTTCAAATAGGGACAATCATGTTCTCATGAGCTGCTGTGGGCATCAAGTGAAAGATAAACGCTCTGTAAGCTCTAAGGTACTCCCCAGTCTTGACTTCTGCCTTCTGATTCATACCTACCCCGTCTTTCTTCAACACACCGCCCACTCTCTTTGCTGCCAAACCCAGTGATCCAGCTCCTGCCCTGAAGAGTATGAGACTACCTGAAAATGCCAGGCGCTTTTTGGTGTTGGGCTTGTCTGGAATATCATCAATGCTCTTTCAACCTGGCAACATTTTCCTCTTCCTTCACATTTCAATGGCAATGTTGGCATCTTTAAAATCCTTCCTCTACTTCCCTCCCAATCTCACTCTACCACAGCTGTGTTAGAGGCCCCTTCTGGGCCTCCCTCCTGCCCTTAATATTTTCTCTGTGATTCTTCTCCCATGATTCTTTACCTGTTTCATCAGTTCGCTGAGCTGTGAGTTCTTTGAAGGCAGAGTCTTTGTCTCTTATCTCGATACCCCAGTGTCTAATTAAGTATCTGATGTGCTGTAAACATTCTATAAACACTGGACGAGTGAAAAATGAATGGATGCCAATAAAATTATTTGCAACAAAAGATTATTTAATCTTATCTTTGAATTGCATTAAATTGAAATACGGAAAGATAAAAATAAATAAAAAAAAAAATCCCCCTCCACATGGGTATTATTGCACATTTGCAATCAGGCGGCTGATTCTACAGTCAACGTAAAGAATGTCGTACTGTGTATAGGCCTTTCTTGTCCTGAGAAACTATCCCACTGGTGTCCTGGAAGGAAAGAGCATGGCTTTCAGAGAAGCCATTGAGTTTGGTGATATAGGAGGTAAAATTAAATAAATAATAAATAAATAAATAGTAAATAAAATTAGATAAATGTTAAATAATATGAAATGCATGTAATTCTGAAATAGAGCAATATGACTAGAAAAGAGTAAACCTGCAGAAAGGAAGCCTAGATAATTATTGCTCACACCCAGACAGTTCCTTGCTTTGGATTCATATTGAGCTAAGGCTATATGAATTAGAGACAGCTGTATAATCCAAGTGTCGTGCAGCATACAGAATCAGATCGAGTGCTTGAGTGTCTGCACCCTAGGAAATTGATTTGACGACTATGTCAATTACTTCTGGCACCAAGCTTTCTGTGGGTTGCATTACAACTGCTCTTTTGGTCAGCTGTGACTGCTTCCCCATCCACGCCTATTGTTTTAGATTTATTTACTGCACCGGCAATCATAGATCATGGACTTTTTTCTATACCATCTGGAAACTCTGGTGTCATTGTTTGGGTCACTTTTGATTACTTGCTCTTATTCTCAGCTACCGTTAAAGCTGATATATCTTGAATTATGAAGGACTTCCGCCACAAGCTGACCTATTTGCGAGCAGCCTTTCAACATCTACATATGTTTATTTTATCCAACACATTGCCGAATAGAAGAAAAAGTGTATTCTCTAAGCCTCTAGGGAATTACTCCTTTGCCTGTGATACTGAATTTTTAAAGCTCACAATTTGCCTATTTGCTTGTTAACCCGCTGTACATTTCCATCGTTCTCACAAGGTTAGATTTAGCAGAATGACCATCACTTCCCCTTAGTGCCGAGAGCATGATTTTTCCAATATTCTTACCCCATCTCAGTCCCGACTAGAACATTCCATTTTGAGCCTCAACTCGGAGTGAAGGCTGTTGGTTTTGTTTTGTTTTGTTTTTGCAAATAGTCCTTGAACAGTGAGACAAACACACTTTTAATCTCTACCCTGGTGTATCCCACTATTCTAAAAACTGAGCTTCACTGTTATCATACTTTCCTGACAAGCTCACCAGAAAACATCTTAGCCGTGTTCTTTTTCCAACCAAATGATGCTGATGCCTACCTGTATCAACAGTGTCAGCAGATTACTCTCATTTTACGCAGATGGTTCACTGGCAATCCAGATCACATCTGAAACTGTGCTATCAGGCAATTTTTATCCAGAGAAGCAATTTAAATATTGGAATTTTGTTGAATTTCCCAGGCCACAGCTGCTTGCATCTGACATCTGCTTCCATTTTTGAGCAGCCAGTTTTGTTTTTTTTTTTTTTTTAATTTCCTGGCAATCTCAAGGTTGAGTTTTGTAGGGCTGTGTTCTTATCTACTTAGTCCTCATCAAGTATCCCTCTCTAAGTAGTGTAATAATCCACATCACACCATGTGTTATCAAATCCCTCTTTCTAACTCATTTCTAACATCAAACACCACTGTAAGTGTGATTAGGAGAATATCCATTTTCCTACAACTTTTCTCCATACAAGAAACTGCATTAACTATCATTTTCTGGAATCACTAACAAATTAAAAGAGAGACAAATGAAGAAGTACTGTTAAAATTTTCTTAAATAAATCAATATTCATGAGTCTTCAATAGATATAGGAATACTACATGATTTTTTCATTTTTCAAGGATCCTAGTGAGGCTCTAGATATAAGAGGGGTTTGTTTTCTTTCAAGACAAAGCCCGACTGAATGTGGTCTAATTAACTTTACATCTTGATATACCCAAACTGCCATTTCACGTTCTTGACAGTAGCGCCTACCTGCATAATGTCATGTCACGTCATATCTGATCACTTTCTGCTATGTTACATATGCAATGCTCCAATAAGACATGAGATGATCAAGGCAGCATGGTCGATATTTGAACAATTTGTATCCTCTTTGTTGCTTTACCTCCACCCTTTCAAAATGGGGAATGACACAACTAAGGTGTCAAGTAGTAGATCTGAGGTTTGAAGTGGTAGGATATTTTAGCCATTGCTTGTTTCTGAATGATTTTTAATCTACCTATAAGGCCCAAAGATGCAGAGTGTTAGCTGCATATTTCCAGATCATCTAAGTAAAAGACCTTGCAAGAAACCAGAGAATAATATTACAAGAGCACCTGTGATTTGCTATCTAAAAGAAGTTATAAAAAGCACACCATTTTCTCTTTGTTGTTAAAAGGGTGAATATTAGTGTGTTGTGCTTTTGCTTTTAAAGAAAAATATAATAAAGGATGTTGTTGGCAAGGCGTGATATTACTTTAGACGTGTGCCTGCTATGTTTTCATCTCCCTTTTACTTCCTGCCTATTTACACAGCTAAAGAGAAGGATGATGAAAACTTTAACTGACTGGTGGTGTTTTTGGTCAGGAAGCTCAAGAAAGAGGGAATTCCTTGATCTGTTCCTATGCACATTTGCAATTCTTTTCATGGGGTTTTTCAGGGCAAGGTAATCAGAGTATCTGCATTTAAGAATTCCATATTTAACAGGTCTTTAAATAGATCAAGGTGCAAAGAAGAAAATGCAACACAAGGCTGCTATTCCAGTAATAAGACTGTATATTAGATTTTTCATAATAAAAAAAAAAAGTGTGGAAAACCAAGAAGATGAAGTGGTAGTGTAGAATTCTGAAGATGAAAACAGGATGTTGACATCAGAATGTCTGCAGTAATTTCTCCGGTCTATTAATAATAATCGTTGCTGTTGAGCAGAAACCAATGCTAAGCAAAAGAAAAATATTTTTCTGAAATGGAGAAGACTCTGAAAGCAAAATTTTTCTTGTTTGTCTTATTTTGTTTTAAGCTCACCAGAATAAAGGGAAAACAATTTTGATTATTGATGGTCCTCAAAGAAACAACAGTGAGTGAAAAAGTGAAGCCAGTGAGTCAGAGAGACATCAAAGAAACCCATATTCTAATGCTGTTTAACCTTTTATTAAGATTGCTATTGTATAGCAATGCATAAAACAGTGGATATTGGGCTCATTACATCAATACTATCTTGGCACTTTTTGAGGTCACACAAGTCATCTTTTATTCATGTTGTCACTGGGAATGGAAGTTATGCTAATAGAGCTGGGTCAGGCACACCGAGGCATAAGGAGAGGTTGAACATAAATCCCAGGCCACGGGCTCATCAACAGTCAAGACTACGGCAAGGAAGCTGCACCGAACAAGGGCAGAAGGGCCCACTTTGAAATCTTTGTCCTCTGTCCCTCAGATGACCAAATGGCAGGCAAATCCCATGTGACCTATTCATTCACCCTCCCATTCATTCATTCATTTATGTCCACTAACAAAACAAAAATGGCAAAGTGGAAACAAGCGTTCTCATGTCAACTCTTTCCAAAATAAGGTAGGTCTATTCCATTTATACAGTTTTATAAGCCTTATTTGTGCCAGATTTGTGTTCAGAGAAATGTGAAAACCATGAAACATTATCATAGAGGTTTTTTTAAATTCATATTAAAATTTTTCATTATTTTATTCTCTTTTCAGTTCTTCCTTTCAGTTCAGTAATTTCTAACATCTCAGAACACAAAGCTTGACTCATTTTGTCTATGACCCATTTTTCATGATCTTGTGTGGTGATAAATGACTGAGATATCATTCAAAAAGGAGACATTTCAATGGGTTTGCAAGGGTATTATTTTCTTTCAGGTTATATGCTATGCTTAAAAGAACACATTATCTATAATAAGTCAATATTTTTAAAGAGTTTTAAAAAATAAATCTTTAAATTATTTTAAAAATAGAACAATTATCCTCTAAAAAAAGATTGCCATAAATAGATACTCTTGAAGTGTATACAAACTGCGATTTGCTATGTCTCACTAAACATAAACAACAACATTGTATCACCATGAGTGTTTGTTACTTGTGATTATAGTTAACTGATTGGGTTAAAATGTGTCCTTTTCATTGATAGATTTTTACACATTCAAAAACAATCAAATCTTTTTTTTTTTCTAATTTGCAAAGTGAAGATTTAATAATTTAATTTTAAAAGACATTTTAAACAGAATAACTGGTCCTTTAAAATATTCTGCCCACCAATATATACCAATAATATGTGATGTGAATTAATGTTAGAATTGATGGCAAACTTCAATGTATATATTGCTCTTATCATTTATCGTGTCAATAGGTATGGAATGTATATGGTAGCAAAAGCTGATAAGGACAAAACCAAGCATGTCAACAACAGTGTTAAAACCAATGTGCTTAATTAAAAAAGTGAAGTCAATTAAAATTAAAATAACAGTGCAGCATGTACAAATGCTGGAATAATCATTAGGCCTTGCTGAATAATGGAAGAGTATAGAATTTTTTTTAATGGAACAGCAGGGGTGATACATTACACAAAGCAACAATCTACAACAATATGACAATCGAATTACTTCAGCCCCATTAGGCAGGTGCAGAGGAATAATTAACATGAATTTTTCCAATGAAAAGGAAAAAAAAATTTATTTTCCTCTAGTAACACTAAAGTTTACTCCCCTACTCACCCTGCACTAAAAATGATAACCCATGAGAGCAAAACCTATGATTTTTAAAAATTAGGGTTTAATAGGGTGATTTCTGTTTATTCCCCCATATAAATTGAGTAGTATAAGAGAATATATCTATGTAGCTCTTGTGGTATACTGCTAACTTTTAAAATGTACTTTGTCTGGATGCATTGCCTTTGGTTTTTAGGGCTTAAAAGACAAAATAATAAAGGATTTGCAATACTTTCTGACTGTCTAATCTAATTCACAGATAAAAGGCATCCCATAAAGCCCTAGGCAATATTTGTTATCTTATTTCCAGCTAAAATTCAAAACAATTGTAACCTCCAGTTTAGAATGAAGAGAGTCTGTTCAGTAAAATGCCAATAGAAATGAAAGCAACTTCACATTTCTTCACGAAGGGCAAGGAGTTTAAGATCTCTTTGCTACTTTCCCAGACAAAAATATCATCCTGTTTTAAAACAGTTGTGATAAAAATCTTACTCTTTCATTTACTTCCAATGGGAACCATTTAATTTATACTGAGATAAATGGCTATGTACTTAAAGGACTTAAACTTTTCATTTCTTTCTTTACCATCAAGAAATTAAAAAATGAAAACCCTTCATCTTCAGATGACCTTTTTAATTTAGATAGATCTGAATCCACTGATAAATGTGGAGGCTTTCATATGATGGGTGGCTTAGTTTGGGAAGATAATTATTTGCCCTCAGAGGAGATCTTTTATCTTTGAGGCTTGAAGTACTTTACTACTGAGGTCTCATTAATCCTTACTTAGCTTCTAAGGAAGTTCTACCTTCCTCATTTTGAAAGAAAGAGGCACCAAATTGTTTAAGACTCAGTTGGTACAAAGGTTCTCCTGAAGGTCATCTGTAGAATCAATGGAAGAAACAGAACAGAATCACTGATGCTTGTACTGCAAAATTCTGTCATTGGGAGGGTAGAGATGTCACTTAAGTCAATGGGAGGGTGGGCATGGCTGACAACATGAAGTGGAAATCACTGCTTTGTGGTAACCATCACTTTGCAATTCCATCATATCATAGACCTCTACAAGAGGTAGAACTGTTGAAGTAGAAAAGACAAAATTCTATGAATTTTATTTTTGTGCCTCCCCCACTTCATTTTTCTAGGAGAAGTAAAGAATCTCACAGGAAATCTTCAATTCCCAGTTATTATCAATTTCTCAATTATCCAAAATCAGAGGCTTGAATCGGTATAACATCAAGGGATTTTATACATAACAAAGTTTTAGCCTTAATGTGAGAAATGCAATCAAGTATTTTCCCGTGTGGTCTGGAACTGAAAGTACAGAGGCTTTTGGTCAAAATATTTCTTTCTTTATATCCTAGCATACAACTCAGCAAATGTCAGAATAAAAGTTTTCAGGCAGCTTAAAATGATAATTGACTATCTCAATTTATGAAAGGGCCATTGCATAAGTGAAATAGAATATTATTTTAAAAAAAGATCATCTTTATTGGTAACAGGTCAAGAAGAATGCAGGGGGTTAGTCATACAGACAAGTAACATACAACTAGTATCTCCTAGTGGAGTCTGGTTAGACCTATTAGATTAAGAAGAGACACACAGAATCCAATTGCTTAAAGTCATAAAATTGAATGTCTGAGAAATATGTGGGAAGACAGGTTAATAAAAAATAGCCACACTGTGGCCTTTGCTATGGATACACTGTGAACCTTTGCTACGGTTGATGGTTTGAAGAACTGGAATTCTAATCCATGTGTGTGCCCTAAAGAAACCTGGAAGTTTCTCTCTTCCTAATTCTTTACGGCTTTTGAGAAGGTAATGCTAGTATTATATTATTCAAAAAACAACAAGTAGGTATAAACAGAGATGCTACTATGGCCAACCAACTTCCTTACAATGTGATAGAGTCAAACTTAAACCAGAAACTAAAAGACACCTTCCCAGAGATTCAAATATTGCCCAGTTTTTTGGGGGCAATCTCAGTTTTTATTAAAACTTCAATGCTCATATTAAAAAAAAAAAAAAAACTTCAATGCTCAGTGTAAATTTAATGGTACTTAGGTCAACTAATCATCAACAAAGCAGGAAAGAATACCCCATGCAAAATAGGCAATCTCTTTGTTTCAGGATTTCTTTTCCTTTAGAACCCACTGTTCTTGGTCACACCGCTTTGAAGAATGAAGAGGTAGACCTGATGAAGGGTGGTGGGCAATAAAGGAAAGTTTATTGGGTGGTAGTATAAAGCTCCCAAAGAGGGAGGGGACCTGAGAGGGTTGCCGTTGGTGTTTCTAAGTGTAGGGCTTTTTATAAGAATGTTGCCAGGCTGTCTTAATCTGATTTAACACTCCGTGCACCTGATACCCAACCGGCCTTTTGTCTATGCACTCATCTACCTATCAGATAGTTGTTCACATGGGAAAGGGTGGAGGGTTCCTTCCAGGGGAGTGTAGAAACTTTTTTCCTTTTAAGGGTAGTTTCCTCTTAGGACAGGGGCCCCTTGCCCCTACCTGCCTTTCTACTTACTATCCTCCATTATCTTCAACAAATGGTTTGGGGGAAACTGGACAACAACATGCAGAAGAATGAAACCGGATCATTTTCTGACACTATACACAAAAATAAATTCAAAATGGATGAAAGACCTAAATGTGAGACAGTTAACCATCAAAATCCTAGAGGAGAACACAAACAACAACCCCTTTGACCTCAGCTGTAAAAACTTCTTACTAGACATGTCTCTGGAGGCAAGGGAAAGGAAGGGAAACATGAACTATTGGGAGTTCATCAAGAAAAAAAGCTTCTGCACAGAGAAGGAAACAATCAACAAAACAAAAGACAGCCTATTGACTGGGGAAAGATATTTGCAAATGATATATCTGATAAAGGGTTAGTATCCAAAATCTATAAAGAATTTGTCAAACTCAACCCTCCCCAAACAAATAATCTAGTTAAGAAATGGGCAAAAAACATAAATAGACACTTTTCCAAAGATGACATCCAGATGGCTAAAGACACATGAAAAGATGCTCAAAATCACTTATCATGGAACTACAAATCAAAACCACAATGAGGTACCACTTTACACCTGTCAGAATGGTTAAAATTACCAATGCAAAATATAACAGGTGTTGGCAAGGATGTGGAGAAAGGGGAGTCCTCTTGTGCTGTTGGTGGGAATGCACACTGGTGGAGCCACTCTGGAGAATAGCATGGAGGTTCCTCAAAAAGTTAAAAATAGAATTACCCTACAATCCAGCAATTGCACTACTAGGTATTTATCCAAATGATACAAAAATACAGATTCAAAGAGGTTAATGTACTCGATGTTTATAGGAGCACTATTGACAATAGTCAAACTATAGAAGGAGCTCAAATGCCTTTGACTGATTAATTAATAATGAAGATTGGGAGATATATATCTATTATATATATATAATAGATATATATATATAATGGAATATTACTCACCTATGAAAAAGAATGAAATATGAAATCTTGGCATTTTTAATGATGTGGATGGAGCTAGAGTGTATTATGATAAGTGAAAAAAGAGAAAAACAAATACCATACCATGATCTCACTCATATGTAGAATTTAATAAATAAAACAGATGAATATATGGGAAGGGGGGAAAGGAACCAAATCATAAGAGACTCTTACTGATAGAGAATATACAGAGGGTTGATGGAATGAAGCAGGTGGGGGATGGGCTAGATGGGGATGGTATTAAAGAGGGCACTTGTTATGATGAGCTCTGACTATTGTATGTAGGCAATGAATCACTGAGTTCTATTCCTGAAACCAAAATAGCATTGTATGTTAAGTAACTAAATTAAAAAATAATAATAAAATAAAGAAATACGGTACTTACTGCCAAAAATTAAATCGTGTTTGCATACGATCAAATTGGTGTATATTTGAAATATAAAAATCTCTGATTGACACTGTGATTTTTTTCCTATTATCTAAAATCTTAACACATTCACTATATGTTAATATGCAAGAAAGAAATGTTCATTTGATGAAGGGGAAAGTTTAAGGAAAAAGGAGTCAGAACATATTGGAGATATTTGTAAAAAAGGAATCAACTCAACAGGACATTTATCTGTTGAAATTAATGTACTTTTTATTTTTTCCCTCAGGGGGAAAAACATAGATGTGACAGTGGCAGATCCCATCACTAACTTCAGGGGTCGTTCAGCTCGATACAAACTGGAACCAGAATGGTAGGACCTTGATCACAAACAGGACTTGTGTTTTCAATTTTTGCCCCAGCATCTTTTCCAAACTAAGGCATTTAGCCCTCATTAAAAAGCTGTAGAGAAGGAAATCAAACTGTCCTTATTTTACAGATAAGAAGTGAACACTAAATAATGTGTTGAAGGTTTATAGAATAAGTATATAATAAAGCTGGAATTTCTACCCAGTAAATGATAGAGCTGGGATTTTAACTCATCTCCAGAGAGTATCTGAGTATAGAACTTCTATTCTCAATTCAGTATATATAATGCTTCCTACAGATAGAGAAACCATCTTATTTTCCAAAGACCCTTGTTTGAACAAACACTCTGATTTTGGCATTTGTTATAATGAGGTCCCATAAGGAGTTCTCTCCCACAGTGTCTACCATACATCTTTGTGGGTTTCCTAATCCCTCCCATACTCCTTGATGTTGGATTAGTATTGAAAAATACCCACAATGTTTTCATAGCAAATCCTCAGGTTCACCATAATAATTTCTATTGTGAAGCAGGAGTTTGGCAACTGATTGACAATGACACATAGAAGTTGATTTCCAAACTCTCTTTTGTGGGAACTGCCTCAGTATACATAATGAATCAGGGCTTTCTGCATCCAGAAATAGATACAGACTTCTGGAGGAATGGTGAGGTGCCTGTGTCAACGGATTAATTGAGAAAGACCCTGTCTTAATAAGATACACAATAGAAAGGCTGCAACGATTGCACAAATTACTAAGGCCCTGGTTGTCAGAATAGACATTATTTTTGCTATTCGGATTTGCTTTATAGACTAGAATGCAAGAATCTGTATCCAGGTCATAGGGAATGAAACTCTGAAAAACAAACTTTAAAAGACTGCCATGCACACACACACTTTAGGTACTGGGGATTCAGTGAAGAACTACTTTGTGATCAATGTTCGGGAGTAGAACACAAGGTGAAGAAAGGAATTCTGTCCACCCTGAAAGGTTGCAGTGAGGAACAGAACGCTGAGGACTCTCAAACTTCATGAATGGCAGACACATCTGGGCTCTCAGCAGGGACAGCCCGACTTCCTTGCTGCAACTGCAGCAGCCCTTCTGTATACACTCCAGAAGCAGAATAATTCTGTGTCTTTAGTGGGCTCCCGGGGCATTCGCAGCGTAGGAAGCAATGTTAACCATTTTGACACAACTGGAGTTCAAGCCCTGGGTGGTGGACCCTAGCAAAGAAGCAGAGGTGGAGAGCATTCCCAGAGACTCCCCAGCACATAGCCTCAACAGGGTTCCTTAGCAAAGAGCTGGATTAGAAGAAGAGGGAAACCACTGATGCTCAATGTCAGCCCCTGGCATGGAACCAGTTCTTGACAAAGTTCTGACTTGACTCCTGAAAATGTGAAATTTACCAAGAGAGTGAGTTGGGTTTTTTTTGGGTTTTTTGTTTTTTTCGTTTTGTTTAAGATTATTTATTTATTTGACAGTGAGAGAGGGAACACAAGCAGGTGGAGTGGGAGAGGGAGAAGCAGGCTTCCTGCTGAGCAGAGAGCCCGATGTGGGGCTTGATCCTAGGACCCTGGGATCATGACCTGAGGCAAAGGCAGACGAGCCACCCAGGTGCCCCAAGAGTGAGTCTTTTTATAGAGCAAAGTCAATACATTTCAAGGTCTCCTTCTGCTTCAGATTCTCTTTCTTACTTTTTTTTGCTAATTAAATATTTTTAAGTTCATAAAATGTTAATGATTACAGCTAGTAGGATATTTCACTTTTTGATACACTTTTATGGGGACAGTTTTAAAGATCTTAACCATATAATACTTGCTCCTTTCAAAAAACATACCAAATATGATTCTACTATTTTAATAAATATAAGATTTTGGTATTTTAATAAAAACTAAACATTGATAGGTAGATGTTACAGATGCTTTTCTTAACATTAACTAAATTTCTACTTAAAATATTTTCAGATTTTTCACAAACATATTCTGCTTATTTTTTATTTTTAAAAGATTTTATTTATCTGAGAGAGAGTGAGCAAGAAAGAGAGAGAACATAATTGGGGGAGGGGCAGAGGAGAGGGAGAAGAAGACTCCCCACTGAGCAGGAAGCCCCAGGCAGTGCTCAATCCAGGACCCCAAGATCATGACCTGAGCTGAAGGCAGACACTTAACTGACTGAGCCTGTGGGTGGGGGGAAGGAGGGGCTCTGTTTATTTTTAAATGATTCATTTCAACAACAGTCAATCAAAACTCTTACTGGAATATTTCAGAGCCAATTATCCAGCAATAAGTTACTTATGTATGTAATTTAGTAATTTTTCTTTCTTTTTTTTTTTTAAGATTTATTTGTTCATTTGAGAGAAAGAGAAAGATCAGGCAGACAGAGGGGCAGAGGAAGGAGACAAGCAGACTCCCCTGCTGAGGCTGGAAGTTTGCAGCATTGGGGCTCTATCCTAGAACCCCAATATCATGACCTGAGCCAAAATCAAGAGTCAACTCAAGTCAAGCTCAACCAACTGAGACACCAATGTGTTTCAGTAACTTTTCTTTAAAAATGAAAACAAATACTCATAATTCCTCTAATATAAATTACATAAATTAATATAATTTCATCTTGCCAAAATATCAGCTTATACCTTACCTAGAAAGTGCATATTTTTCAAGAATAAAATTTGAATGTAGGCACTGAGAACAGAAAAGACCATGAAATACGGTATTCTATGATTTTTTTTTCCTGAAGATCAACACATTCTTAAGTAGAAACAAATTCCTACCTTTAGAATACTTACTCACTGATACAGATTAGATATAATTTTTAATAGGTTTTAAAGGTATAGTCCCCAAGAGAGATTCTTTGAAAATGCCTGAAGATAATGCAACCATTTTGTCTATCTCTCGGTAAGTCCATTCTTTTTCACAATATGTTTATATTTCAACTCATTGATATTTTAAAAATATATTTTTGGTATTACCCTTGAAACATTTTGTTTTCTTGAATGTATTCCATTCTTCATTTATTAATTGTCTTTCTCTAAAACTTATTTCATCGTTGCCTGCTAGTTTATCATAAGTATATAGAATTGCATAAATTGGAAATGAAGGGTTTAGATGTGTTTATTGATTTTACCTCCTTGAATATTTTCTCTATGAATCCACATATTCTTCCATGGCTATCATCAAAATTTCTATATTACAACAAAGGAAACTTGAAATAATGATGAGAGACATAGGTATACAGAAACTTAATAATTCATTTTTAATCTTCTATTTTTGGTTTTTCCTCAACTTTTACAGGATGTGGAAGGAAAAGCAATCTTTGTAGTGACAAAGCTGACCAATGTACCCTTGGGGAAGAGACTCGTTTTCTTCAATACTGAAAAAGGCAGATTTTGACACTTTAACTATAAGTGTAAAATTTATAATTAACCTCTAGAAATGAGCTTTAATCTCTGATCAGGGAGAGTGAGATACACTGTACAATATCGACTATGGAAGAACTATGTATACCAACACATTCATCCTCTTTTTAATTTGATATTTAAATCAAAAGGGATTTAAGCAATATGTAAAGGCTAATTACTTAGAGCTGCAAATGTATAAGTCAATAATGACAGAGAGTAGTTTTCACTTTTAGCCTAAAACTATAAATAAATCCTTTTTGCTAATCCAGACATTAAAAAAATGCCTTTGTGTAGTTCTTCAAAACTATATCTGAAAGTTAACACAGTTCAGGAGAAAAATATATTATAAATTAACCATAGAATTCAGAATATTGTGGAAAGATTATTTTCATTCAGATCAGATTTATTTTAATTCAAATTGATGTTTGGAATTCTTATTTGCACTGAAAATAAATCCCAATGAATGTATAGTTTTAATGCTTGAGAAAAATCTCTTTATAATATCGCCAACACTGAACTACCAGGTTCAGTGGATTTCAGTTGGAAATAAAAAAAACCTGTAGAAATGTGCATATATATATATATATATATATATATATACACACATATATATTTTATATATCTTTATGAATATATATTTTATATCTCATATATCTCATATCTACATATAATATAGATATATCATATATATATATATAATATATATATATATATATATATCTATCCCCGAACAAAACAAACAGCAATGCATTGAAATCTGATGTAACATGAGCAAATGGAAATTCAAGGATGGTTCAGTCTTCATTTTTTGGATTTAGCCTATTTATTTTTCTAGTTCATTTTTTATAGTAGTTTACTATTTCTAATAACTTGGTATATATTCTCTGAGTATTAGTATTTATATAAATGAAATTAGATAAATATTTATCTATTATATATGAACAGCTCATTCCTAAGAGAAAAAAAATCAGTTTGTTTAATAAATTCAAAACAATGATAACCTTCTCTAAGAATAAGAACATGAGAATAATGCAACAATGGGAAAACACTTTTTACTCACTAGGTTAGGAAAAATTTTAAAAAAGGACAATATCAATTGCTTATAAGGATTCATGGAAGCAGTTTTATCATGCACTGATGATCAGAATGTGAATTGCTACACCTTTCCCAAGAATTTAGACAATTCTTATTAAAATGTATAAATGCACATGTCCAATCCAATAAAAACTTGAAAATTAAAATTTAAACAGCACTTCACAAAGTGGAAGTCTATCAAATAAACTTGTGAAAAAGTGCTGGGAATATAAATAAGAAAATCCCTTTAGAGAGCAATTTGACAATATCTAGTAAAGATGAGTGTGCACATACAATTTCATTTTTATGTATATACCAGAGAAGTTTGAACCAAATCACCAAGGAAAGTGTGATGGTTACTTTTATGAGTCAACATGAGAGGGCCACAAGGTGCTCAGATATTTAGTCAAACATTATTGTGGGTGTGTCTGTGAGTGTGTTTTCATACGAGATTAATATTTAAACTGGTAGATTGAACAAAACATAATATTCTTCCTCATGTCAGTGGCCCTTATCCAATCAATTTAAGGCATGAATAAAACAAAAAAGCTGACCTTTCTATAAGCAATGAGTGGGATTGGAGGGACTCTTTTTGCCTAACTATACGAGCTTTGGTATCAGTCTTTTCTTGCATTTAGATGCAGACTGAAGGGTTTCAGATGGGAACATACACAATCAAATCTTCTGGTTTCCAGGCCTTGAGATTCTCAATGGAATCAATGGCTCTCCTGGGTCTCCACCTTGCTAACAGAAAATCTTGGAGCTGCTCAGCTTCCATAATTCCAGGAGCCAATTCCTTACAATAAATTTCTTTCTCTTTCTTCCTCTTCCCCTCCCATAGATTAGAGAGATGTATATATACATCCTGTTGTGTAAATAAATATAAAAATACAATAAATAAAAATATGTATTATTATATATAATATATATAACAAATATATATTATTCATATATATGTGTGTGTGTGTAGTGCCAAACAGAGCCTGTGTGTGTCACATACACACACTCACAAAATTGTCTCTGTTTCCCTGGAGAACTCTGCCTAATACAGTAAACATATAAGAAACATTATGGTGGTACTGTTGGTAATAACAAGAAATTGGAAACAGCTTAAATGTCCATTAACAGAAGAATGGATATGCAAAATTGTGGAATCGGCCTACAAACCTACAGTGGAACACTACATACCCCTGAAAATGAAAGAACTAGAGATATAGTGTGAAAACACAACACTGAGTGAAACGAAAAAGTTGTGGAAGGCTACTTACCGTAGCATTCATGTAAATTTTTATGTAAATTTTAACATATACAATTACCATATTAGTTATGAAAACATATACATGGCATAAAAGTGAGAAAACATTCATGGAGGTTAAGAACACATTCAGGATAGGAGTTAACTCTGAAAAGGAAAAGGGGAAAAATGGAATCAGAGAATATCATCTCTATTCGTAATACATCCTAATCTTTTTTTTTATTTTAATTTTTTATTTTTATAAACATATAATATATTTTTATCCCCAGGGGTACAGGTCTGTGAATCACCAGGTTTATACACTTCACAGCACTCACCATAGCACATACCCTCCCCAATGTCCATAACCCCACCCCCCTTCTCCCAACCCCCCTCCCCCCAGCAACCCTCAGTTTGTTTTGTGAGATTAAGAGTCATTTATGGTTTGTCTCCCTCCCGATCCCATCTTGTTTCATTTATTCTTTGGCGCCTTAACCCCCCATGTTGCATCTCCACTTCCTCTTATCAGAGAGATCATATGATAGTTGTCTTTCTCCGATTGACTTATTTCGCTAAGCATGATACCCTCTAGTTCCATCCACGTCATCGCAAATGGCAAGATTTCATTTCTTTTGATGGCTGCATAGTATTCCATTGGGTATATATACCACATCTTCTTTATCCATTCATCTGTTGATGGACATCTAGGTTCTTTCCATAGATTGGCTATTGTAGACATTGCTGCTATAAACATTCGGGTGCACGTGCCCCTTCGGATCACTACGTTTGTATCTTTAGGGTAAATACCCAGTAGTGCAATTGCTGGGTCATAGGGTAGTTCTATTTTCAACATTTTGAGGAACCTCCATGCTGTTTTCCAGAGTGGTTGCACCAGCTTGCATTCCCACCAACAGTGTAGGAGGGTTCCCCTTTCTCCGCAACCTCGCCAGCATCTGTCGTTTCCTGATTTGTTAATTTTAGCCATTCTGACTGGTGTGAGGTGATATCTCATTGTGGTTTTGATTTGTATTTCCCTGATGCCGAGTGATGTGGAGCACTTTTTCATGTGTCTGTTGGCCATCTGGATGTCTTCTTTGCAGAAATGTCTGTTCATGTCTTCTGTCCATTTCTTGATTGGATTATTTGTTCTTTGGGTGTTGAGTTTGCTAAGTTCTTTATAGATTTTGGACACTAGCCCTTTATCTGATATGTCATTTGCAAATATCTTCTCCCATTCTGTCAGTTGTCTTTTGGTTTTGTTAACTGCTTCCTTTGCTGTGCAAAAGCTTTTGATCTTGATGAAATCCCAATAGTTCATTTTTGTCCTTGCTTCCTTTGCCTTTGGCAATGTTCCTAGGAAGATGTTGCTGAGGCTGAAGGTCGAAGAGGTTGCTGCCTGTGTTCTCCTCAAGGATTTTGATGGATTCCTTTCTCACATTGAGGTCCTTCATCCATTTTGAGTCTATTTTTGTGTGTGGTGTAAGGAAATAGTCCAATTTCATTTTTCTGCCTGTGGCTGTCCAATTTTCCCAACACCATTTATTGAAGAGGCTGTCTTTTTTCCATTGGACATTCTTTCCTGCTTTGTCGAAGATTAGTTGACCATAGAGTTGAGGGTCTATTTCTGGGCTCTCTATTCTGTTCCATTGATCTATGAGTCTGTTTTTGTGCCAGTACCATGCTGTCTTGATGATGACAGCTTTGTAATAGAGCTTGAAGTCCGGAATTGTGATGCCACCAACTTTGGCTTTCTTTTTCAATATTCCTTTGGCTATTCGAGGTCTTTTCTGGTTCCATATAAATTTTAGGATTATTTGTTCCATTTCTTTGAAAAAAATGGAAGGTATTTTGATAGGGATTGTATTAAATGTGTAGATTGCTTTAGGTAGCATAGACATTTTCACGATATTTATTCTTCCAATCCAGGAGCATGGAACATTTGTCCATTTCTTTGTGTCTTCCTCAATTTCTTTCATGAGTAGTTTATAGTTTTCTGAGTATAGATTCTTAGCCTCTTTGGTTAGGTTTATTCCTAGGTATCTTATAGTTTTGGGTGCAATTGTAAATGGGATTGAATCCTTAATTTCTCTTTCTTCTGTCTTGTTGTTGGTGTAGAGAAATGTAACTGATTTCTGTGCATTGATTTTATATCCTGACACTTTACTGAATTCCTGTACAAGTTCTAGCAGTTTTGGAGTGGAGTCTTTTGGGTTTTCCACATATAGTATCATATCATCTGCGAAGAGTGATAGTTTGACTTCTTCTTTGCCGATTTGGATGCCTTTAATATCCTTTTGTTGTCTGATTGCTGAGGCTAGGACTTCTAGTACTATGTTGAATAGCAGTGGTGATAATGGACATCCCTGCAGTGTTCCTACCTTAACGGAAAAGCTCTCAGTTTTTCTCCATTGAGAATGATATTTGCGGTGGGTTTTTCATAGATGGCTTTGATAATATTGAGGTATGTGCCCTTTATCCCTACACTTTGAAGAGTTTTGATCAGGAAGGGATGCTGTACTTTGTCCAATGCTTTTTCAGCATTTATTGAGAGTATCATATGGTTCTTCTTCTTTCTTTTATTAATGTGTTGTATCACATTGATTGATTTGCGGATGTTGAACCAACCTTGCAGCCCTGGAATAAATCCCACTTGGTCGTGGTGAATAATCCTTTTAATGTACTGTTGAATCCTATTGGCTAGTATTTTGGTGAGAATTTTCGCATCTGTGTTCATCAAGGATATTGGTCTGTAGTTCTCTTTTTTGATGGGATCCTTGTCTGGCTTTGGGATCGAGGTGATGCTGGCCTCATAAAATGAGTTTGCAAGTTTTCTTCCCTTTCTATTTTTAGGAACAGTCTCAGGAGAATAGGAATTAGTTCTTCTTTAAATGTTTGGTAGAATTCCCCCGGGAAGCCGTCTGGCCCTGGGCTTTTGTTTGTTTGGAGATTTTTGATGACTGTTTCAATCTCCTTACTGGTTATGGGTCTGTTCAGGCTTTCTATTTCTTCCTGGTTCAGCTGTGGTAGTTTACATGTCTCTAGGAATGCATCCATTTCTTCCAGATTGTCAAATTTGTTGGCGTAGAGTTGCTCATAGTATGTTCTTATAATTGTCTGTATTTCTTTGGTGTTAGTCATGATCTCTCCTCTTTCATTCATGATTTTATTTATTTGGGTCCTTTCTCTTTTCTTTTTGATAAGTCTGGCCAGGGGTTTATCAATGTTATTAATTCTTTCAAAGAACCAGCTCCTAGTTTCATTGATTTGTTCTATTGTTTTTTTGGTTTTTATTTCATTGATGTCTGCTCTGATCTTTATGATTTCTCTTCTCCTGCTGGGTTTAGGGTTTCTTTCTTGTTCTTTCTCCAGCTCCTTTGGGTGTAGAGTTAGGTTGTGTACCTGAGACCTTTCTTGTTTCTTGAGAAAGGCTTGTACCGCTATATATTTTCCTCTCAGGACTGCCTTTGTTGTGTCCCACAGATTTTGAACCATTGTGTTTTCATTATCATTTGTTTCCATGAATTTTTTCAATTCTTCTTTAATTTCCTGGTTGACCCATTCATTCTTTAGAAGGATGCTGTTAGTCTCCATGTATTTGGGTTCTTTCCAACTTTCCTCTTGTGATTGAGTTCTAGCTTCAGAGCATTGTGGTCTGAAAATATTCAGGGAATGGTCCCAATCTTTTGATACTGGTTGAGACCTGATTTAGGACCCAGGATGTGATCTATTCTGGAGAATATTCCATGTGCACTAGAGAAGAATGTGTATTCTGTTGCTTTGGGATGGAATGTTCTGAATAGATCTGTGATGTCCATCTGGTCCAGTGTGTCATTTAAGGCCTTTATTTCCTTGTTGATCTTTTGCTTGGATGATCTGTCCATTTCAGTGAGGGGAGTGTTAAAGTCCCCTACTATTATTATATTATTGTTGATGTGTTTCTTTGATTTTGTTATTAATTGGTTTATATAGTTGGCTGCTCCCATGTTAGGGGCATAGATATTTAAAATTGTTAGATCTTCTTGTTGGACAGATCCTTTGTGTATGATATAGTGTCCTTCCTCATCTCTTATTATAGTCTTTGGCTTAAAATCTAATTGATCTGATATAAGGATTGCCACTCCTGCTTTCTTGTGATGTCCATTAGCATGGTAAATTGTTTTCCACCCCCTCACTTTAAATCTGGAGGTGTCTTCGGGTTTAAAATGAATTTCTTGTAGGCAACATATAGATGGGTTTTGTTTTTTTATCCATTCTGATACCCTGTGTCTTTTGATTGGGGCATTTAGCCCATTCACATTCAGGGTAACTATTGAGAGATATGAATTTAGTGCCATTGTATTGCCTGTAAGGTGACTGTTACTGTATATTGTCTCTGTTCCTTTCTGGTCTACTACTTTTAGGGTGTCTCTTTGCTTAGAGGACCCCTTTCAATATTTCCTGTAGAACTGGTTTGGTGTTTGCAAATTCTTTCAGTTTTTGTTTGTCCTGGAAGCTTTTAATCTCTCCTTCTATTTTCAATGATAGCCTAGCTGGATATAGTATTCTTGGCTGCATGTTTTTCTCGTTTAGTGCTCTGAATATATCATGCCAGCTCTTTCTGGCCTGCCAATGTGGATAAGTCTGCTGCCAATCTAATATTTTTACCATTGTATGTTACAGACTTCTTTTCCTGGGCTGCTTTCAGGATTTTTTCTTTGTCACTAAGACTTGTAAATTTTACTATTAGGTGACGGGGTGTGGACCTATTCTTATTGATTTTGAGGGGGTTCTCTGTGCCTTCTGGATTTTGATACTTGTTCCCTTTGCCATATTAGGGAAATTCTCTACAATAATTCTCTCCAATATACCTTCTGCTCCCCTCTCTCTTTCTTCTTCTTCTGGAATCCCAATTATTCTAATGTTGTTTCATCTTATGGTGTCACTTATCTCTCGAATTCTCCCCTCGTGGTCCAGTAGCTGTTTGTCCCTCTTTTGCTCAGCTTCCTTATTCTCTGTCATTTGGTCCTCTATATCGCTAATTCTTTCTTCTGCCTCATTTATCCTAGCAGTGAGAGCCTCCATTTTTGATTGCACCTTATTAATAGCTTTTTTGATTTCAACTTGGTTAGATTTTAGTTCTTTTATTTCTCCAGAAAGGGCTTTTATATCTCCCGAGAGGGTTTCTCTAATATCTTCCATGCCTTTTTCGAGCCCGGCTAGAACCTTGAGAATCGTCATTCTGAACTCTAGAACTGACATATTACCAATGTCTATATTGATTAGGTCCCTAACCTTTGGTACTGCCTCTTGTTCTTTTTTTTGTGGTGAATTTTTCCGCCTTGTCATTTTGTCCAGATAAGAGTATATGAAGGAGCAAGTAAAATACTAAAGAGGTGACAAAGACCCCAGGAAAATATGCTTTAACCAAATCAGAAGAGATCCCAAATCATGGGGGGGGGGGG
>NW_019154125.1:2986911-3340033 GCF_002288905.1 Enhydra lutris kenyoni | reverse complement strand
ATGAAAAAGAAAAAAAAATAAATTAACTGCAAGACTAAAGAATCATGAGCAGAAAGCCATGAGTTCCGTGCTTTGCTTTCTCCTCCTCTGGAATTCCGCTGCTCTTCTTGGTATTGAAACTGCACTCCTTGGTAGGTGAACTTGGTCCTTGCTGGATTTCTTGTTGTTCTTCTGGGAGAGGGGCCTGTTGTGGTGATTCTCAAGTATCTTTGCCCCAGGCGGAATTGCACCGCCCTTACCAGGGGCCGGGCTGAGTAATCAGCTCGGGTTTGCTTTCAGGAGCTTTTGTTCCCTGAATGCTTTCCGTAGAGTTCCGGAGGACAGGAATGAAAATGGCGGCCTCCTAGTCTCTGGCCCAGAGGAGCCGAGAGCTTGGGGCCCCACTCCTCAGTGTGCCCTCAGAGAATAGCGCCCAATTACTCCTGTCTCCCTGGCCTCCGGCCGCGCTCCGAGCTCACCGAGCCTGCAACCGGTTCAAGGTAACCCGGAGCTGAGACCTCACTTCTCGGCTCTGTCTCTGTAGCCAGCTTCCCCATTCTAATACCTGCAAGCTCTACAACACTCATACACCCCTGATCCTTCTGTGACCCTGCGGGACCTGAGGTCACGCTGACCCCACATGGGCTTCACCCCGGTTTAGCCTCTGGAGCGATGTCCCTCAGTGGAACAGACTTTTAAAAGTCCTGATTTTGTGCTCCGTTGTTCCACTGCTTGCCGGGAGCCACGTCCCCCCCCGCCCCCCGCGGTCTATCTTCACGTCACTTTGGATTCACTTCTCCACCAGTCCTACCTTTCAGAAAGTGGCTGATTTTCTGTTTCTAGAATTGCTGTTCTTCTTCTCTTCGATCTCCCATTGGATTTGTAGGTGTTTGTGATCTTTAGATAAGCTATCTAGCAGATCTCCCGCTACCTGAAGTACTCTCAGCCTGCTACTTCTCCGCCATCTTGACTCCTTTCCCCTAATACATCCTAATCTTAAACTGCATAGTCCAAGAGTGCACATTTTTGTTGATTATGTCACTTTTTAAAATATTTAATATATTTATTGTAACAAAGAAAATGGGGTCTATGTTACTGACACCACGCCAAAATACATGTTTAGAGGGGCGCCTGGGTGGCTCAGTGGGTTAAGCCGCTGCCTTCGGCTCGGGTCATGATCTCAGAGTCCTGGGATCGAGCCCCGCATCGGGCTCTCTGCTCTCTAGGGGAGCCTGCTTCCTCCTCTCTCTCTGCCTGCCTCTCTGCCTGCTTGTGATCTCTCTGTCAAATAAATAAGTAAAATCTTTAAAAAAAAAAAAAATACATGTTTAGAGCAATACCTTTAGGTATTGCACACAAAACCACTGAAGGAATAATATCATACATTATGTATTAAATTTATAGCTGAGCTGAAATAAAGGAAAGAAATTTCCTTAGATCAGAAACAGGAAGAAGACAAGAACCCATGGGGAAAGGAGAGGCAGAACCAGTGTTTGCCTGGGAGGTGTCTGGTGATCCACGCAGGTGAACCCAGACACTGTGTGCAGAGGGCCAACAGATGGGTGGCAACAGAGCTTGGGGTCTGTGCAGCATGAGAGGGTGGACTGCCCATCACTGCATGAAAGGAAAATTCCTGAAAGGCAACACTCAGGGGAGAATCAAGAGAAAACTATCCAACAAAGAGTGAGAGTATGCATCACTCTCTGTACCAGACTTGGCCAATAAAGAACAGGAAAAAAAGGGGGGGGGGGAATTCTTTGTGGTTTTCTAACCACAAATCTTGACACATGAGGATTTGTGGTATGAATTCATAATAAGTGTGGGTCCCAATGACCATAATCCAGTTTTAAATAATGTTGCTTTCAAGCTGTTTGTATCATAATGTCCTCTCTAGAGAAAAGCAATTTAAATAAAGACCTCAGATAACCCCTACAAAGAAAATTCCAAGTACCAAGAGTTCGTATTTAAAAGTCACTGAAACAGGTGAAGAAACAGGTGGACAAAACCCTCTTCCACAAGGGTCAAGAAAGAGCTCCCTGGGCCTTTGAGCTGATTTCCAGAGGGGTCAGGAGCACCTCCCCCACCCATATTCTCTAGAGATATCTGGCTTCCCCCAGGGGTTCATTAACAGGAGTCAAGAGGGAGGTCCCAAAACACACCCACCATTCCTGCCAGGGTTAGCCTGCTGGAGTAACGTCCCCACAGTATGCCTTAAGTGCACTAGCACTCACCTGTCATCTCAAGTCATCTCTGGCATCTCAAGAAGTCCCAGACGCTCAGGCTCCCTGGTCCCCACTATAACCCCTATGAAGCTCTGTGCATCCCCTAAGCTGCCCTCCTTATCATCCTGTTTCAATTCTGTACCTCTTGCAAAGCACGACCCATCATCAACAAAAACTGCTGTATCATCAACACTTCCTTGACCCTTCTCTCCAAAATCTTGTTGCAACAGAAATAATCTTGAGGATACTTCTTCCCCAGAGTCCTTTCATGTGGTTATTTTTGTTTGTTTTTCTCACCTCAATAATCTTTGTACCCTAGAGGGAGTGAAGGTGCTCCCCTTACTCCTCATTGTTTCTTCTGAATTAGGATTTTTATCTCCTTAAATTTCATTTTATCAGACTATATACTTTATCCCTGTATATATATATCTCCCAGTTTTTAAAAATGTTGCAATCAGAAGAGAACTTTTCCAAATGCCCACAGCCACATGCTCTCACCCAACTGTACCTGCAAGGATAGATCCTGTCTTTTTTTAAAATTTAATTTTATGTTTTTTCAGTGTTTGAAAATTCATTGTTTATGCACCACACCCAGTGCTCCATGTAATACGTGCCCTCCTTAATACCCACCACCAGACTCACCCAACCCCCCACCTTCTCCCCTCCAAAACCCTCAGTTTGTTTCTCAGAGTCCACAGTCTCTCATAGTTTGTCTCCCCCTCCGATTTCCCCCAACTCACTTCTCCTAGGTGAACTAATCTTGCTTGTAGTTAAAGTTGCTCCCACCTCCTGTTGCAATAGAATACTAACTCCCTTCTCTTCTTGCCTATACAGACATTGCTCCTACAATTCTCCTCCCTCTTACCCCCACAGCTTCCTTTTTGCTCTTTCCCCATTTAGCATAACAAAGATGTTCTCCTTTATCCCATCTTAAAAATAAAACAAAAATTAACTTCTCTTGACTCCATTTTTCTTGCTAGACACAGCTCCATTTCTCTGCTCCCTTTAGAGGAAAAAACTCTTCTAATGAGTTGTCTATTCTAGTTGTTTTCCTCACTCTTCAAACACGCGTGCGCACACACACACACACACACACACACACATTTCTCTTTTATATCTATTTCAATCAGGTTGTCTTCAGCTATTCCATGCAAAATGCTCTTGTCAAGTCCCCAGTGAGAGCTGCATCATAAAATCTAATGAAAAGTCTTTTTCTTTCTAAATACTGACATTTAATAGTTTAACCCTCTCTACTTTTAGATATGTTCTCTGCACTTGGTCTAGTAAAAATCTCAAAAGGAACAGGCCTCTAACTTTATTCTGAATTGTTTACCTCCCTCCCCACTATCTGCGCTCCAGACACATTCTTCTCTCCACCTGCTCTCCATCCTTCCAGTGGCTCAGACCCAAAATCTTAGAAGTATCTTTTATTCTTCTTGCTCTGTCAGAGCGTATATCCATTAGTCCACAAATACCAGAATTCAAAGACTTCTTACCACTCCCAATGTCAGGCTACTATGAATTCTTACTTGAATTATTATAAGATTCCTAATGTGTCTTCCTGATTCCATCCCTATTCCTCAATTCCTCATTAGGTGACTATCTACAAGTCACCTGTAAGACATTTTTTTAAAAAAAAACTTTGAGGGTTTGTTGTGTTTTCATTTTTTTTTTTTTTAAGATTTTATTTCTTTGACAGACAGAGATCACAAGTAGGCAGAGAGGCAGGCAGGGAGAGAGGAGGAAGCAGGCTCCCCGATGCGGGGCTCGATCCCAGGACCCTGGGACCATGACCTGAGCCGAAGGCAGAGGCTTTAACCCACTGAGCCACCCAGGCGCCCCTGTTGTGTTTTCATTTTTTAAAAAAAATTTTATAGAAAGAGAGAGGGCAAATGTGGGGAGAGGGACAGAGGAAGAAACAGAATCTTAAACAGGCTCCATGCCCAGCATGAACACTGATACAGGGCTTGATCCCACAAGTCTGAGATCATGCCTGAGTTGAAGTCAAGAGTTGGATGCTTAACTGACTGAGCCACCCAGGCACCTCCAATAAACTGTTTTTAGAGCAGTTTTAGGTTCACAGCAATACTGAGCAGGAGGTGCCGAGATTTGCCACCTACCTCCCACCGCCAAGCATGCATAGACTCTTCTATTATCAATACTGTCCACCAGAGTGGTTCATTTGTTATAGCTGGTGAACCTACTTTGGCACAACACTTTCCCCAAAGTCCATCATTTACATTAGAATTCACTCTTGGTTTTGCACATCCTATAGGTTTGGGCAAACTTATAATGACATGTATCCATTAATATAGTATCATACAGAGTATTTTTACTGCCCTGAAATCCTCTGTGTTACACCCATTCATCCATCTCCCCACTCCGCACAACTCCTGACAATCATTAATCTTTTTACCATCTCCATACTTTGCCTTTTCCAGAAAGTCATATAATTGGAATCATAGACTATGTGCCCTTTCCAGATTTGTCTCTTTCAATTAGTAATATGCATTTAAGATTCTTCTATGTATTATCATAGCTTGAATAATATCTTTTGATGTCCACATCTTTTCATTAGTGCTGAATTATATATTTGATTATCTTGATGTACCATAGTATATTTATTTATTCACTTATGGAATGACACGTTGGTTGGTTGTAAGACTTGGCAACTGTGAATTATGATTTGCTTTTCATTCTCTTGACTGTGTCTTTTATTGAGCAGAAATTTTGAATTTTAATGAAGATCAGCTTATTTATTGTTTCTTTCATGAATTCTGTCTTTGGTATTGTATCTATAAAGTCATCACCATATTCAAGTTCATCTAGATTTTCTCTTAGGCTTTTTTCTATGAGTTTTAGAGTTTTGCGTTTTACATATAGGTGTGTGATCCATTTTGAGTTAATCTGGTTGGAAGGTATAAGGTGTCTGTTTAAATTCGTGTTTTTGCATGTAAATTTCTAGTATTTCAGAACCATTTGTTGAAAAGACTATCTTGTCTTCAATGTATTGCCTTTGTTCTTTGTCAAAAGTCATTTGACGAGATGTTGAAAGATGGTGGTAAAGTAGGAAGACCCTCAGGTCCTCTTGTCCCATGAATACTAGATAACTATCAAATCATATTAAATATCCCAGGAATTGACCTGAAGACTGGCAGAACAAACTCCAAAACTAAAGGTAGAGAAGAGGCCGCATTGAAGAAGGTAGGAAGTGCAGAGATGCAGTATGGGAGAGAAAGGGAATGTGGCCACTATAGTGGGGAGGGAGCCTTGGTCACAGAAAAAGGCAATGGACAGACTAACACACAGGGGAACACATGGGGAAAATGAATCCCCATAGAAACTGACCTGGAAAGCAAGAGAGGCAGAATTTCATGAGTTCTTGAAACCAGCAGGACTTAAAGCCTGGGGTTGTAAAAGTCAGCAGCCTTGGCTCTGGGAGAGCTCAGAGGACATTGGGGTTACTTCTGGAGAGAAGACAGGCAAACAACCCACAGACATACAGCATGGAAATAACAATCTGAAAGCACCTGGAGCACACAGTGGGAAGGTTATTTGCTCATCTCAAGTATATCCCAGAGGGGCAGCATTAATGGAATTACCTCTCCAGGGAAAAAGGAACTGACCAGCACGATTTCCCTCCCCTAACCCTCAGCATAGCACAGGCCCCCCTGTGGGAACCAGAACAGTGCCGATGACACTCACTAAATAACTTGCTTACACGAAGCCCTGTGCCCCCATGCTCTGGTGGAAACACTCTTCTGAGAAATACTTGCCTTAGTTCCAGTGTGGAGGGCTCCCTCCCCCAGAAGATCAGCCCAAACTCCTATTCAGATTCTCCCAATGCCAGAGTTTTGTGAGAGATTAGCCTCCAGTTCCAGTGGTAGTGGTGACAGGTTTTGTTTCACAAACAGATCAGAGCGCACTTAGTTAAAATGAGTCACATTCAGTCCAGGAAAAAAACATTGCTCACAAAAAGCAAATAGAGCCCTCTGCAGAGGACTGGCTTGAAGGATAAAGTGGCCAGGACAAAATAACAGGGCAACCCCTCATATTTTGGAGACTCCTGGTAGCACCAGGCCCTGAGGAACAGGGGACACTACATGGCAGGGTACTATAGGACCTCTTCTTTATCAGGCCATTACCCTCATGAACAGGAGATATAGCTAACTTCCCTAACACAGAGAAACAGGCACAGAGACTTAAACAAAATGAGAAAACAGAGAAATCTATGCCACATGAAAGAACAGAAAAGGGCCACAGCCAGAGATCTGAGTAAAACAGATACAAGTAGCATGCCTACTACAGAATTTAAAGCAATAATCATAGGTATACTCACAGACTAGAGAAAAGAGTGGAAGACAGGAATAAGACCCTTAGCACAGAGATAAGGAATAACAACAGAGATAAAGAGATGAGAAAACACACCTGATGGGATGAATAGCAGACTGGAAGAAGCAGAGGAATGAATCTGTGACCTAGAGGACAGAGTAATGGAAAATAATTAAGCTGAATAAAAGATAGAAAAAGGAATTATGTAAAATGAGAATAGACTTAGGGAACTCAGTGACTCCATCAAATGTAATAACATTCATATTATAGGAGTCCCAGAAGAAGAAGAAGAGAGAGAAAGGGGGGCCAGAAATTTATCTGAAAAAATAATAAATTTATTTGGAGAAATAATAGCTAAAATGATAATTCCTAATCTGGGGAAGGAAACAGATATCTAGATGCAGAAGACACATGGAACTCCCATCAAAATCCACAAAAGCAGATCTGCATCAAGACTTATGTAATTAAATTGGCAAAATATAGAGATAAAGAAAAAATTTTAAAGCAGCAAGACGGGGCACTGGGGTGGCTCAGTGGGTTAAAGCCTCTGCCTTTGGCTGGGGTCATGATTCCAGGGTCCTGGGATCGAGCCCCATATCAGGCTCTCTGCTTAGCAGGGAGCCTGTTTCCTCCTCGCTCCCTCTCTCTCTCTCTCTGCCTGCCTCTCTGCCTACTTGTGATCTGTATTTGTCAAATAAATAAATAAAATCTTAAAAAAAAAAAAGCAGCAAGACAAAAGAAGACAGTAATTTACAAGAGAAAGCCCTTAAGTCTAGCAGAAGATTTTTCAGCAGAAACTTTCCAAGCCAAAAGACAGTGGCATAATATATTCAAACTGCTAATTGAGAAAAATCTGCAGCCAAGAATACTCTATCCAGCAAGGCTATCATTCAGAATAGAAGGAGAGACAAAGAGTTTCCCAGATAAACAAAAACTAAAAGAGTACATGACCATTAAATCAGCCCAAGAAAACATATTAAAGGGGACTTTTTGAGTGGAAAGGAGGGACCAAAAGTAACAGTATAAAAGTAGGAAACAAATGCAGTAAAAATGAATATTTCTATTAAGAAAATCAGTCAAGGAATTCACAAAATAAAAGGATGTAAAATACAAAAACATACACCTAAAATGTGGAGAGGAGAAGAGTAAAGACTGGGCTCAAATTTAAATGACCATCAAGGTAATATAAACTGCCATATTGCAGAAGAGGTTATATACAAACAGAATGATAACTATATATCAGAACCACTAATAAATATGCAAAAAATAAAAAGAAAGAAAACCAAATATGTCACTAAAGAAAATCAACAAATCATGAAAGAGAGAAAGACAAAAAGGATCAGAGAAAATCATCAGAAACAACCACAAAACAAATAATAAAATGGCAATAAATATGTATCTATCAATGATTACTTTAAATGCAAATAGACTCAATGATCCAATCAAAAGACACTGTGATAGAATGGATAAAAAAACAAGACCCATCTATATGCCACATACAAGAGACTCATTTTAGACCTGAAGATGCCTGAAGATTGAAAGTGAGGGGATTGAGAGATATTTATCATGAAAATGGAAGTCAAAAGACAGCTGGAGTAGCAATACTTATTTTGGACAAACTAGACTTTGAAATAGACTGTAACAGGAGAAAAAGAAGGACACTATATAATAAAAGGGACAATCCAATAAGAAGATATAATAATTGTAAATATTTATGGCCCCAACAAGGGAGCATCCAAATACATAAAACAGTTAATAACAAACAGAAATAATCAATAATAATATTATAACAGTAGGAGAATTAAGCACCCTACTCACATCAAAGGACAGATCCTTTAAACAGAAAATCAACATGGAAATAGTGGCTTTGAATGACACACTAGACCAGATGGATTTAACAAATGTATTCAGAATACTCCATCTTTAAATAACAAAATACACATTTTTTTCAAGTGCACATGGAAAATTCTCCAGAATAGATCACATATTAGCCTGCAAAACAAGCCTCAACAAATTCAAGATCTGAGTCATACCATGCGTCTTTTCTGACTACAATGTTATGAAACCAGAAGTCAACTACAAGAAAAAGTCTGAAAAGGCCATAAATACATGGAAGTTAAATAACGTGCTACTAGACAAAGAATGGGTAAACCAGGAACTGAAGCAGGAAAAGAAATTACATGGAGACAAAGGAAAATGAAAACAGCAGTTCAAAACCTTTGGGATTCAGTTAAAGTGGTTCTAAGAGGGGAGTTTATAGCAATACAAGCCTACCTTAAGAAGCAAGAAAAATTTCAAATAAACAACCTAACTTTATACCTAAAGGAGACGTAAAGAACAACAAACAAAACCAAAACCAGCAGAAGGAAGGAAATTAATAAAGATTGAAGCACAACTAAATGATACAGAAACTCAAACAAACAAAAAACCCCAATACAACAGATCAATGAATCCAGGAACTGGTTCTTTGAAATAAAACAATAAAATTGATGAAGAAAAGAGAGAAAGAACTCAAAATCACAAATAAGAGAGGAGAGAAATAACAACCAACACTTACAGAAATACAAGTACGAGAATACTATAAAAAACTATATGCCAACAAATTGCACATCCTGGAAGAAATGGGTAAATTCCTGGAAACACAAAACTAAAAAAACTGAAAGAGGAAGAAATAGAAAATTTGACCAGACCAATAGCAGGCAAAGAAATTGAATAAAAAAAAAATACAACAACAAACAAAGTCCAAGACCAGACAGCTTCACAGGCAACTCCTACCAGACATCTAAAGAAGAGTTAATACCTATTCTTCTCAAATTACTCTAGAAAATAAGGAAGGAAAACTTCCAAAATCATTCTATGAGGCCAGCATTATGCTGATACCAAAACCAGATGAAGACTCCACTAAAGAAGAGAACTACTGGCCAATACGTCTGATGAACACATGTGCAAAAACTCTCAATAAAATAGTAGCAAACAAATGCAATAATACATTAAAAAAAAATCATTCACTGTGACCAAGTGGGATTTATTCCTGGGTTGCAAGTGTAGTTCAATATTCACAAATCAATCATCACGATATGCCACATTAATAAAAGAAAGGATAAGAACCATATGATCATTTCAATAAATGCAGAAAAAGCATTTGACAAGTACAACATCCATTTATGATAAAACCTTCAATAAAGCAGTTTTAGAGGGAATATATCTCAACATAAAATAGTCTAAACATGAAAAACTCATGGGTAATATCATCCTCAATGTGGAAAAAACTGTTTTACCTCTATGGTCAGGAACAAGACAGGGATGTTTACTCTCACCACTGTTTTTTTTAACATAGTACTGGAAGTCTTAGCCACACCAATCAGACAATAAAAAGAAATAAAAAGCATCCAAGTCAGCAAGGAAGAGGTAAAACTTTCACTATTTGCGGATGGCATGATACTCTGTACAGAAAACCCAAAAGACTCCACCAAAAAACTGCTAGAACTGATAAATGAATTCAGTAAAGTCACAGGATACAAAAACCAATGTACAGAAATCTGTTGCATTTCTATACACCAATAAAGAAAAAGCTGCAAGAGAAATTAAGGATTAAATCCCAATTACAATTGCACCAAAAAGAGTAAGATACATAGGAATAAATTTAACCAAAGAGGTGACAGACCTGTACTCTGAAAACTATTATACAATGATGAAAGAAATTATAAAGGATGCAGCAAAATGGAAAGATATTTCATACTCATGGATCTGAAGAAAAGATATAGTTAAAATATCTATACTACCCAAAGCAATCCACACATTTAATGAAATCCCTACCAAAATACCAAGAGCATTTTTCACAGAATAAGAACAATTCTAAAATTTGTATGGAACCACAAAAGACCCTGAATATAGCCAAAGCAGTCTTGAAAAAGAAACGCAAAGCTAGAAGCATCCAGATTCTGGACTTCAAGTTATAGTATCAAACTGTAGTAATCAAAACAGTATGGTACTGGCACAAAAATGGACACATAGATCAATAAAACAGAATAAAAAACCCAGAAATGAACCCACAACTATGTGGTCAATTAATCTTGGACAAAGCAGCAAAGAATATTGTATTGGAAAAGGACAGTCTCTTAAACAAATGGTGTTGGGAAAACTGGAGAGCCACATGCCAAAGAAAGAAATGGGACCACTTTCTTACACTGTATACAAAAATAAATTTAAAATGGATCAAGGACCCAAATGTGTTACCTGAAACCATAAAAAGCCTAGAAGAGAACATAGGCAGTAATTTCTAACATTGGCCGTAGAAACTTCTTTCTAGATATATCTCCTGAGGCAAGTGAAACAAAAGCAAAAATAAACAAAATAAAAATCTTCTGTACAGGAAAGGAAACAATCAACAAAACTAAAAGACAACCTACAGAAAAGGAGATGATATTTGCAAATGACGGATTCAGTAAAAGGTTAATATCCAAAATATATAATGAACTTACAAAACTCAACACCCAAAAAACAAATAATACAACTTTTAAAATGGGCAGAAGATATGAACAGATATATCTCCAAGGAAGACATACAGATAGATGGCCAACAGACACATGAAAAGATGTTCACCATCACTTACCATCAGGGAAATACAAATCAAAACCACACTGAGCTATTGCCTTACATCTGTCAGAATGGGTAAAATAAACAAACAAACAAAAAGAAACAACAGACCTTGGTGAGGATGTGGAAGAAAAAGAATCTTGCACTATTGGTGGAAATGCAAACTGGTGCAGTCGCTCTAGAAAACAGATGGAATTTCCTTAAAAAATTAAAAATAGAACTACCCTAAAACCCGAGCCAGCAATTATACTACTTATTATTTACCTAAAGAATACAAAAACACTAATTCAGGGGAGCCTGGGTGGCTCAGTCAGTTAAGCATCTGTCTTTGACTCACGTCATGATCTCAGAGTACTGGGATCAAGCCCCTAGTTGTGCTTCCTGCTCAGTGAGGAGCCTGCTTCTCCCTCCCCATCTACATGCCCCTCCCCCTGCTTGTGTTCTCTCTCCTCTCTCTATCACACATAAATAAAATCTTTAAAAAGAAAACACTAATTCAAAGGGGTTCATGTACCCCTATGTTTATAGCAGTATTTGCAATAGCCAAGATATGGAAGCAGCCCAAGTGTCCATCAATTGAGGAATAGATTTTTTTAAATGTGGAATACAATTGAATATTATTCAGCCATAAAAAAAGAATGAAATCTTTCCATTTTCAATGACATGAATGTAGCTAGAGAGTATATAATGCTAAGCAAAATATGTCAGCCAGAGAAAAGACAAATACTACATGATTTCACTCATTGGAGGCTTTTAGGAAACAAAACAAATGAACATGGGGAACAAAGACAAATCAAGAAACAGACTCTTAATTATGGAGAAAAAACTGATGGTTACAGGAGCAGGGAATGGATGAAGTAAAGGATGAGGGAGGGCACTTGTGATGAGCACTGGACGGTGTATGGAATTGTTGAATTATTATACACCTGAAACTAATAAAGCATTATATGTTAACTAACTGAAATTAAAATAAAAACCTAAACAGAAATCAATTGACTATATTTATGTGGATATATTTCTGGGCTTTCCTCTGCTTCATTGATCTATTTGTCTATTCTTTCACTAATACTAAAGATATATTTTTGGTGTAAGATTTTATTTATTTATTTGAGAGAGAGAGAGCACAAGCAGGGTGAGGGGCAGAGGGAGAAGCAGACTCCCTGCTAAACAGGAAGTCCAATGTGGGGTACAATCCCAGGACCCTGAGATCATGATCTGAGCTGAAGGCAGACGCTTAACTGACTGAGCCCCCCAGGAGCCCCTGAAGATATTTTTAAAACATACATCAGATCATGCTTTTCCTGTGTTCAAAACCCTCCTGTGGCTCCCTTTTGACTCAGAATGGAAAGTGAAATCATTACAATGAATTATGAGATTCAGCATAACCTGGATCCTGTTCATCTTCTGAGGAACTTTCTGTCATATTATTGTCTTCCCCTGCTTCCTACACTTCAGTCATACTGGACGCCTTCTGTTTCTCAAACATGACGTAGGTCCTTTCATTGACTATTCCTCTTAACATGAGCTGTCTTTCCCCAGATATCAATTATGTAGTCTACTCATGTCCTTCCAGTAAGACCTCCCTCACTACCTTACCTGAAATTACAGCCCAGCCCATCTCTAACTTAATCCACCTTACTCTGCCATTCTCTTTTCTGTCTTCCAGAGAACTTACTGCTTGCTAATATAGAATTATGTATTGTCTCTGTCTCCTCATTGGCTTATAAACTCCATGAAGATTTGGGATCCCCCCCTTTTTTTTCTTTCTTGGGGATTATATCTCTAATATGATAAAAAAAATCAATGAATAGAATTCTGTACTCAGTAAAGATATCTTTTTAGAGTAAAGGCACAATATGAATGTTTCAGACATATAGTAACTGAGATAGTTGTCTACTGTATTAGTTTCTCACCATTAGTATAAAAAAGTTCCACAGACTGGATAGTTTATTTTTTTAAGATTTTATTTATTTATTTGACAGAAAGAGAGACAGCAAGAAAGGGATCACAAACAGGGGGAGTGAGAGAGGGAGAAGCAGGCTTCCTGCTGAGCAAGGAGCCCAATATGGGGCCTCGATCCCAAGAACCTGGGATCATGACCTGAGTCAAAGGCAGACGCTTAGCAACTGAACCACCCAGGCACCCTGACTGCGTAGTTTAAAATAACAGACATAAAGGGGGGTGTCTGGGTAACTCGGCCAGTTGGACATCTGACTCTTGATTTTGGCTCAGGTCATGATCTCAGGGTTGTAGGATCAAGCCTGGTGCCCAGCATGGAGCCTGCCTGGGATTCTCTCTCTCCCTCTCCTGCTACCTCTCCTCTCTCCCTCTCAAAAGAGAAGAAGAGAGAAGAGGAGAGGAGAGGAGAAGGGAGGAAAGGAGAGGAGAAAAAAGGGGAGGGAAGGGGAGAGGAAGGGGGGGAAGGGTAGGAGAGGGGAGGGGAGAGAAGACCCATTGTCTATAGTTTTGAAGACTGAAAGTCCAAAACTGGAGTGTCAATAGGACCATACTCTCTCTGAAACCTGTAGGAGAGAAGATCTCCTTGCCTTTTTCTAGAATCTGGTGGTTTGCTGGCAATCCTCCCCATTCTTTGTCTTATTAGCTTCAGAACTTCCATCTCTGCCTTTATCTTCTCATGGTGTTTTCTTCTCCTGTGTCTGTGTCTCCTTTTCTTTTGAGGACACCAGTCACATTGGATTAAAGTCTTATCTTACTCCAATATCACCTTTTTAACTAATTACATCTGAAATGATGTTATTTCTAAATAAGATCACATTCTGGGTTTCCATGGTTAGGTCTTCAACATAACTCTTTGGGAAGTACAATGCAACCCATAACAGCTGTCAAATTTTGTCTAAATTATGTAATATATAATGAAGAAAACATGACAGAATAGCTGAGATCTGAGAAGAAATAAGAGTTAAATTAAAAATTTGACTGCATACAGGGGCCCCTGGGTGACTCAGTCATTGGTCATCTGCCTTCGGCTTAGGTCATGATCCCAGGTCCTGGGATCGAGCCCCATATTGGGCTCCCTGCTCAGCAGGAAGCCTGCTTCTCCCTCTTCCACTCCCCCTGCTTGTGTTCCCTCTCTCGCTGTGTCTCTCTGTCAAATAAATAAATAAATAAAACTTTGAAAAATTTGTGTACAAAAACATAACAATATAAAACTAAAATCCTAGATAATGATGGCATGTGAGTCAGGAGAGGAATAATTGGAATTCTGGTGTTCTAAGTATTATTTGGAAGAAGAGAAAAGATGGTCATAAAATTTAGATCTTGTTTAGGTAAATGTGCCTGTAGAAATTTGGAGGGGGTTCACATAAAAATATGAACAATACATAACTTTTCAGCTAGTGGGAATAGAGAACTAGAATGGAGAGGAAAACAAATAAATTAATAAATGAAAACAAACTGACTAACTAACTAACTCAATCCAAAAGAGACAAGGAAGGAACAAAAAAATAAAGATAAAGATTTAAAAAAACAAAATCACCAAATTATAAAATGGAAATGCATCCAAATGCAGTGGTCTAAAAGCTCTAGCTGAAAAGACAAGCAATTATTCAACTATAAAAATAAATAAGTCCAAAAAAAAAGCCATATTCTGTCAAAAAGAGACATACCTAAAACAAAAGATTCGTGTTATAAAATCCTGAGTGGTAAATTTAAAATGACCAGGCAAGAAAGTACCATTTTTATTTCCCTGTATTTGTGGTTGCTGTAACAGTCTTTGAAAGAATCACTAGAAGCCTCTGTTCAAGGCAGCAGAACCATCACGAGTAATGATCTTACCAGTATTGAATCTACGGTACCAGGAAACTACAAAGGCAAGAAGACCTACACTGCCCCAAGAAGAAAACATGTTCTAAAGGACATAGCATTTCAGATAATAGCAGTATTTCAACCTTTTTCTCCATGTGAGAAACAGGAAATGAACCAGAAACGGTGTCTGTGACAGGAAAAGAACATGAAAAAAATGATGCCTGGGTACCCCCTAGAATCTTCATGTGCATTGAGTGAATGATAAAATACTTAAGTCCCCCTTCCTTACCTATTATTCTAAATCTTCCTCCATAAACTATCATACCTCTCATGGGCCCATCAATTTTGTAATGCAGTTTTTCATTCAAACTGTTTAATAGGCAGGGCCCCAGATCCTGCATGTTTGAGGATTCTTCAAGGCTCTGTTGAAGACATCCCTAGTCCTTTGGATCACGTTGACTCAGCCATATCATTTGACTGGAAGAGAAGAATTATTATTTTCATATTTAAAATGTAGGTATTGAAGTAGAATATTTAGTGACTTGTCCAAAATCATGGTAGCCAATCTGGCAATGAAGTAAGTTTTGTTAATATTCTAATGTTTCTTCTATTTTCAGATAGCAAGATGGCATTAAAGTAAACTTTTATCTCAGGCACAAGTCCCAATAAATAATATGGTATATTTTAGTGAAGTGGAATAAACTCTTAGTGGTATAAACTCTTAGTGGTATGTATGTAAGATTCACCACCTGGCAATTTCAATACATAATTGGGTGTAGATAACCCTGAGTGTAAATGAAACTGGAAGGTAAGTACTTACAGTGTGGGAAGAACTGGGGGACAAGTATAAGGTACAGCAGAGTGTTTGCAGTGGGGCTGGGCCATTGGTTTGCCTTTCCTGTACTGGATAAGATGAAGAGGCACCTCTATATTCCTAAGAGAAGATAGAACCTTCAAACCTTGAGGAAATTTCCTGGAAAATATCAATGTTTGAGAGCTTTCGTCACACGAACCTCTTACGACCTTTAAGATGATTCACTAAAATCAACTTATACCCTCAAGAACTCAGATAAAATAACAAAGTGGCATTAAAAGCAAGCAAACAAAAACCACCGGTTTTGAAGTCATATAAATCTAGGTATGAATCCTGACTTAAGTCATTTATGAGATGTGAAACCTGGGGTAAGTTACTTAACTTTTCTGAGCTCCAGGTACTCAGCTATAAGTGTGAAATAATGAATTAACACGAGACAGAAAATATATGCAAAGAAAATATATGCAAATACAAACTAGTTATTGCTATGATCCCAGTATATTGATTGTTTGCTAATGAAGGTCGTTATAATTAATAGTAATTCTTTTTAATGTCATTGAACTTAGATAGAAAAATGAATGTTTAGTAGAGAATTTGCTAAATATTTCCTCATTGTTATTCCATGGTATAATAATGGCCTGAAAAAGTTCACAGGCTTGCAAAGAGACTAAATTAACTGAGTGGATTGGGGAATGCAAATGAGACAGAGAAATAGATTATATGCTATCTAAGGTTGAAAAGACATCCAACCATTTCTGCATAATGTTAAAAACTATACTTGGATGCTCAGAGTCAAATTTTAGTGATAAAAAGGTAGTCAAAACAGATGTTAGATTAAATTGGCTGGTAAATTTAAAGAAACTGATTAATTCATCCAAGTCACTTGAATAAGCAGGCAGCCACAAGTACATACGTGGAAAATCTTATAATATTCTCTTTTTTCCCCTCACTAACATTAATTCTCTGCATTTCAAACTTTTTTATTTCTTTTAATCAGAAACAACTATCCAGCTCAAATATTATGGTAACCACAGGGTGCCTTCTTACTTTATGGAAAGGAAAACTAATAGTCACCTTCAACCTTAATATACCTATTATCACAATGTTAACTGATTAAAGTTTATAAAAAAAATCAGTATTATCCAGAGAATAAGTAAATTGGACACTGATATTATTGCACATGTTATAATTCCCAGTGCTTTATTATTTTTAACATAATGGCCTCATATCTTTTTTGAAATATGAATGTCTTATCTTTTAACATTCTTATTTACTTGGAAAACATCCTGACATCATCATTATGTTAATATTGTTTCCTTCTGATGCTAGTTATTGTTAAGGAATGTAAAAATTGAAGAATATCAAGTGATTTTGAATATGTGTTGTTCATCCTCCTGCATGTTTTATATGTTTTTATTTATGAGCCCAGCTGCCTGGCTAGTGAAAAATTGTAATAGGGCTTCCATTTGTGGCTGTGACCGAGTTACTGAAAGCAGATCTGACTTCCCACTGTGAACAGTTAAAAAAAAAAAAAAAAATGGACAAAATATCCTAAACAACAGTTTTCAGACTGTGATCTTAAGAAAAGAGAATAGCAGGAGCTGAGCCCTGACCTTTCTGCCTTTGGGCCCCTTAAAGACTGTGTGGCACAGGGAGGCAAATGCAAGAAAGTTAAGCTGAAGAGACAGACTGAAGTTCAAGGAGCCAGAGGTGGCCGGACAGTGAGCAGTAGAGTGCTGAGAGCATGGAGAGACACAGAAAAAGAGCTTCCAGATACCGGCACAGGAGGCTCTAAGCACATCTGTAACTGAACGCTAAGCTGCCTGTATGTAGCATGAAACTGGAAGACATCAAGAAAAAAACCTACAGAGAAAAGAACTTAAAAACTTTAACTATAAAACTGATAGGTGAAAAAACATAAGAGAAAATCTTCACTACCTTGGGGCAGGCAGATTACTTAGGAGGAACATAGAAAGCATGAAAAGGAAGAATGTGGATAAATTAATTGACATCTCTTTAAAATATCACCTTTTTGGAAATAAAAAGGCATGTTTCAGACAAGAAGAAAATGTTAACAACACTGATATCTGACAAAGACTTGTATCCAGAAAACCTGTGAGGCAGTCTTAAACTCAGTAAGAATACAAACAACTCCAGTTTTTAAATGTGCAAACGATTTGGGCAGACTCGGGGCGCCTGGGTGGCTCAGTGGGTTAAGCTGCTGCCTTTGGCTCAGGTCATGATCTCAGAGTCCTGGGACTGAGTCCTGCATCGGGCTCTCTGATCAGCAGGGAGCCTGCTTCCCTCTCTCTCTTTCTCTCTCTCTCTCTGCCTGCTTCTCTGCCTACTTGTGATCTGTCAAATAAATAAATAAAATCTTAAAAAAAAAAAAAAAAGATTTGGACAGACTCTACAAAGAAAAGATATGTAAATGGCCAATAAGCACATAACATGATGCTGAATATAATGTCATTAGTAGTCATTAAGGAAATCAAAACCTCAGTGATTTACCACCAGACACAGGGAAGGCTAAAATTAAAGAAACCGATAATAACAAGTACTGGCAATCATGGGAAGCTACTAGAACTCTCATGTTTCACTGGTGGGAGTATAAAACAGTACACATGCTTTGGAAGACAGATTAGCAGTTTTTTAGAAAGTTAAACGTCCACTTAGCATATAACCTGGTGATATTACTGCTAGGTTTCTGAAAGAAATAGAGATATTTGTCTGTACAAAGACATACCCAGACGTCTATTGGAATTTTATTTGTAAGAGCCCAAATTCAGAAGAACTCAAATGTCCATCAACAATGGAATACTGCTCAACAATATTCCAAAAAAAAAAAGAGCAAACTAGACGTATACAACCACCTGGATGAGTCTCAAAAGCATCACATTGAACAAAAGGAGTTAAATAGAATACATAGAATATTATTCCATTTATATGAAGTTCTAGATCAGGCAAACTAATCTATAATGACAAGAAGTAGAACAGTGCTTGCTTGGGGTAGAAGCAATCGTGGTTGACTGCAGACTAGTATAAGATAAACTATGGGGATAAAAAATATGCCACATCTCAATTATGGGGGTGGTCCCAGAGCTGTATACATGTGCAAAAACTCTTCTATCTCTATTCTTAAATAGTACTTCATTAAAGTTGTATTTAAAAAGTAGAGAGGAAACATAAAAACTTGTAACTGCATTTATAAAACATGATATTATATAAGAATATAATTTTTAAACATATCTAAACTCTTTAGTGTATCAATTTCTTTATATTCATATTTATTCATATATATGTATATCTATTATATGTGTGTGTGTATATATATATATATATATATATATACACTCTATTTAATGAGATTTGAATTTTTTTCACAATTTCATATTATGTAGGATGGATTTACTTTGTTGCTTGTGCTAAAACTCTTTATCCTGAACAAATGCCCCTTCCCTGTAGGGAAAACAATGTAGTTATCAACTGTACAGACTAATCATTCTGAATTAAACATTCTCTTTTGGATAATACAATTTAAACCATCTTGAATATTATACAGATTATTGGTAAAAGTAATTAAGGAGTAGAAAAAAGGTAATTATAATTTCTGATGGATGAATTGATAGGAATAAAGTAAGAACTGACCTGAACCCCAATCTAAAGATAAAACTAAATTAAACAAAATCCTAAAACTTTAGTTGTGTTTTTAATTGATTTTCACACATCAGTGCACTTCCAAGTACCCTATTTTCACTAAAGACTGTAAGCAGAAGATTCCTGAAGGAAAGATACTATGCTACCTGTGACAAGGCAGAAATCTTCTAGAAAAATCTTCCAAAATATATATGACATTTTTTTTTTCTAAGACCCATGTATTCTTAAAGGAACTTATTTCCAAATGAAATTTCTAAAATTGTTATTTACATGAACAGGAGAGAAAACAAATATTTCCAGGATACTAGTTAAATAGTAATAAAGGATCAATATCCAAATGGGACTTATTAAAACTGGTACAGCAGTCTGATTTGCATGGTACTATGTCAATGAAAACTCGTGTTTGTGGAGCTGTGTACTTGCTTTGCTTGACTCCATGGCAACTGAATTGCTAAACAAGGACATGACTCAGATATGCACAACTTTTAGTTAACACAGTACTGTGTCTTTCATATTTCCCTGTTAACACGTATGCCATTAATGGAATATAGGTTTTATTAATTAGAAATGGCTATGTGGGTTTTGAAATTAACTTTTTTTGGTTTTGAAAGTAATACACATATCTATTTTAAAATATCATAAAATACTGAAGTCTTATAAAAATATGGCATCTTTTCCTCTACTTTGTCCTACTGTCACATAATAAAGGTAATAATTTTCCACCCTCTTAACCCTATTTTCTGGTAATTCTCCCTATTTTTATCTCCATATTTTGGTATCTCCATAATTCTAAATAATATAAAGTTATTTATAAGTAATGCAGCTATTTATAATGTATAATTTTATTTGTATGTATTATCATTTTTAACTATTTGTTGATTTAATAAATTTTGAGTGCATCCCTGCTGGAAGTTTCTATCCTCCTTTTTGTTTGGGATTAGCTGCTTTGTCTGTACAGCACGCATTCTAGGAGTTCCCTTCCATTCTTTCCTGTTGCCCTTAGTTTGCTCTCTCATGTTTTAGCTCATGCTGTAGAAGCTTCCTGAGAGTTTGTAGAAATGTCTTCTTAGACATCCATCAAAAATGTCTAATTGTTCTCTGATCACATTTAGTAGTTTAGTTGAGTTCAGAATAAAATAAAACACAAATTTCCTTTAGAGTTGTGATGACATCACTGGTCTCTCTTCTGATTCCCAGTGTTGTAATCAAGAAATGCAATGCCATTTCATTTCTTCGTTCTTCCTATGACCTATCCTCCCCACTCCTCAAACTTGAAGGGTTTTCTTTGTTTACTTTTAATTATAGGGGAAGTTTTTGGTGCTGCGCCTTGGCGTGCGTGTTTGTATATGCTTTCATTTACTGTTTTGATCATTGAGCAAAGCCTTTCAAGGAAAAGTCATGTTCTACTGTTCTGAGAAATTTTCTTGTGTCACTTTTTTTTTTTTTTTAAGATTTTATTTATTTATTTGACAGACAAAGATCACAAGTAGGCAGAGAGGCAGGCAGAGAGAGAGGAGGAAGCAGGGTCCCCGCACAGCAGAAAGCCCGATGTGGGGCTCGATCCCAGGACCCTGAGATCATGACCAGAGCGGAAGGCAGAGGCTTTAACCCACTGAGCCACCCAGGTGCCCCTCTTGTGTCACTTGATATTTCCACATTTACTCGGTTCTCTCAGTAAGTTACTGATATACACCTGGAGTAATGGTTTAATTACCTCTGTCGTTCAGATATACTTGCTGGGAAACTTCTTTATCTAACAATGCTTCCAATGATTGCTCTTTATTTCAACTAGCATATTTCCAAAAGCCCTTTCTTGCTTTCTGAGTGTTCTTTAATGCTTTTCATTCTTTTAGGGTTTTTCTGGATATCTCTTCACTTTTGTCTTTGAGAATTTTCACAAAAGATCTTTTTTTTTTTTTTAAAGATTTTATTTATTTATTTATTTGACAGAGAGAGATCACAAGCAGGCAGAGAGGCAGGCAGAGAGAGAGGAGGAAGCAGGCTCCCTGCTGAGCAGAGAGCCCGATGCGGGGCTCGATCCCAGGACCCTGAGATCATGACCTGAGCCGAAGGCAGCGGCTTAACCCACTGAGCCACCCAGGCGCCCCTCACAAAAGATCTTAAGAAGTGTTCTTTTCCTCCTGGTATCATCCTTATTCTTTTGAAGTTCCTTTCTTTATTTGTTTATTTATTCATTTACTTATTTAAAATAAGCAGCTTTCAAGGTAGGACAGCCTTGATACGCAATGTGTGCTGATTTCTAGATACTGCTAGATTTCCAGATACTGCTTTGAGTTACTCTTTTTAAATATTTCCACTGTGGCTGATTTCAGGCTACTGACTTGACTTCAAATGGCCGTGAAATGCCTGAAAATTCAACTGTTGCTTCTCACAAACCAGTATTAGCTTTGTTAAACTGTCATTGAGAAATGTAGTATTTTGTCTAGTTTTTGTAATTTATTGAAATTTTCTTGGGCATAATATGCAATCAAATCATACAACACTTAAATAGAAGGCACATTTTAAAGCAGTTTATGGAATTGCATATATGCTTATTAGATCAGCATTATTAATTACTAACTTTAGATTCCCTATCTTGTGTTTGCTATAATTTAATTAAACTGTCAATGACTGCAAAATGAGTATAAACGTCTACTATTGTGATTATTTATCACTCACTTCTCTTTGCATTTCTAACAAATGCAGCTTCATTTAGTTAATGTTAAATGATTTGACACAGATAGTGTTATGAAAGTTATATTTATTTTATATTATATTATATATTTATTCTATTTATTGTGAATCAGGTATTTTAAAGTTCTAAGGAATCATTCAGTTCCATGCAAAGCCTTTAATTTATTGAGCTATAACCAGATACTGCTTTGAGTTACTCTTTTTAAATTAAATGTTTTTATGTGATTATACGTATTTGATATAAAATTAGACTTTTATACTTTCAAACCTTTAAATTAGCTTTCTTTTAGAAATAGCTCACATATTTTATACTGTTCCATTTCTCCACCCAACTTGTAAACTCAATCCATTTCTTAACCATGTGATTGAGGTATTCTTGATCTACAACAAACTGCACATGTTTAAGTGTACAATTTGATAAGTTTTCACATCTGTATACATCTGTCAAACAATAACCAAAATCAAGGAATAAGCATATCCACTGTCCCCAGGAGGTTCTTCATGACGCTTTATGATTCCTCACTTATGCCTCTTCTTGTCCCCTGTTCTCAGGCAACTAATGGTTCACTTCCTGTTACTCTAATTAGACTGTATTTTCTAGAATTTTGTAAAAATAAATTCATATAATACGTATTCATTTTTGTCTGGCTTCTTTCATCTAGGACAATTATTTTGAGATTAATAGGTTTGCAGCATTCATAAATAATCCCATCTTTTTTTATTTTTACAGCTGTTCTCATATTATTTGACATTTAGGATGTTTTTAGGTTTTGGATAAAGTTGATAAGAACATTTATGTGCACATCTTTGCATGTATATATGCTTTCACGTCTCTTGTGTAAATGTCGAGGAATGGAATGGCTGGATTATGTAGCAAGTGTATGTTTACTTTTAGAAATGGCTAAAATATTTTTCAAAATAGTTGTACAATTTAACACTCCCATCAGCCTTGTATGAGAGCTCCAGTCATTCCATAGTCTCACTAACACTTGGGATGCTTGGACATTTTAATTTTAGTCATACTGATAGATGAGTGGTGGTATCTGACTATGTTGAATTTCCCTCATGACTAATTATGTTCAGCATTGTCCATGTATTCTTTGTCATCTATTTTCTTTTGGTGATGTTTTTGCTTTTTTTTTTCTTGAGTTTTAAGAGCTTTTTTTAAAAAATAAATTCCAGATATCATTCTTTATCAGATATATCTACAAATAATATCCTAGCCAGCCACTTGCATATTATCTCTGTAACTATCCTTCAAAGAACATAAATTCTTAATTTTGATCAAGTCCAATTTATCAGTTTCTTATATTAAGGATTGTAATTTTGGTGTCATATCTGAGAAAATTTTGCCCAACCAAAGATCACAAAAAAATTTTCTACAATTTCACCCACAGTTCTTATATGTTTAGGTTTTATATTTAGATCCATTTTGTATTAATTATTGCATATAGTGTGAGGTATGGATAGTCAGTATTTTTCTGGGTATGAACATTCAGTCATTCCAGCAACATTTGTTGAAAAGGTCCATTCTCCCCTGAATTGGCTTGCCACTTTGGTAAAAATTATTTGTACATACATAGGTGGATATATTCCTGGGCTCTCTATTTTGTTTCACTGATGTATTCATCTATTTTTGTACCAATACCACACTGTGGCTTTGTAAGTTTGAAATGAGGTAGTGTGAACCCTCCCAACTTTTTCTTCTTTTTGGAAGTTATTTTGGCTATTTTAGGTGACTTGCATTTCCATATAAATTTTAAAATAAGATTTTTCTGTCTACAAAACAGCAGGGATTTTGACTGGGTCTGCATTGAGTTTAAAGATCCGTTTGTGGAAAATTGACATCGTTAAAAAATACTGAGTCTTATGATCTATGATCACATAGGTGTATTTTCCTTAACTTCTCTCAGCAATGATGTCCAGTGTATGAATTTTGCACAGCTTTTCTTAGATTTATCCCCAGGCGTATTTTTTCAAATTATTGTGAATGTTATTTTTAAAATTTAATTTCTAGTTTTTTATTACTTGTACATAAAATACAATTGATATTTACATATTGATTACATATCCTGCAAATCTGCTATACTCACTTATTCGATCTGGTAACTTTTTTATAAATGCTGTTGGATTTTTTTACATAAACAGTAATGTCTGCCAATAAAGGCTGTTTTATTTCTGTTGAGATGCATTTATTTTCTTTTCTTGACTGTACTGCCTAGAACAGTTGTACAATGTTGAACAGAAGTGGTGAGAGTAGACAACTTTATCTTGTTCTTTATCTCAAGGGGAAATCATTCAGTCATTCACCATTAAGTGTAATGTTAGCTGTAAGATGTTCTACCAGTTTAAGAAATTTTCCTCTATTTCTAGTTTTCTAAGGATTTTCAGTAGAAACAGATGTTAGATTTTAAAAGAACGTTTTCTGTACATATATTGGGAGGATTATATTTTTATCTTTTTTCATTTTTAACATGGTGGATTACATTTATTGATTTGCAAGTGTAAATCCAATTTTTCATTCCAAGGGTAAATGCTAGTTTATCATGATGTATAATCATTTTGATTTATTGTAGGATTTGATTACTAAAATTTTATTCTATTTTTTCCATACATGTTCATGAGGAATATTGGTCTTAGCTATCTTTTCTTGTAATGTCTTTTCTGGTTTTAGAATCAGAATAATGTTGGCCTCTTCAAGTGAGTTGGAAAGTATTTCCTCCTTTTCAATTTTCTAGAAGAGATTCTGTAGAATTGACAGGATTTCTTATTATCAATTTATTTTTAAATATTTTATTTATTTATTTGAGAGAGAAAGAGAAAGAAATAGCGACAGAGCACAAGTAGAGAGGAGAGGAAGAAGCAGACTCCGTGCTGAGCAGGAAGCCTGTTGCAGGGCCGGATCCCAGGACCTTTGGATCATGACCTGAGCAGAAGACAGATGTTTAACCAACTGAGCCACCCAGATGCCCCTATGAATTCTTATTTAAATGTGATGGAGAATTTACTAGTAAAACTCTCTCAACCACCAGTTTTCTTTCTGCCAAGGTTTTAAACAATAAGTTTGATTTCTTTAATAGATATAAGGCTATTCGGTTTAACTATTTCTTCTTGAGTGAGCTTTGGTGGTTTTTTATCTCTAAAGAAATAGCATTTCATATAAGTTATTGAATTTATAGGCAGTAAGTTGTTTATAACATTTCCTTACTAGCTCTCCTTCTGCAGAATCTCAATGATATCACCTCTATCTTTCCTGATACTGGTTATTTGTCTGTCTGTCTCTCTCTCTCTGTTTTTCTGACTAATCTGGCTAAAGTACTACCAATTTTTTTTGATCTTCTCAAAGAACCAACTTTTGGTTTCATTTATTTTCTCTATTGTTTTTCTGCTTTTTAACTCATTAATTTTCACTCTGATCTTAATATTTCCTTTTCACTGATTATTTTAAGATGATCATGTTCTTCTTTCTCTAATTTCCCAAAGTCAATGCTATGGTCATTGATTTGATGATTCTTCTTTTATAACATGGGCATTTATTGTTATATATTTCTTTCTAATTACTTCTTTAGTGGAATCCCATAAATTCTGATACGGTGGGTTTTCCTTTTCATTCAGTTCAAAAAAGTTTTTATTATCATTTTGTTTTTTTTTTTCTTGTATGTTATTTAAGAGTATGTTATTTAATTTTCACATATTTGTGAACTCTCAAGTTTCCTTCTGCCATTCATTTCTAATATCATTTCACTGTGGAAAACATACTTTGTGTGATTTCAATATTTTAAATTTATAAGGACTTGTTTTATGGTCTAGAAATTTTTCATCTTGATGAGTACTCTATTTGCACTTGAAAATAATGTATTTCTGTTATTGTTGTGTGGATTGTTATATAAATGTCAGTTAGGTTAAATTGGTTCATAGTGTCATTAGAATCTTCTGTCTCCTTATGAATGTTCTATTTATTTGTTCTATAAATTATTGAGAGAGAGGTATTTAAATATTTTGTAATAATTGTGGATTTGTCTATTTCTTCTCTCAATTTTGTCCATTTTGGTTTCAAGTATTTTAAAACCATTTCTAGTAACATAAGTATTTAGATTTTTATGTACTTTTGGTAATTTGATCCCTTTTAAAATACAATCATAAAGCATTCTTTATTCCTAACAATATTCTTTGCTCTGATATCTTCTTTTTTTTAGATACTAATAGCCACTAAAGCTTTCTTTTGAATAGCTCTAACGCTGTGTATCTTTTTCTTTCCTTGTACTTTTAACCTATAAGTGTCTTTATACTTAATATTTATTTCTTGTAGGCAGCAGCACATACTTGGGCCTGATAATCCAAGCTGACAATCTCTGACTTTAATTATAGAGTTTAGACCATTTACATTTAAAGTGATGTTTTGTATGGCTTGATCAAGTATATCAACTTCATATATTTTTATTTGTCCCATCTTTCTTTTTCTTTTCTCCTTTTTTTTTTTTTAAATTTCTTTTCAGCGTAACAGAATTCATTGTTTTTGCACCATACCTAGTGCTCCATGCAATATGTGCCCTCCATAATACCCACCACCTGGCTCCCACAACCTCCCACCCCCCACCCCTTCCAAACCCTCAGGTTGTTTTTCAGAGTCCATAGTCTCTCATGGTTCATCACCCTTCCAATTTCCCTCAACTCCCTTTTCCTCTCCATCTCCCTATGTCCTCCATGTTATTTGTACCCCAATGTTTATAGCAGCAATGGCCACGGTCGCCAAACTGTGGAAAGAACCAAGATGCCCTTCAATGGATGAATGGATAAGGAAGATGTGGTCTTTTCTCCTGTTTTTTTTTTTTCAATTGTTCCTTTCTTATGATTCGATTTTATTATATTTGGTTGTCAATCACTATACATCTTTTTTTTGTAGTACTTAGCTTTAGGATCATAGTATATATTTTTAATTTATCAGAGTCTACCTTCAAGTGATATTATACCATTTATATATAAATATTATACCTTTGTTTTTCTCCTACTGGTCTTTATCTCATTGTTTTCATACATGTTACTTATTCACATGTTATATGTTATAAATCCCACAATACATGATCATCACTATTGTTTACAGTCAATTAATTTTACAGAATTTAAATTATCAGGAAAAAATCTTGTTATATTTATATATGCAGGGATCATTTCTGGCATTTTTTGTTCCTTTGTCTAAATCCATATTTCCATCAGATGTCATTTTTCTTCTGTCTGAAGGATTTCCTTTAACATTTTTGGAGGGCATGTCTAATGATAATAAATGCTTTCAACAATTTTGTCTGAAAACATCTTCATTTTATCTTAATTTTAGAAGTTATTTTCACTGAGTAAAGAATTTTAGGTTGAAGCCCAATCAACAAAAATAAAATACAGATAAATTGGAATTCATAAAAATATAAAAAAAAATTGTGCATCAAAGGACACTATCTAAAAAGTAAAAAGACAACCCACAGTTGAGAGATTATATTTGTAAGTCATATATCTAATGAATGTATAGTATCAAAAATACATAAAGAACTCTTACAACGCAATATTGAAAAGGCAAACAACACAGCTTAAAAATAGGGAAAAGATTTGAATAGATATTTCTCCTAATAATATACACATAAGTCCAATAAGCATATGAAAAATGCCAAACATATTAGTTATTAAGGAAATATAAATCAAAACTACAATGAGATACCACTTCACATAGCTGTAATAGCTGTAATCAACAAAATAGAAAACAACAAGAATTGGCAAACTGTAAAGAAATTAGAACACTCATAAATTACTTGTGAAGGTTTAAAATGGCATAGCTGCTACAGAAAATAATTTGACAGTTTCTGAAAAAGTTAAACATAGAGTTACCCTATGATCTAGCATTTCCATTCCTAGATGTACAACTAAGAGAACTGAAATTTGTATCATACAAAAATCCATACACAAATGTTAACAACATTATTAAGAACCACCAAAAAGTGGATACAACATAAATGTCCATCAACTGACAAATGCATAAACAAATGTGGTATATTCATATAATGGAGGATTATTCAGCCATAAAAACCAATAAAGGAGTTAAAGTGGTGCCCTTTATGTTATGTGGATTTTATCTCAATAAAAATTACGTTTATAAATATGTTATATACATATATATTATATACATGTATATGTGTGTAATTTCTAGGATGACAGTTTTATTATTCTAGTACTTCAAGCAATTTGCCCCACTGTCTTCTCATTTGTGTTGAGTCCAAAGAGAAATTTGCTATTATACTTACTTTTGTTTCTCTGTATGTAGCATTTATTTTGTCTTTGGCTGCTTTTTAGATTTTCTGTTCATTACTGATTTTGAGTAATTTCGATATCATGTGCCTTGATATAGTTTTCTTTATACTTCCTGTGCTTCAGGCTCATTGAGTTCCTTGGATACATGGGTTTATAGTTTTGATCAAGTTTGGAAGACTTTCAGCCATCTATCCCTCAAATATTTTTTTCTGTCCTTCTTCCTTCTCTTCTTCAGTGACCCCACCCACACATCTATTTTTCTCTTCGAAGTTAGCCCACGGCTCACTGGTGCTCTGTGTCTTATTAAAAAATTATTTTGTCTTTGATGTTTCATTTGGAGAGTTTCTTACTGCTATGTTTTCAAACTCACTAATCATATCTTCTGCAATAGACATTGCAGTTACTCTGCAGTTAATTCCTCCCAGTGTTGATTGCATCTTAGACATGACCACTTTCTTTAAAATATTTCTTATAGATCCATGTTGCTACATAACTTTTTGAACATATGGAATGGAGTTATAATAACTCTTCTAATATAACTGACTGGCAATTTGAACATCTGTGTCAGTTGTGGAGAAGTTTTGATGCATTGATCATTCTCATTATTTTTTACTTTTAACATGCCTGATAATCTTTATTTGGATGCCAGACATTATGAATTTTACACTGTTGAGTGTTGGGATTTTGGCATATCTTATAAATTTTCTTGAGGTTTTGTTTGTTTGTTTTTTTCTGGGATATAGTTATGTTACTTGGAAGTAGTTTTATCCTTTCAGTTTTGCTTTTCTGATTGAGGAGGCACACCCAGAGCCATATTCAGTATAAAGTAATTATTCCCAAACACTTAGGCATAATCCTTCTACCAAAGTCTCTATGAATTATGAGTTTCTCCAGTCTAACTGATGTGAATGGACACCAGCCTTCTGTGAGTTTTGAGTACTGTTCAGATGATTCTTTTCCTGGCCTTGAGTAACAGTTTGTTCACACACTATATAGTTTGTTTCTATATGTTTTGGATATAATATAATTGATATTATATTATATACATATATTTTTCTGCCTGGCTTCCTTCACTTGATATTATGTTTGTGAGATTCATCTATGTTGTTGTTTATGACAATAGTTCATCTGTTTCATTACTTCCATATTTCATATTTCAATACTTCCATTATATAAATATACTATAATTTATCTATTCTACTTTGGAGGGGTATTTGGTTGTTTCCAGTTTTCTATTACCAATTATACTGTTATAAATATACTTGTGCATAACTCTTGATAAACATTTCACACATTTCTGTTGCATACATAATAAGGATTGGAGTTGCTGAGTACTAAGTTATGCGTATGTTAAACTTTAACAGATAATTTCGAAAGGTCTTACAAAGTTACTGTGCCAATTCATAGTTCCCCCTACCAGTGTATAAGAGCAACTATTTCTTCAAACACTCTTTCTAGTGTCATTTTTCTAATTTGAGCTATTTTGGTATATAACGATATCTCATTTTTGTACTAATTTGTATTTCCCTGATGACTAATGTAGCTCAAAACTTTTTATGTATTAATTAGTTATTTGGATAGCCCCTTCCATGAAATATGAGTTTAAGTTTTTTGCATATGATTATATTTTGTGATATTTTATTAATAATTGAAAGAAATTCTTTATGTATCTTGGATATGAAACTCTCAGGAGTTATATGAGGAAAAATATTTTTTACTTTGCAATTTGCTTTCTCATTCTCTTTTGAAGAACATTCTTAATTTCAATTTAATCTGATTTATCAATTTTTTTCTTTTTTAAATAAAAGAAATTTGTTCTGAGGAATTTTTCCTACTCTAGATTATGAGATATGTTATATTTAAGGAACTTATTTTTTTTTACTTTCATGTATAGATCTACAGTCCAGTTGCAATTAATTTTTGTATGTGGTGTGAGATAGGGATCAGAATTAGTTCTTATTCTATATGGAAATCTAATTGACTCAGTGTAATCAAATTATTCCATTATATGACAGTACTATCTATCTTAGTGCTACCTTCAATAGATCAGACTTATCCCAATATATTTAAAATACTGATATTTTAAGTTATAATGTTTCTTTATTTTTCCTCTTATTATCTCATTGTATTTAGGAACGCCAATTTATTTTTCAATCTGAATAACATCCAGAATCTTTCTAATCATAACAAATGTCAGTTCTGGGAAGGCTTCAATTGATTGATTATTTTCCTTATTATGTGCTGTGTTTTCTTCTTTGTATGCCTGGAATCTTGGCTCGAATGACAAACACTGTGAATTTTACATTGTTGATTATTTTGTATTTTAATTTTACATTGCTGCTTATTTTGTTCCTTATTCCTGTGTCTAAATTACCACGAAGGTTCTCTGTTTCTTTCTTTATACTGTCTACTAAATCCTGCTTTTCGATTCTGTTTTCAAATTAGCCTGCTTTTCAGTTCTGTGAATTTTCAGTTCACTTATTTATCCCACTTGTTTAGGTTTCTGCAGTTTCTGTGTGGTTTTTGCCCCAGTCTCTTTGCTTCCTAACCACTTTTACATAGCTGCTAGCACACACACATGTGTATAATGTGTTTATACACAGAATTCCTAGGAGTAATCAATCATAGTCATAATTAGCAACTATGTACTTGGCACATACTATATGCCAGGTGCTAAAATGTAGTATTTCTAATATTCACAAAATCTCTTTGAATTGGATAATTGGATAATTCTATTCTCATTTCATATATAAAAAGACTGAGTCTCAAAAACCTCTCATTTGTGTAAGATCTCAGGCCTCATCTGAGGCAAGAGTGAATCTAGTTCACATCTGCTTAGCTCCAAAGCTTATACTCTCTGAGGTGCCATAGCTCACCTCTATAGAATGTGTTTTATGTTATGAATGTTGTTATTTTTTTACATCTTTTCAACTGGACTGTAAGCTTTTTGAGGTCTTTTAGTTCTTTTGTATCATTCAAGCACAAATTGCCTCAGCAGACAATAAATATTGATCAACTCGTTGAATTTTTGTGACAGAACTCCTCAAAATAAGAATAGGCAGGTAGTAGAGGTGTGTTCAACATGGATAGGCTATAAGGCTCTTTTGCTCCAAAATTATACTCACTGGACAATGATTCCCTGATGAGAGAAAATAGCTCTAGAAAAATGAGTTAGTAACAATGAGATCATTTTCTCCTTGAAAAATGTCCTGAGTTCAATAATGCCTGGACATTATATTTTACTGATATCTTCTGAAAAGTCAGGAAATAGTAGACCATCTCTAAGGTTGTTTCAAAACTAATTCAGTGAGCTTTCAGTCTTCACTTTATTCAAGGCTGCAGTCACAAAATGGAAGCATCCATCAAATTATTAGACAATGCAGACTGAAAGAACCATCCTCTAACCCTATACACACTCCCCAAAAGAAAATGAATAAAAGAACTTAATTAAAGGAAAAGATTTGTGACTTAGGGCATTGCTTCTATTCAGTATATTTCCCATATATTCACTATATAACTATTCAAACTTTTCCTTTACTTGGTGAAGGAAATGTGATATCTTCATTATGAAGGGTAAGCTTTTTCATCTCTGGCTGTAACTGCGTTAAAGAGATTACACAAAAAATAAAGTGAAATGGCATAAATTCAGAGAAGGAATAACTATCCTAAGGAAAACTATGGATTTTCTTCATTTTTGCAAGGGACATTGGGATTCATAGATAACTGTTATAAAGCTGTAAGTGACTATGTGAATTCCTGTTTGTCTGTTACCAGGTAGGTAGCCACCTGAAATATATAAACAATGACTTCCAAATATAGCCAATTTTTAGTCAAGATTTTTTACTGATAAGTAAAGCTTGTTAAACTATTGCCTTTCTGAACATCCATCCTATAAATAAATCAGGATTAGCCTTGACATTTTAAGCTTTAGCTACCGTGGATAGTTGCACTTAATTGTGTACAATATATTCAAGTAACAAATTCCAAATGGAACTGAATGATCTCTTAATATTAACTATGTCTTTTGTTGACTCTTTTCCCTGTATGTTTCTTAAATAGTTTATCATTTTGTTTCCTGTTGCTTTCTATGCATATTTTCAAACAATAGTCCTCTTGCCCAGCAATCCTTTAAATTAGATCATTACATTACTGCATCTATCAATATTGAAAGTAAACACTATTATCTCTGTTAATATAAATTGATCAGCATTTCATTTATGCTATGAAATTATATTACTGTCCATTAAATTCTCTGAAAAGGAAGACCTTAATCTATGAGACATCTTTCTTTTCCATGTAGCTAAGAAATACCTTCAAATTCTCTTGGCACTTTAGTGTTGTGTTTAGAACCTGGGTGTGATTAAAGGAAAACACTAAATGGATAAGATTTGCCATTTTAATTGACAAGGCTTTAGAAAACACCCATATAATTGTATATAATGAGATTTTCCAAATATATATAAAAGACAAATATACAAAAAAAATCAGGACTAATGCTAATTATTTTTAAGCTACTATAAGGCTAGTTTAAAAACCAACAAATTGCCTATCTTAGGACCTTTTTAAGGTAAAATCTAAGGGTCAATTTTTGAAGACTATGTGGGCATCTTTGAAGCATTTATATAACCTATAAATCAAATTCTTTAAAAGATCCTGTTACCTGGAATGACTCCGATCCCCCATAATACTGATCCCTTGCTTATTATTAAGTTCATTTTGTTTTCTCAGACATAAAAGTCGTTGGACAGCCTTTGTTATGTGGCTTTGTTCTTGTAAAGAACATGAAATTAAGAGACTTTCTGGATAAACCTAGGTGTGATAGGAAACTGATTTCTGTATCAGAGTGGCTTATTGGATCTGTTTCCCTGTTTGTTTTCTGGATTCAGTGGCTAATTTGGTTTCTAATCATGCTTTTGACCCCATTTCCAGACTGTTTGTGGTAACGGGTAAAAGAAAGGCCCTGCAGTAGGTAATTAAGTCTGCAAAAGCAGGGCTGCTTACTTTTCATTGCAGCAGATAATCAGAGTGCTGTTGCTCAAGTGTAAAATGCAGAAATTAATGATCCTATATAATACAGATTAGGGCTTTCATTTTAAAAACTATCAGTGCAGAAGAACAAAGGTAGGAAGAACAGCGTGATATTTGGAATTCCAATATATAGTAAAGCTTGCAAATTTCGAAAGAGGCTTCTAAGCATGAGACTAATCAAAATTCGCCTTGTGTTCTAAGGTGATTGATTAGTTCAGAACTCAAATATATTACTGCCCCATTGCATCTTTGAAAAAGCACAATTAGACACATTTGTCCATGTCTTTTCACTTGTAAACATGTCCTATTTGTTCATTCAAATCAAACGGAGGAAGTGAAAGCATTTATCATGCTGTGTACCACATAGTAGGTACTCAATTAATATTACAGTGTTTAAATTTTAAAAAGTCATTTCTATAAAGGGGTAGCAAAGCAATATCCAACAGCCATGACAATAGTATACACAGATGCTTAAGGAACACTTAAGCTCATAAAATTTTCTATATGCTATTATTTTACTCAGATATTTTCTCTGTTAGAGCTCAATACCCTTGCTGTAGAAGGATATCAGCATAGTGTATCCTTCACAGAAAAAAAAATGAATTTTAACAAAACCCCAATGTTTGTTGATACAAAATTTAACTGCCAAAAAAAATGCATACATGTCACAACATGATTTGATGATTCAGTCCTCTGTGTATAATGATACTGATATACTTCAACAACAGGAACAATGTAATCAATAATCAAATCAATAGATTTTCAGTGTTCTTTTTTAAACTGTTATTTTGATTATATGTTTCCCCATGTCTGTTCACCGTTAGTCATTTTTTTTTTCATTTTTTCCTATAAAGTGATTTCTCATTCATTATTAGTAATAAACTGGCTAATCTGGTAAATACCTCATTAAGGTGGTGAGAAAGGCATTATAGTTTTCAGATTGCACACAGAGAGACTTAGACACAGAGTAAAAATGACAACACGATTGCCACTTATAGGAATAGTCCACATCAACAAAAATGTATTATTTTGTTCTCCAATTTATACAGGTTCTCACCAGATCATGTTCACGGACTCTTGGATAAGAAAATACAGGCATAGTACCCCTGAGATGTTAGTTTAAAAGGTAAAGTTAAGATAAGTTCCAAACTAAGTGATCCAGAATGAGACAGCATCTCTCCCTTTGAGCAGTTGGTAAAACATTTGGTGTGTTGATCTGGCACAGTTCTAAGCTTGTATTAGACAAATCATGAACACATGAAGAACAGCATTTGTTGCATATTGGTAACCATTCTAATCTATTTATAAAATATGCTATGCAGCATTGTTTTCTAAACAGAGGAAAGTGGATCTTTGGCTTGTCTTTTCCATCAGGCTTCAAATGACAAGAATATGGTCTGAACTAAGCCCAGAAGTTACAATAATGAACTCTACAGCCAAGCACTTGTGCTTTGCAGTTCAATTTCAACACTGGCTGGGACCCACTCAAGGGTTTAGTGATTATTCATTGTGACCAATAAATACAGTAAATTTCAATAAATCTTGCCGTCCATGTTCAGTAAGTGCAATGCCATCGCCACAAACAACAGGACAAACCAGCATCTCATCACACTAATATTGTGAGATCATGCAGCTGCTCACAGCCCAATTGATCTATCCCTTCCCCTATAAATTATGCAGGTAGATGTTTCTTCTTACAGCTTTGCTGAAAGCAAATTTAAAATTACTGTTTGGTTATTTTTAACCAAAGTGATTTGTTAAAAATGGAATACTATAAATACAGGACAAGCTAGGTTCTGAGCATGCACCCCTTCTTGCTATGTTGACTGGAACTGGGTAGTCCTGCCTCTCACCCATGGAGAGACAGCAAGAGAAGGGACCCAGAGGCTGTTGATCTGAGGATAAACTTATTAGGACCTAGGGGTTCCGACTCTGACAACTCCAGCAATTTCAGAGGCTTACTTTCATAGTTTGACATTCCCGAAAAGTCTTGAGTCAGAAAAGTCCCTAGCCAATTATTCTTTGAGAAGTCCAAGCATGTGAAACCATTGCTCTTCCCAGGTCTAGCAAACATTAAGCAACCGTCAATGACGGGCTGCCAAGTAGGTCTAGATTTGGTCAGTTATCTGAAATGTGAACTGGCAGTAAGAGTTGGGCATTGGAGAAAGCAAAGAATTTGCAATCCCAAAGAACAGATTGAGGAAGAAAAAAAATTCCCATTTCCCTCTCTTTCATCAGTCAGGTTATTTATGGCATTTGGTTTGAGATTCAGGTCCATTTATCTGGATACCAAAAAAAAGTGATAAAAGCAAAAAGATGAATTATTGTGTTGGAGCTGTTATCTTGTTGTGCTTTTTAATGTCCACTGTCTAGGCTGTATGTTGTTAACATCTAAGCATCCCTATAGGTGGGCTTCATTGTCTCTACCTCGTAGAGGAAAATATAGTTAGAGAAGTAGGTGAGTGGGAATGCCATTCAACCAACAAATGGAAAAGCTGAGACTCTAATGTTCACTTGGAATAATGAACAGGTGCAAATAAAACTGAACTTCCCCAAAAGAAGCAGCATGGAAGAAAGGCAGTGGCCAGTTTTATTGGCACTTTAAACCACTCTTTGCTCTCTAATATTAGGCTATGAAAGTGTGTTGAGCTACTTTTTTGAACACTTATAACATATCCTGGATATACCTCGGATTTTTAGCCTTGACTCTTCTCTCTTTCTTATTGCTTTAACTGCTTTTCTCCACTTAACCCCTCGAGTTTATGCCAAACTTGAGTAGCTTGTCTTGTCTTGTCTTTTTTCCTCTCTAAGTCTCTACCCGAGATGAGGCTTCTTGAATTAATTGTTGCTTACTTCACGCTGTTCAACTAAAAACAGGATACCCTAGTTTGGACACAGAATTCAAGGACACAGAAAAAGGACTTTATATCTGTAAGTGAGATTGAATAGATGTCTTATTAAGTAATCAAACATATTATAAAGCTACCATAATTGAAAAATTTGACCCTGAGGTAAGAATAGATATTTCAACAGTTCAGAATAATTAGACCACACAGATGATACTATTTTTGTAAGAATTTAATACTTAATGAAATTAACATAATACATCAATATGAAGAATAATATTCTATAAAGTATTTAAAAGCTACATACTTAGAAGATTGAGGAAGGGATTATTAAAGATTCTAACCTCATCCTAAAATAAACCCTATATATATTAAATTATTAATTAGAAAAAAAATCATAATATCGAAAAGACTGAAGGAAGCAGTGAAGTATTTATGAAACTGTTGAAAAGTTTATTCCAAACTAAAAATACACTGAAGAAATTAGAAAGTAAAATAATAATAATAATAATAATGCCAAAAATTGCCATGTATTGGTGTTTATTTTGGTCCTAAGAACTTCCCTGTGTTACCTCATTTAATATCTACATCTCCATGACAAAAGTAGTATTATTATCCCCATTTTATAGATGAGATAACAAATGCTAAGAAAGGTTAAATAGTGGGTCCATGGTTACCCAGTTAATATCAGAGCCCATATTCACCCCTACCGGTTCCAAACCCATGCATTTAACTACTACGCTATACAGAAATATTTTACATCTTAATAACTTTTGATGTAAAAAATCCAAAAAAACCCACTAAACATAGAGAGTTTTACAGCAGAAAAGATGGGGAAAAGTTAGTATCTTTATTTTGTAAGAAGCTTATTTAACATATTTTTTTAAAGAAGAAAATCTATTTTTTATTTTTTCTTTATTGTTTCTTCTTTATTATTTTATTCTTTATTTCTAAAGAGCAAAATCTATTAAATCAACGGAAGCAAATATAATCCTCTCTTCTTTGTGGGCATTGTGAAGTTGATATTTCTTATAGTGCCACAGGAAACTACTTGATTATGTTTAAATTCATAACTGTGTCCACAACAGATTTCAAACGATATATGTTAATAAATGGCACTTAGCTCAGGCTCTTTCATCTCATAACTAAAAAATATGTAGGGGCGGGTGCCTGGGTGGCTCAGTCATTAGGGGTCTGCCTTTGGCTCAGGTCATGATCCTAGGGTCCTGGGATCAAGCCCTGCATCAGGCTCCCTGCTCAGTGGAGAGCCTGGTTCTCCCTCTCCCACTCCCTCTGCTTGTGTTCCATCTCTTGCTGTGTCTCTTTCTGTCAAATAAATTAAAAAAAAAAATCTTTATATATATATATATATATATATATATATGATTTAAAAAAAAAAAACAGGTAAAAGAAAACAAAAACCATGGCCAACCAACTGGTGGAAATGTCCAGGAAAGACTTTTATGAATTTTATATCCACATAATTTTAGAATAAAACTCAGTGACTCATTTATAATATTCCACCTCAAAAGAAATAAAGTTAAAGGAAGATGGTGAAGTCTAGTATCTTTCCTTTTCTGAGATGCCCCAACCCACCCTCTATCCCAGACACTTGTTTTTCATAGTAATAAAACCTGGCAGCCCATCCCTCTACTACTATTTGAGATCCGTGCATTGTTGCCTTTCCCCTTTAGAAATTTTCTTCACACATCTATTTGGAGACGATAATTCCTACAAAATGATAGGGCTGAGAGCAGTGGTCATAGCAGGGTTGCATGTATAGAGGTCTTGTTCCAAATAAGTAAGTCACTAGAAGCTTAATGGCAATAGGAGGAAGCCCAGGTCCTAGGGTATCCCTGGGACTGTAGTTTCTCATTGCATCAGAGTAAGATATCCAGGTAATGGAGATAGGAGAAAATTATATCTCAGTGTTATAGCATCCACAGGACACATGCATGCTGATGCTGGAAAGTGGTCTAGGAGCAGAGTATATCTAGCTGCCCTCCAGCTAACATTATGACCAGGAGATTTAATGAGCACCCAGACACAAAAATGGGTCTGGGATAAACATTGTGTCGCGACTCATTCTTTCCCCCTTAAAAAAGAAAAAGCATCAAACAACAAACAAATGAAGAAAATTAGCAGAACCTTAAAAAAAAAAATCCATCAGAACCAAGGGGCAGTCGCCATCATCTCAAAAGCCTCTCTGGACTAGCAGGACTTGAGTAGGGGACCCTGGTGACAGGAGAAACCAAAGCGGAATAACAAGACACATGCTTTCTTCCCGTCTTCTGAAATTCAGACTGACTATGGCAGGGTTTGCACTTGAGATCCACGTGGTAAAAGAAGTGGAAAAACCTGCCTGGGGAAAGGTAAACTGGATGTGGGGTTTGATAGCCTAAAACAAATGGCTGCTTTTGACATTGTCCAGGCACAGCGTGCCCTGGCCTGCACACCACACATGACACCTGTAGGTGAACAGACCCCAGGCAAATACACAGACCTCACACTCAGCTCTGCTCTTCTGAGAAAAGCCCAATTCACCTACACTCATGAAAAGGAAACCCATGGCAGCCACTGTATCATCCAGATTAACTATTTGTGTCCAAATCTGTTTGGACCATCAAGAGGAAGTCAGAATTGCAGGTTTTAATGTCAAAACTCCTAAGCTTTAACTGTGTGGAATTAAACAAATTTTTAAAAATCCGTACAACCTCAAAACATCTGTACACCGGATCCAGCATTATCATCTAATTTTGTGATTTCTGAAGTAGAACAAAAAGACAAGGAAATGGAAAATAAGATAGAAATTTAAGAATGTGTATTTCAGAATAGGTATTGATCCAGAGTGCCAATGTGTAACAAATAAGAGGAGTTCCAAAAAGAAATTACAGTTTATAATTATGTAGATTGCTACATGTTTACTAAATAGCTATTAGACCAAGCTCAAAGAAAAAAAAAATGTAACTATTCTACAATGAAAAAAATTCCCAGAATATCAGCCGTACAACAGAACTGGAAAGCAGTCAGTCCAAATAGAGAGAAACATTAAAGGCTTTACAAGGATATTGTTTTGAGAAGAAATGGATTTTATTCAAAATGGTGTATGGAAAAAAAAGCTGGAAGATCTCCAAAGATGGTGAAGAAAGCATAAATTTCTTCTGTCAATTAAAAAAAAATAAAGGAAATTAGAGATGCTAGGAAGAAAAGTTGTTCAGTAAAGTCATAATCCAAACATGAAGTGAATGAATATGTGGCAGAATAATGAGCAATTGGTGGTCAAAAATAAAAAGATTCCACTTGAATTTGATGCTTGGAACACATTCCTTTTTAAGCAATGATGATATAAAAACATGGAATCACATTCCTTCTATAAAGGCCCAGCAGGTGTCTTGTTCTGTGAAGAAATAATATTTAGATAATTATTTCGGTTTATGAAATAAGATAGAAAGCCTATAAACATCATTTAATACCATGAATGAAATCATTTAGAAACAGCAGAAGTAATTCTGTAACTAACATTTGTGGGGATAGCTTCAGTGCATTGAAAGAGTTTAAATGCTCTGAAGTTGAAAAGGTAAGACACAGAGTTAGAACAATATTATTTAGAATTATGGTGGTGGCCCCCAGAGAAACTAAAAACACAAAAATGATTGAAATTGATGGTTTTGGAAGGGGACATTGGAGCTATAGAGATCAAAGTTTTTCTTTCCACTTATACCGTGTATTGTGATTGTTTTCATAGTGCACATGTTTTGCTTTTATGATGAAAATGATTTTTATTTAAGTTAACCATTCAGAGAATTTTAAATGAAATATATAGCTTTTATTTATTTATAAGATTTTATTTATTTATTTGACAGAGCGAGAGATCACAAGTAGGTAGAGAGGCAGGCAGAGAGAGAGGGGGAAGCGGGCTCTCTGCTTAGCCCCCATGTGGGGCTTGATCCCAAGACCCTGAGATCATGACCTGAGCTGAAGGCAGAGGCTTAACCCACTGAGCCACCCAGGCGCCCTGAAATATACAGCTTTTCAATCTCGGGAAAGATAAACGGAAACCAGTATTTTGAGGAATGACTTTTCTGATCATGTATTAATATTCCCCAAAATAAAATGATGTTGGAAAATATAAATTTCATTAAACTAGCAAGACAAAAGATCAATATATAATATAACCCAATTTTGTATAAAGTATTTAGAAGTATGTATAATTTAATATTAATAAAATAATGTTAGTTTTATAACTACTATAATCTCTAATGTCACTTGTAAAAATTTTCCTTAAAAAAGTCCAAACTATAGAAAAGGCTATGTTCATGAAAATATATATTACATCCTTATTTAAAATAGCTAGTCATTGAAAGCATTCTCTATTTATAGTTTAGGGAAATAGATAAATTATGTTAAAATATCCTAAACCACTGAGGAGGGATAGAGCTAAGGATGGGCCCTTCTGTAAAGGACAGACAAGATCTTCCTTGGAAAGAACAGATTTGACGGTGCCCTCTGGGTGGGGCTGATGCTTGAAGACTAACTCTCTTGGAGGCACCACTTCTAATAGCTAGAAAGAGAGACACCACTCCTAATTGCTAGAAATCTATAGTTCTCTGAGATGCACTATGCCCAGGGGTACATTGGTGAAAAGTTTAACAATTGGGCTTCTGGGGAGAAAAATTCTGATTTCTGGAATGTGTATCCTCCCATCATGGCTGATTTTAAGCTATCAATTTGATGTCATTAAATGCAGGTAGCACAGAATTTTACAGGATTTCCATCATAAACACAAGAGAATAGGTAATAGTAAAAATGTAATGAAATGAAACGGAAGTAATGAGTTTTGAATATCCATTAACACTCTTTTAATTTAAACCAATTAGTATGGGGTGCCTGGGTGGCTCAGTTGATAAGCATCTGCCTTCGGCTCAGGTCACGATCCCAGTGTCCTGGAATTGAGCCCTGCATTGGGCTCCCTGCTCATGGGGAGCCTGCTTCTCCCTCTTCTACTCCCCCTGCTTGTGTTCCCTCTCTCGCTGCAAAATAAATAAATAAAATCTTTAAAAAAATAAAAGAATAAACCAATTAGTAAAATTTATTTAAGTTTACCTCATTTTTAATAATAGCCCCGTATAACAATTAGCTCACAAAACTCCTGAAAAATTAACAATCATCTATTATGAGGTCATATTAAGAGGCTTCCAAAACCTCTTCACTCATTCCTAGCTTCTGCCTCTGGGAAGTTCAAACCTATATTGTGCCATGACCTGTTTTTATCAGGAGGACTTCTTTTTTAAGCTAATTTGTTAATTCTTTAACTGTGACAAAAATTTGGGTAACATAAATTTTATCATTTAGCCATTTTTAAGTGCACAGTTCAGTGACATTAAAAAACATCCACTTTGTCACACAACCATGACCATCATCCATCTATGGAATTCTTTTCATTTTGCAAAATTGAAACTCTATACCCATTAAGCAGTATTCCATTTCCCTTTTTCTGCAGTCCCTGGCAACCGCCATTCTACTTTCTGTCTCCACAGATTTTAGTACTATGGGTATTCTGTATAAATGGAGCCATGAGGTATTTGTCCTCTTGTGATTGGCTTATTTCACTTAGCATCATACCCTCAGAGTTCATCCATGTTCTAGCGAGGGGATAAGGTAACCCATGATTCTGCCAGTCAGACGATCCCTGTAGGACAATTTTCTAGTGAAAGTCAGGTAGCAGCCACTATAGAAAACACACATGCCAGACCCTCCAAATTCCTCATGTTTGGCTTAGGGTTTCCCTCCGTGAAATCCTACCATTGTCTAATGTTCATAGAATACTTAGTCTTCTATCATATAGTCTGAAAGCAGTTGATGAATGAATTTGGACTGACCAGTTTGGAGCTGTGTTTGCTGTCAGAATGTGTGAGCCCTTGAGCACCTTCTCTTCTCACCTCTGACCCTAACCCCAAACACTAATCAGAAAGAGTCCAATTTTAACACTTTTAATGCATTCTGATGACTCTTCCATTTTTATCTCTAGCCCAAGTTTCTCCTGAGCTCCAATCCAACATCCAATAGCTATCACACACACAGTGATATCAGACCCACTCCCTTCCTCCCCATAGAGTTCTCTAGCTTCTTCCATGTGAGCACATCCATCTGCTAGTTTACACCCTTACCATCTGCAGCCCAGTTTAACCATAGTTCACTACCAGTTTTCCTCTCCCTGGGCTTCTCTTTGACCACCTGCTACATTTGCACCAGAGAGATGTTACTCCCATTTAAAGGTAACTGTACCACCTTTGAACCTTTCGGTGACTTCGTAAGATCTCTTTGTCATGCACTGCCTACCTTATACCTCATCTCTTTTTTGCAAACTCTCTCAAACCAGAAACTTCTATGGGAATGACTGTAGTACCTTGTACATGCCATGTGTTCAGTTCCCTTGTTCACATTATATTTTGCCTGGAAGTTCAAATTCTCTTCATCTCCCCATCATTTTAGCCTAAAGAGCCTGTAACCATCCTTTAAAACTAATTTTTTAAAGTAAAGCATTTTATGATAATTTCTCCAAGGTTTGACCATTTTTTTTTTTTTTTTGGTTTTTCAAATTACTTCCTTTTTTCTTTTAAGATGTATTTATTTATTTTTAGACAGGGAGAGGCAGAGAGAGAAGGGAGAGAGAAAGAGGGCAGGGGAAGGGGCAGAGGGAGATAATCTTTCAAGCAGACCTCCCACTGAGTGAGGACCTCCCCGCCAACTCAGGGCGGATTCCACAGCCCATGAGATCATGATAAGAGTCAGATGTTTAATCAGTTCAGACACCCAGACACCCCTCAAATTATTTTTTACCTAAATCTACCATTGAACCTATGAAATTCTATTGTACTTCCTTGATTATATGTCTGTTTTCCTCCAAAGGAAAACTATAAGCTATTTGAGATCAAGAACTAATTTTATTAACTTTGCATTCTTCAAATATAATGTAGTATCGGGCAGGTATTTGTTATTCAGTCTGTAAAAGGAATAAATGAAGAGCTCCTGAGTGGCTCAGTCAAAAAAGCAAACAGCTCTTGATTTCAGCTCAGGACATGATCTCAAGGTTATGAGATCGAGTACCTTGACCAACTCTGAGCTCAGTGCAGTGTCTGCTTGAGATTTTCTCTCCCGCTTTCCCTCTGTTCCTCCACCAACTCATGCTCTCTCTTTCTCTAAAATGAATAAATAAATAAATAAATACACAAACAAAATATATTTTTAAAAAGGATAAATGAATAAAGCTATAAATAAAATATTATAAAACTATTAATATAGATTTTTAAGGTATGAGATTATATTTTAATGTATGAAAACTTAATAAAGCAAGACAAAATTATATTTATATTATGCATGTAACTTGGTGAAACATACATACTTAGGATAAAAATTGGAAGAAAATATACACAAATTGTTAAAGTTTTTTCATTAGGATATTAACATTTGAAGTGATTCTCATTCTCTTTCTCTCTCTCTTTCTCTCCCTCTCCTCTCCTTTCTTTTCCAAATGTTCTGTCAAATGTTCAGATTTCTTTTATAACTATATGTATTTATATATAACTACATATATTTATTTTAGAAGACAGATGGTTACAGGATTCTCAATGGTATATCTAGTTTTATGTATATAATTTCTTTCAAAATCACTTGAATACATAATCCTAAGAAGTGCTTCCTCATGTTTGAAAAATGGTCAAGAGTTTGGGCAAAACTATACCAATTCAATTATACCAACTTCCAATGTCAGGTTGTTGATATCTCATCTCTCTGTTCTCTATGCCATCCCCAAACATTCCAAGAACTACCCAAATCTAATCATCCTTTTTAAATTCCCCTCCCCCAATATTTCCCATTAGCTTCTCCTTAAAATTTTCTTTAAAGCAGTCCGTCATTCTGTAATAGTGTATTCTCACAGCTTATATGTAATTCAAATATGTACTTGAAAATCATGGTCAAAATGAGATGTAGAGCTTAATGCTTCTATCGACTGCGTACCCCTTGTATTAGACAAAACCACAAAAATCCATGGACAGAATTTCCTTCTTTACTGTAAAGGCAGTGTTGACTAGGAAGCTCAAGAGTTCTAAATTATGCCCTCTCACCCCCAGGTCACACACAAGTCAAAGACCAGGACATATATGAGGCATCTCTACTCTTTGGTGCCTAGCACGTGGAAGTTGCATAGTTAATACACGACAGTGGTATAAGTAATCAAAGCAGAGTCATATCATAACTTGGTGAGATACAGTACCACAGCATCAATGAGAGAATCATGATTAGAAAAATAAAATTATTGCTCTCTGTTTTAGTATTAACTTTTTATAGAAGGGAAATGGAAGGTCAGAAGAACCTAGTTGGAGCCAAATTTATGTTAGGCACTATGATTTGTATATGTAGTCCTTATTTCATATTAGATTAGTGATTAAAAGAGTAAACATCAGAACCTAAATATGTGAATTTGAGTCCTGGCTCTGCCAGGTAATTGTGTGACTTTGGACAAGTTATGGGATGTCTGTGTCCTTTAATTTTACAACTGTAATTTGAGGGTGATAGTAATAGACCTAATTGATAGCATGGTTTTGAGAATTAAGTTAATACACAAAAATTCTTCACATAGAGACCAGCACATAATAAACTAAGTGTGATTTTTTTTAAATTTTATTTTCATTACTTAACTGTTATATCATCCCTTTGAGGGAGATATTGCTACCACCATCTTACATCTCAGAAGATCTAAAACTAAATAGAGACTTGTCATGCGTTAACACAGTGAAACTCGAATCCAAACTCAAGCCACAGAGATTTTGCACCTGTAATAAAGGCGTATTATATTTAAGCCTGGGCAACCTAAAATCCCAAGGAAGTAAGCTTTTCAAAATAAGAGAATGTTCTGGATACCTGAATCTTAATCTCTAGAAATACAACATTCTGTTGGTTTCAACTCTTTAGGTTAGTCAACATAACATGTACCACCTAATTTATTTTATTCTTTGTAATTCAGCCTCATCATTATGTCTGCCAGTTCTTGTACAAAGCTCTAACAGTCCATGTTATCCAGCCCTGAAGAGCTAGGGGGCTCTGCAGAGAAATTTGCTCCTTCTCTCAATGGCCCTTGCATCTATTCCAGTTCTTGGATCTGTAGCTCTGTCATTTTACTCTCTCTTCCTCTGTCCTGGGTCACAGCCTTCACAGGCCTCTGCTGGCAACATGCCTGCCCATAGCAGCCCCTTTTTCCTGGTCATTCTTATTCTCACATTCTGTGGAGTTGATGGAAATAAGTGTATAGGACCAGACTGACTATGATTACAATCATGAAATCAGAATAAGCAGAAACCGAGTGAGGCTTGAAGGATAATATAAGTAAAATCCATATGCTTTATATACTAGCATTATAACATCTTATTCTGACTGCACAGGCAATTTGCACACTAACTGTGCTCACTATGTACCCAGTTAATTCATTCAACTTCAGAACAATGTTGACTTGGAATATTTAGGTCCCCACATGGAGATTTATATAAAAAAATTATTTTGAAGCAAGAGGGCTATTATAAACCACAGCATCAGAGCCTGAGCCGTCTGTGCTCTGTGTTCTGCAAAGTTGAGTGCTGACGAGACACTGACTACAGAAGTTTGTTATTTAGATATATTTTCAGTACTTTTACCTGCGCTTTTGTGCATCTACAATAGGCTCACTGGAAAGCTGAAATAAATATTTCAGACAATCACTTATTAGAAAATAATCTCGTTAAGGATGTTCATTCCAATGCACAGAACGTAATATGTACAATAAAATGTTATTATTTTTCTTGCGATTCAATCTAATCCTTAATTAGAAAGAGAAATGGTGACCTCCTTCCTCGAAACTCTATTTTTAAATATTTTAATGCTGATTTCAACTTATTTAGTCGCTGATGAGGTTCTAAAATTTATCAGGTTGTGGAAAATTTGGAACAGCGTTTCTTCTCCTTTAACTTCATATTGTTCTTATTTCATCTAATGGGTTTTTCAGATTTTTGTTTGTTAGTATTCTAGACAGGCAGAAGAAAACATAATGTGACATACTGAAATATTATTAATTACAACAATCAATCTGTATTTGTCTGGTGGTCTCCCCAAATTTGCTTTCAGCCTTGATGACTTTCTTTTGATGAATAATTTTTTTTTACACGAGCTTTTGTCACGGCATGATTCTGTCCCAAAATATTTATGAACCTTAAACTTTATATATATATATATATATACATATATATATATATATATATATATATAAAGATTTTATCTATTTGTCAGAGAGAGAGGGAGGGAGCACACAAGCAGGAGGAGCGTGGCAGGCAGGAGAGAAGCAGGCTCCCCGCTGAACAAGGAGCCTGACGTGGGACCTGATCCCAGGACCTTGAGATACGACCTGAGGAGAAGGCAGACACTTAACCAACTGAGCCACCCGGTGTCCCATACCTTTCTATATTTTCATATTAAAAACTCTCTGTAATCACTATTAAGCTTTTTTATAGATAAACGTTCCTTCTATAACATCCTTAACTTCCTCATTCCACTATTTTATTAATCTTTTATGCAAAATCTTTGCCATAATATTACGTTTGCTTATCATTCTGCTTATATTACTTGTTCTTCTCAAATTCTTGCCTTTGCATATCAATTATTCCCCCACTGTAATGTCATCTTTCCTTTACTCTGCTAACCCAAATATCCTCTTTTCTTTGCATCTTTCAAGAAGCATTCTTGGTTTAACCACACCTGATTATTTTTAATGTGGCTATGGATTATTTGTATTATTTGTCTTGTTGGATATGTTCCTTAAAGTTTTCTTTTGCCTTTTCATGAGTACATGCCCCATCTTTCAAAACAGAGTAAGGAATCTATCACTGATAGGAACCATCTTTTTCTCATTCATACTTATCTCCTTTGCTTACATGTAGTCTCTAAAATTTACATTTTTGGTACATATTGCTCAACCAATGCTAGAAGAACTTGGAAGAAAGTGGTAAAATTTTATTGTACATTTTGTAAACTCTTCCATTTGATTGACTATTTCTTAGGGGTTTGGCTGCAATTCATGAATGTTAGACTTGGAACAGGGATTAGAGGTGATCAAGTTGTCTTATTTTACGAGTAAGGACTACTTGGGCCTAGAGATGTTAAGAAACATATCCAAGGTCAACAAGCTAGTTTGTATCATTCTGAGGACTGAAATCTTCTTCTGATTCCCAGGCCATGACTCTGGGCTCTTATAAGAGGCTGACACTCTCCTTCAAGTCCTTTAGAGGTGCAAATTCAGCGATCCATGTACCATGCCTGCGATTCGGGTAGAATAAAGAGCCATGACCCTGTTTCACAGATGTGCTCAAACAAAGAGATGTTAAGTGTCTGGTCAAGGTAGCAGAACAAATCCACAAAGGTGTCAAAAAAGAACACATCTCTATTGTGTTCTACTTCTCAGTGTTATCTAGTAAACTACTCTGCTTTTGTGAGAACAAATTCTATCTTCCCCAGAGGCTAAATAACTCCCTAATGGTAAATTAGTCACTTAGGAGGCACATTAACTCTTCCAGGCCACTGGGGTGTCATTACTTTGAAATCATTTGTTTCTAGGCCATTGGCTGCAATGATAGTACACTACTCTAAATGGTACCCTAGTGGCCCAAAAGACCTAATGCACCTTCCTTAGTGCTAAATGTGCTGCAAAGCTTGGGGATGCTCCTAAAACCCCTTCACCTCTTAGAGCATTTAGACATTTATTAAGGCTTTCTGGCCAAGGCGGGCACCGTATCCGATTGTGTCTTTGACTTTATTTATACTTCAGGGGTCTTCCTTCTGCTCTCAGTGACTCTCCCTCCATCCCTTCCATTCGACTGGTATCTAATCCATCCAGGGGCCCAGAGTCCTCACACTGCCTCCAGGTGCTCCTTTTGTTATGCTGTCAAGACTTGTGATCACTTTTTATATGTGATCCTTCTTCCATGACAAAATATATCAAAACTCAGTCCCATTTCCAGAGAGGTTTACACTAGCCAATTTTTATTAATGGATAAAATAACTTATATTAAGGTTTTAATAATGCGAGTTGTTTAACAATGGTTTAGTTATTAACCATTAAACCATTCAATAAAATTAAGCTATTTAATAATGTTGTTAATAGCTTATAATGAATTCATGTATTACCTCTAAGATATGCCTTTAAACCATGTACCTTAAAAAATTGTATTTTAATTCATTAGACCAAGGAGTATATTAATATTACAAGAAATTCAAAACATATAAAAAGTTATATCATAAAAGGTAAATCTCTAAGACTGAGATCAGTTTCCCCTTTCCTAGGGCAACTTCTCTTACCAGTTATCCATGTTCACATATATGCAAACATATGTATATATGTATATATATTTCTTTTTCACAAATGGTAGCTTATTATACGCATTGTTTTACACCTTGATTTTTCACTTAAAAATATAAATTGGGGATAATCCTGTTTTAATATATGCAGAGTAGCAGCATTATTTTTATTTTTTAATTTATGTAGAGTCAATGAACAATATTACAATAGTTTTAGATGTACAACATTGTGATTTGGTGAGTTTATACATTATGCAATGCTCACAAGTATAGTTACCACCTGTCCCATGACATCACTACTATAATATTACTGACTGTATTCTTTATGCTCTGCTTTTTATTCCAGTGACTTACTCTTTCCATAACTGGAGTCCTGTTTCTCCCACTCCCTGTCACCTATTTTGCCCAACCTTCCACCCTTCCCTTCTGGCAACAATCAGTCTGTTCTCTGTATTTAGAGCTCTGATTCTGCTTTTACCTTTTTTAAGATTTATTTATTTATTTGAGAGAGAGAGCATGCAGTGGGGAGGGGCAGAGAGAGAGTCTTAAGCAGATTCTGCCCTGAGCACAAAGCCTGATGTGGAGCTCAGTCTCATAACCCTGACACCACCACCTGAGCAGAAACCAAAAGTCCAATGCTTAACTGACTATGCAACCCAGGTCCCCCTGATTCTACTTTTTATTTCTTTATTCATGTTTTTTAGATTCTATTTATGAATGGAATCATATATTTGTCTTTCTCTGTCTGACTTATTTCACTTAGTACAATACCCTTTACATCTATTCATGTTGTTTCAAATGGCTTAATCTCATCTTTTTTATGGCTGTATAATATTCCATCGTGTATATATACCACATTTTCCTTATCTTTTCATCTACTGATAGACATTTAGGTTGCTTCAATGTCTTGACATTGTAAATAATGCTACATTAAACATAAGGTTGCATATATCTTTTCAAATTAATGTTTTCATTTTCCCCTGGGTAAATACCCAACAGTGGAATTAAATTTATATTTATATTTTTTTGAGGAACCTGCATACCATTTTCCACAGTGGCTACACTGGTTTACATTTCTACCACCAGCACACTCAGGTTCCTTTTTCTCCACATCCTCACCAACACTTGTTGTTTCTTGTCTTCTTCATTTTAGTCCTTCTAACAGACATAAGATGATAGCTCATTGTGGTTTTTATTTGTATTTCCTTGGTGACAAGTGATGTATTTTTTAATAGATCTGTATGCTTTCCATTGTATGGCTCCAACCCTACTTAGATAATTTATCTAATCCTCTACTGAGGGACATTAACAGTTTTCTCCCCAAACTTCTGTTACAAACAAAATGCTACATATATTACCAGCCTTATATGTATACCTTTATACATATGTTTGAGTTTATCTGTATAATTTATTCTTAGAAATGGAATTGCTGAAACAAAAGATATATGCATTTTTAATATTGATAAATATGATTAAATAACCATCCACAGAGTCTGTACAATTGACATTACTTCAGGAATATATTGTGTTACCATATTTCACTGTCGGTCAATTTAATAGGTGAAAAATAATTTGTCATCAAAAAGGTTAATACAACTGACTCATGGAGCCAGGATTCACAATTATGACTAACTAACACTAAGCCAACGCTCTTCTGCTCCTCTTGGCCTGGTTATGAAGACAAATTTGGGAAAAGTGTTTTCTGTATAACCACACAAGTAACAACACATGTGTAGGCATCTACTTTCTCTAGCCTGAGAAATCAGGAGTGAGAGGTCGAGAGGCATGAAGCATTGATAAGCACAGGTAGAAAAGATTAACCAACATAGCTACAGAACAGAAAGAGAAGAGAAATAAATTTGCACCTGAAATAACACAATGGGAGCTCCAGCCACTGACAGAAGACTCTAAAATTTAAAGCGAGTGATGAGGAGGTGTGATAACAATCACCCCAAGATGGAGCTCTGACTTGGTTTGATAACCATTATTACGTCTCATCCAACAGTCCCTAGGATTCCTTATTCTAATTTTCACAATCACCCATTGAAAGGTTTTGCTTTTGAAACATTTGTAACAGGCTTTTTACCCTACACGTTCAGCAGAAATTAGTAAGGATAATGTCTCTCTCTCCTTTCCTTTTCCTTTCTTCCTCCCTCCCTCCCTCTCTCTCTCTTTCTTTCTTTCTCTTTATTTCTTCATCCTCGCTTATTATATTTGAATCAATGGGACTAGTGATAAGTGAAAAATGCCTCCAAAGACTCTACTTTCATTAAAAAAAATTAAATAGGAAAAGCTGATCTTTTCCAATAAGAAGAAAAAAAAAATACCCAACCCAACATAATAGTCTTTATAGCCTCATAAACCACAGTACCACCCAAGATGTTAACAAGCTGGCATGTTTTGAGCATCAAAGATAGAGAGGAAACTGTGTTTACATGTTTGGCACAAAAACTAATGAGGAAAGTCAATTGGCCCTTTGTCTTGAGGGTCTGAAGCGCTGAGCTCTAATGTTTGGTTTCTTCGTTGGCACTTGTTCAAGTAATCACTCGTGGCCTGACAAAGCCGCGCTTGTGTTTTATTAGTGGCCATGCTGAACTCTCCCGCTTGGGCTGTGTTGTCTCTCAATAGACTGCTGCAGCAGAGGGCACACTTACTTGAAAACACTAAATCAGAGCATGATGATCTTTGCCCAACCAGAGCAACCCAGAGAACAACAAAAAATGTTCAGAGTACTGTTCCTTTTGTTTGCAGTGGGAGGGAGGCAAGAGCAGGAGGAAGGTAGAACTGGTGCGTGTGGCTGAGCAATCTGGAAATGGTCGTTGCGAAACCTCGTTTGTAAAAGAAATCTTTTCCCCCTTCTAATCATGGGAGCTACATTAACATCTGAACCTACCGTAATGCATCACAGGGAGTCATCCCTGAGGCCCGGCTGCAGCCTGCAGAGGCAGGAGATGTCAAGGTGACCCCAGAGGTCTTTTCTTTCTGGAATTCTAAGGTGCCATGAAAGAATAATCACATTACTCTGTGAGGAAGCGGGCTCTGTCTTTGAAAATACAGTCTGGTAGAAAGGAAAAGTCCCAAAGTAGGTCAAAGCCCGCTGTTAGTAACTTTTCATATTAGGTTGCCTTTTCACCTTCCTTCCTGCCCTTCTCCCCTCCTTTCTCTTTATTATCATTATTACTATTATTACTATTATTTCTGTTTAGAGGTAGGAATGCTTTGGACGGTCCTGGAATTTCTATCTCCACAACTGAACAAGTATCCAAACATTTGGCTGCTATTTTCAAAGTTCTGAACCAGAAACGAGGACTCCAAAATCTGGTTGCAAACAACATTTTTTAAGTGACAGTTTTGGCAGTCTTACCTACAGATCCAGTAAAAATAAAACCCAGAACAGTTTGTTCTTAAACTATTTCTAGTACCAGTACTGTGAAGAAAGTACTGAGCTACACATAATTAAATTTATTTTTTTAAGTGACTGAAATTTTACATGTTCGAAATGAGAATTTGGGATAGGTTAAGATATGTCCTTGCCTTTGCCAAATCCTTGAAGTTCTCTCTGGCTGTCTGCCTCCCATCAGATCTTTTTATGAAGGGTGTAAGTGTACACTCAATGCATTCGCTGCCGCTGAATTAGTCTGAGCGATGCCTACGCTGAGAAAATGAGAAAATGCTCAGTGAGAGCTATTGCTTGAGAGATCACATGATGAAAAGTTAAAAGTTTAGGATCTACAGAATTTATTTGATGGAAGTGTCATCTCTATCTTTAAGGAAGCAGTATTTTCTTTGCTAATTACTTCTTCAATGTTTATTTTTTAAAAGGAAGAGGATGCTAGTCGCAGTAATGCTTAGTTGTACTATTCTGTGGCACTTTTTATATAAGCCTCTCAAGCTCCCATTGTCTCTGCAGGAAGGAAAGCATTAATTTTACATGTGGGCAAAGTAATTCTGAATTCCTATTCTTGTTGTTAATAATATTTACTCTTATGTAATGACCATAGTATGCCAGAAACACAAATGACCTGTTGGTGATGGTAGAATACGTAAACACGTGGAAACTTTCTAGAAAACGCAGTTCTGTGAAAGAGGGGGAAAAAAAATTGTTGGTGGGCTCCTGGTCTCTGAAATCCACCTAAGGCGATGATAAGTGGAGTCTGATACCTGAAACCCATAGTCCTCGCCGATGGAGGAGGCAATGTGTTTAAATAGGATTTGCTTTTATTAATAGGCGGTTCTATTCTTGGCCTTGAGATCAAGGGGGATCTAGGGGGAAGAGATAAGCCTCATCCGCGCCTCGTCTCCCTTCCTGCCTGTGCCTCTCTGCCACCCCATCTTTCCCTCTGATCGCCCTGTGCCCTCCCACCCCGCACACGCACCCAATATTGTTTCTTCCCACAGGCTCTGCTGCAAGAATGTCAGACGTCGCAGCTCACACGCAGAGCTCAGACCGTGGTGAACAGGAGCCCTGGGTTGGAGGGTAGAAGGAGGAAAAGAGGACGGTGCGGTCCTCAGCTCTTTCTCCGCGGAGGAGCTGTCCATAGCCAGGGCTCAGGATGGATGTGCTTGTGCGGCAGAGGGCAGAGGCGCCGGTTCTGCAAAGTCGCACCCCCGCCCCACAGTCCCACGCAGGGCAACCGCTGCTCGGCGCAGACAGGAAGGGAGGGCGTGCTGACCCCTTCCCCTCAGCTCGCACTTTCTGGGGATGAGTCACTCAGAATCTATCAACATGAATGTTTAAAGTTAATAGCTATTATGATCTTTTAAGGAAATATTTTTCCCCATTATAAAATGTACACACTCTGCCTAAAAACCATTTGCAGTTTCAATGCACGCAAGACTTTTTTTAAATAACATGAACTAAATAAAATTACTTGCCACCCACAGTGGTCTATATACAGATATACTAATAGAGTCTAAATACATCATAATAGGTATTATGTATGTGCTCTTGTAACTCGTTCTCTGTGTAAACAAGTTAGGCTTCAGAATTAGCTTAGTCACTAAACATACTCTGTGCTTTTAACTCATGGGGGGGCTTCGCTCTCCAAATGCTGAAGAATCAAGGCCAACCAAATAGAATAATAACAAAAATGTCTGAACCAATGTGAATTTCACAGTGCGAATCATATCTCATAGAATAAAGAGAATGGCTCTATTCTTCCTAGTCCCTCTGTTGGCATGACCACTATGTTATTAGTCTAAGGATTCCCCAGGGATAATCAAACTTAGGGCTGATGTATTAGAATAGTTAGATGAGGGTAAAGGATTTAAACACTGAGTCAGGTGATGTGATAATGTTTTCACTTATTCAGAAAATTGGAGAGGTAGAGCAAAGGAGAGGCAGTGGGGAAGGTGAAGGCAGAGGATCTTGGGTAATTTCCTTCTGGAGGTGAAATATTTTCAGCAAATTGTTCAGATTACAAAATGAGAGTTATTTAGAACCAACCACCCAAAGTTGAGTAGCACTGCAAAAATTGACCCTAAATGGTAATGAAAGAGAAGATACTTTATCATCCCCTGAATGTATTTAGAATTATCTTACTTAAATAAATGGTTTATTTATTTTTTTTTGTATTGGCTGTTTGTCACAGTTATAAGAGAATGAAACCAGAAACCATGGATGTATGCATTCAACAAACAGTAGATTGTACACATCAGAGAAATTCAGAGTTAAAAAACCAGTTTCACAGTCTTTTTTTTTTTTTTTTTTTTTTTTGAGGACCATGGGTTTTTTGTCTTTCTATCAGTGGATCACAGAAATTGACAGCCAAGTAAATAAATAACTCAAAATATTAGGTGCTAGTTACACGTAGACTGCAGGTGATGATAGCATCATTTTTTTGTAGGTAAGATTTGCACATTAATTTGTAAAATAGGATTTTATAAGCATTTAATAATAGCTAATACATTTTATTCAACACTTGCCAAAATGTGAACCAATAATATCTATTGTTTAGTTTGCAAAAACTGCTTAGAAATAGTCCTTTACTCTAGCTAAGATAGACTAGAATATCACAATTAAACACGTTGACTACCCGGTGCTATTGATACTGGCATTCTGTGAAAGCCCATAGGCTATTGCATCACTGAAAAACATCCATTTTAAAACATTTAACAGGGACCGAGTTTTCAAATAACCTCAGCTATTTTAAAATAGTTGCAAAGATAATAAGTTACCCATCCTATAAAAAGTTAGGAATTACAATATGTTCCTAATAACGAAATTTGACATATTTATGAACTGTCAGTAGCCTCAATAGAAATTTAGAAACTATTACCAGAGATTTTCATTAAAATTTAAAGTCTATAAATAACAAATAATGACATATTTTACTTTTTAAAATAGAAAAATGATAAAAATATTTATCATTTCTTTTTGATGAATTCTGCCTAAAGTCATCAATATTATTCTATTATATTTCACTGTCTCTGTGCTGTTGTATTGCTTCTAACTCTATTCCAAACTACTACATGTCTCAAGTTAAACTTCCTTACAGTTTTCTTTGGTGGGGTGGGGGGGGGCTTGGATAGGAGCTTACTTATTATAATGAGTTATATTCTACCACTTACAGATTATTTTTTTAATTCAGGGATAGACTATACTGGGTGTCATCATTTATACATGTTATTTTTTTTTAATCAGAGAGAAACGTTTGATTGCTAGCCTGGACATGAAGCAGATCTGCTTGGCAAATGGTTTTGGACTTTTGCTCCTTTGGTATTATGAAAAAAATGGTCATTCCAGCTATCAAAAGAAATATATGAAAGCACAAATATTTCTGAAGCTGTTCAAAGAAATAGCCCTTAGAAAATAAAACTATGATTTTAAAGTTGTTGAGTCCTTCCCTTAATTTAAGAACTGATGTTCTTAATATAGAATCTTCATGACCTGGTGCTGGTACAATTTTTTGACCTTTGGAATTATTCATAAGCCTCAAACATAGTCCTGTGTTTTAAGCATGTCTTTGAAGTCTTTGACTAGATTCGATGTTTACAAGGATTCTCTCTGCATGAATTGGGTCATGTTGTTACCATGTCCTCACACCAAAGAAAAATGTAATTATGTATCAACACATATATGATTTACCCTAACTCTTCAGAATGAAAAAACAATTTGAATCAGCATTTTAGGAATTGTTGAAATATAGTCATAATTTAATTTGATTTTTCTAGGTTGGCTTTTTGCAAGCTTCTAATGCCACGTTTCTTTGGAAAACGTGAGGCCCTTATTAAATATCCAAGAGGTCGTTTGGTCATTTCAACCATGTAAATAGAAGATAGATATGTCCTGTCTCTAATTTTCAACAATTCCAAGGGTTCTACTGAGTAGTGAGACAATGCAAATGGACCAAAGCTCCAAGCCAGGCTTCTGCAAAGAAAATCTGAGTCCTGCAAGTTCGATTAAGCTAGCTAATTTTCAGTCCAACAAGCTAATTTCCAGACAGACTCTTCTGATGTTTTCCCTCTGTTTGTAATTTGCATCATTAAATAGTTCGGTGTTTCAAAGCAGCCACGGTACTAAGGTCACAGGGCTTTGTTAAATAGCAACCACCTCGATTTTTTTTAAAGAAGGAACAGAGAGCAGCTGATCCTGCTGTAGTATGATTTTCTTTCTTTCTGAGTAGGAAGAGGCTGAAGTGTCTTGTGGATCACAGAAATTTTGCTTTGGTTTGGAGAACAGCTTTCCTCCGTGCCTTTGTGCTCTAGAAAGCAGCATAGGATCACAGGTGGCCTTGATTATCAAGATTTTTTTTTTTTAATGGTGTCCCCCTCCCTTTCCTAGAACAGCAGGACATCTCCCTGACATGAATATCTCATTTTAAGTGGCAAAAAATTCAAAAATCTTAAAGAGATATCCAAAACCTAAAATTGAAAAAAAAAAAACAAAACAAACAAAAAAACAAATCTACCTCTGAATTTCAAAGGGTAAAATTGTTTAACAAACATTACTGTTACTACAAAAAGCTTATACAGGCAGAGAAGTAGAGCTATGACCTCTCATGGCCAATTGTTCCTAGAAGGTTTCAAAGGACTGCTTCTGAAATAACATGCCAGATACAGAGAAAGCAGGAAAACACCTCTTCATTCTTACCTATGCCTCTACAGAATAAAATAATTTCTCTTTGTCTCTCTGGTCCCAGTAATATGTACTTTGGCTCATTGGCACCCTGGAGCACTGTTTCTACCCTACACGCTGACGTTAGTGCTAGTATTAAAAAATCTTCAATCATATAACTCCAAGCCATTCATATTAATGTGCCTGAGTCAAATTACCCTTTCTATTCTGCAAGGGGAAGAAAGACCATAAAATGCTCTCTGAATCCATAAGGACAACTCCGTTGTCACAGATGGGAATTCTGCTCTGAAGTAACAGCACGGCTTTCCTGGAACATGAGCTAATAACTGCAAAGAGTTTCTTTGGAAACACAGTATTTTAGCATTGACCCATCTTCACCATAGCACACAATCCTAAACCCTTCCATAGCAATGTTCCCAGGATGTTAAAGATGGCTCAGAAGAAAAACTGTAATCTTTAATAAAGAAATCCACTAGATGTTTGTCGTGGGGGAAGGCCTAATTCAATTTGCAGTGTCTCTGGGTTTCTATTTTGACTCAAGTTGTTTTCAGCACATTCTCTCCATGTTACCAAAAGTTAGAAAGTGTATTTTAAGAAATGCCACCATTTTTTATATTTACTGAGAACGACATGCGCAGGGATTTATTTCCATGAAAATGCAGACTGCAGAATTTAGAAACATGCAATGTAGAAGAATCCAACGTGTTTTAGGATACCACTAAAATGTAGGAAAGCTCTTGCTAGACAATAGGAGATCTTAATGTTGTGAAGTATGTATGTGAAATTGTCTATGTCTTTTCATTGACATTAGCTTCTATTGTGATAGGAAAACTTGGCAAATATAAGACATTCCACTCTTGAAAGGAATACTTCTGTTTTGTTGTTGTTGTTTTCTTTTTTTTTTTTTTAAGATTTTATTTATTTGACAGAGAGAGAGATCACAAGTAGAGAGAGAGAGAGAGAGAGAGAGGAGGAGGAGGCAGGTTCCCTGCCTAGCAGAGAGCCTGATGTGGGACTTGATCCCAGAACCCTGAGATCAGGACCTGAGCTGAAGGCAGAGGCTTAACCCTCTGAGCCACCCAGGCAGCCCCTTGTTGTTGTTTTCTTAAAACTGTAGTTCACCAATGCCAATCTCTTTCAAGAAGTCATACCATTCTCTCCACTCTGGTCCCTCGGCAATTGGTGTCTGGACGAAATAGAGTGCGTACCACTTTTGCATAATACCGTCTCTCCCTCAGTAGACTACGATCAGCTTGTGGGCAGGAATCAATTCCTATATAGCATGGACACGGTGCTTGGCACATTTGCTGAACCAATTGTACATGGAATTAAAAAATATTTTATTTTTCTCATCAGAACTGTGTCATGGCATCTCGTTACCTTTCAGTTATATTGAAGAGCTTTGATTTTGGGGGAGAAGAGCAGGAAACTGGTGACAGCAACTCCAACAAAGACAAAATGCCAACAAGTTCCATTAGCAGGGTGAGTTTAAAAAAGCAACAGAAACCTAACACTCATCTGTAGGCTATGTATTCAAACTGCCCTATGCTAATTAAAGGGATGGAGTCTCACATGAATTTACTATTCATCCCACCCCAGGGATGTTTGGAAAACGGGAACAGATTCAGTTATCTATCTTACTTGCCTATTTAGATCCCATGGAAGAATATGAAAATACTTCAATAAAATAAGCGACGCAAGAAGGGTTCTTTTGAGTGCATTCTGATGTGTGCAAACATGACATATTTAATTAGTATTATATTCCATCTTTTAAAAGACACGCAAGATTTGAGATATGATAATTACTTTTGAACAACTCAGAGCTGCTAACTTCGAGGTAACCATAACAGTTACTTGAGGCAGACCGCAGCGCAGGTCACACAATCACAAAGCTAGAGCTGGAAACTTCTTTTTTCCTACTTCTCCACGGAACAGGGCTAAAGGGTGGTGCCTCTGTGTCAGAAGTTCCATGTGACTAAAAGCAAGAGCCTCGAAACAGCTGCATGAAACAGATCATGGAACGACTTGCGGTGGTAACAGATGTGACACCAAGGACTTTTGTTTATCCATTGCACTTAGGTTGAAGAGAATCATTGGGGTTTTAATTTTGTTCAAGAAAACTCGTCTTCAAGAAGCAATTTTTTGGCCCCCACTCTATCGGGCTGCACAGAATTTTCAAAGCAGCACAGTGTTGTAAAAAAATGCCCTTTTAATCAGATTACCCTTGGCGAACGTCCCAAACTCAGGCTGAAGTGTGGTGCTTGTAGTTTCTCAACAGCTTACACTAAGCCTGCACCATGGAAATAATCTACTTTTAAAACCCAGGAAACAAATCGACTGCACTAAGGACATAAGTCGCTGTCATTAGGGAGTGATTAGGCTAAACATTTTTATACACTCTCCTAGCCCCCTTTCAAATTGTATGTCTCCAGCCGGTAGGAAGGAAGGTATTTCAGGTGAGTGTTTGGAAAAATCTTGCGGAAATCCAAATGACCGGAATGGTAAGAGACAGAATTTAAAGGTCTCTTGGTTCACCTTTAACCTGGTAATACCTGAACCAGGATTCTCTGAATCCCAACTGGAGACTTTGTCACGTAACACACATGCAAAATATTTTTCTTTTTTTAGCACAGCACATCTTCGGGCCTCAACACATCTCATGTCCTTTATTTATTTTAGGCTAACACGTTTCCTGAGTTGCATGCTTTATATAAAAAAATTCTGTGGGAATTAAGAATAAGAAAGCAGTGTTTTTAGAATCCGCTATTATACTATTCATGTATCTTTAACGGGGAGGGTTGGTTTTGGGGGTTGGGGACTGACTCATCATGATGTTACTTTGTGGATTATAATAGGAACTTACAGCATGGTCCTAAATACAGCCACTCTTTCCTGTCCCAATAAACCCACGCACACCTCCCACCCCAGTACCCATGGACCCCCGTGAAGTGTTCTGGGAATAGGAGATTTGCAATCCCACATTATATTTGGTGTTATTCTACCTGTTAAATGTTTATACTCTGTAACAAAACTCTTCACATTGAGTTTCCTGGTTTTAAAGTCATTTCTGATGTTTTTTTTTCCTTGTTCCTTTTCTTTCATTTTTAATTTGCTTTTGAGAAAAGAAAAGTGAAAAATAACATGTTAAAAACATGTAGACAACATTGATTTATTTAATGAAAGCTGAGGATACGTTTTCACCCAGTGGATAAGAGAGGTTTATTTTTACCCCGTGGGATTGAAAAGGGATTGGATTTAAGAATGGACTATTCTATTGGGCCAGAGCTCTTGTCCGAGCAATGTTTGAGTCCTACTTTGGACATTCTGCTGATAGTTTCATTTCTAATTTATGAAACATTTCATTAATCCTCAATCTGTCAGCTCTTTCTTGACAATAAGGCTGACAGACAAAAGATTAAAATTTATTAAATACTCTCCACTTTAAAAGTTTTTGAAACACTCTGTTCATTTTAGTTCCTATTTCACTTAGTTTTAAACCGCACTTTCTTGAATTTACCCAGAAAAAAGTAGACGAGCAACATAACGATTTTTAAATACCAAAATATACAACACTGAATCTAAACATGACATACAGAAAAAAAAAAAATCAAAATACAGCTATCCTTGAGCAGAATTGCTGGCATGGCACATTAAAAGTATCTCCTATCCTAAGTATTTCAAGCATACATTTTTTTGTATGCTCTTCTTCCTCATCCTCTTGCCACCCCCCCACTTTTCCAATCTCATGCATAATTCATGGACTGATAAATATGCAATTTCAAAAAGTGCAGACAAGGCAGCACTGCATTAAAAAAAGGGGGCGGGGGCTTGTGCTTTTTACACACAAGTCCTGTGCTGCACTTTACGGATGACAAATTTGCCAGCATTCAAACCCTGTATTGTATATATGATAGGAGAGTGACTGCCTTTCTGGTCAGACACCTTGCTAGACATTTTATGAACTGTCTGAAGAAGACTATAATACATAATATATAAACATTTAAAGAAATTAAGTTAGCAGTGTTTTAGAGCTTGGCACTTCACCATTGGAATTCGTGAATGAACGGTTTAAATGTTCACTCTATCACATAAGAAGAGCAGAGACACGCACGTCTTGCAGGTGGGATAATTCTCTAGTGATAACACCATAAAGGTCTCAGGCAACTAAGGTTTTTTCTAAGCAAGAGTTACTTATTTGACATCATAAGAACATTCTTCAGAGGCCAATTTACCAAGATCAACAGTAAACCGTTCTGCCTGAGCTTTCAAACAGGTAAAACCACCCATCTGAGAGCCGGTATATAGAGCAGAGCTGAGAACCTCCATTTTGTGGGCTAATTGCTTGATTACCAGCCTGAAACAAAATGGAGGCGAGACCTTTGGAAGCAGCTCAGGGCTGATGTAGCAGAGGAAATGTTTTAAGGGGGTAAAGACATTCCTTAAAAAATATTAAGTATCTAATCAGATAAATATTAAAGGTAATGTAATAAATACAGATGGCATTGTATTTGTATACTAAGAACAGAGATAATAGATAGGAATAAAGGACTCATTGAAAGAGAGCTATTCTAGTTTAGCAACAGTTAAGTTAAAAAAAAAAACAAAAACACTGATTTCAGTCTGAAATGTAACCTTTCAAATGAACACTTAAATTGGAAAACACCATGGGTAAGAAATAGACCACAGCATTTAATTTGGACTGGCTAGTTGGAAGCCTATATTTACTGTACTATAATTTCAAATTTAATTAAGTCACACTGCTGACGCCAGTAGCATCAACACAGTAAAGATGATTAATTGCATGCGTAAATGAAATATAAACAGCCCTAAAAGTAACATTAATGCAGAACCTTGCACACAGCAATGATATGATAGATTTAAGTGTAAGCACCTACCTGCGTCTTTGAGACACATTCCAGAATTGGGATAAGGGCCTTGCATTTGAATGTAATCACTGTACCAAAAATATAACCTTTTACGGGTCATTATTTTTCTAAGACATGTGTCCAACCTCCCCTTTTCCTCTCCTCCTGTACCTCAACCCCCAACATGATTTGTTATCTTATAGAAGACTTTTCACACAATTTGCATTGTCATCTTATGGATTGGCTACCGGTACACAAACATGAGCTGACACACTGCAATGGGGGGACCAGGCTGTCACAACAAGGCAGCTGGACTCTTACATATTCCACTTTGCTCCCATTGTACTTCCATTCACAGCAGCAGTAGGACAAAGGGCCTGACAGAGCTAACCACGGATTGTCACCTTGATTTGTCCAGTCTAGCAGATATGCAGAAATGAATTATATTCTCCTGCTTATGAACACAACACAGAAGCAAATAAGCTTGCAAACAGCATCTTCTAAACCATATTATCTAAGAAACATCAAGCTTCTTCAGAGATATTACATGCTGCCTCGCTCAGTAGGTGAGGAAAAGCAGAAAGAACCATCCGATGAGTGAAGACACAAAAAGGCTCTTCTCTAATAATATATTCTTGACATTAGAGCCTAAACTCTCTCTGATTGAGAGATATGTAATTTGTATTCTGCTTAGCTTTTATTTTTGATGAACGCTATGCCAGTGCTTCAAAACGCAAACTTAAATCATATTTTTGAGAAGAATGTGCTATGTGAAACCTAGTAAATAAAGCTGTTGTTCTTTTAAGAGAAACTAAGTTAAATTGAAATATTCTTCTAAAAAATGACAAAATGGATGAGTTTGCTCAATGTCTGTTATACTTCTCCATAAACCCAAAGCCTGTATTATTTAAATTTTACCAAATGTTAAAGCTCTAAGCCTGAAAGCACCCAAAATAGTTGGCTGCTAATGAGAAAATTCGCTGGAAGATTTTATTTTTTAATGCCAGTTGTTTAATTTACTACTTTATTGACAAGGTGTTTGTATGCCTTTGAGATCTGCACAGTTTTAATAGTCACACGTAGATAAATGAAGCAGACAGGGTTTTGCTATTTTCTTTACAGAAAGATGCCTTCAAAACTAGCAAAAAAGGGAAAACTGTTTTCTACTAGCTTTTTGAGGGAAGGTAGAAGAACATTTCTCCTTGCAGCAAAGAAAAAAAATGTCGCCTTAAAAAAAAAAAAAAACTGGTGAAGATAAAGATCATTTCACACACATGCACTTACAAATTCTTTCCCTTTCTGTAGACAATACAGGTGCTTGCTGATCCCTCAAAAGACACTTTTTCATAAAACCAGAGCCCCATGTTTAAGCAGTCTTTGGACAACATAATGTAACCTATGGTTTGTTTTATTATTATTTTTTAATTCCACCACCTTGACAGTATGTGCAGAGTGCTTGGCTCTGAAGAAAAGACTTGAGAAGCATTTCATTTTTTTGTTGTTGCTTTCAAATATATAAGACAGGGCTACTCTAAAAATACAGTGTTGAAAAACCAAACTATTGCATTTTGTGTCTGAGCATAGAATGTTTAAAATACCACACTAAAAATATGTTTCATTCAAAGGACCTATTAATTTTGAATTTTAAATTGCACTATTCTATTGCCTTCAGCTTATACATACGTATGGATTCTGTTTACAAGGCGACACTTGGTACCTAGTGTTTTAAATGGTGACTAGCATAAACCAACATGATACATGTAGTAGACAGTATGTATAAAAAGAACATAAAACCCTACCCCATACAGAAATGCAAATGTTATTTGATCAAAGGGCTGCACGTTCATAGTGAAGGATTTGGTCAAAATAAAACCTTCACTTTAAGAAGACGCCGAAGAAAATCTTGCATAATCCGTTTCAAATTTATTTAGGAAAAATCTAAATGCACCCAAAATGACTGTTTATTATTGTCCAAGGAAAAATTGTACAGATGTGTTTTTCCTCAGAATTCTATGCAGCCAACCATAAGAGCTCTGCGGCCGTTCACCTGACTGCTACAGAATCCGGGCTTGATGGTTACGGTGGGTGACAGAAAGGGGCCGTTGGAAGTGCTATTATGCAGTTTGCCCGGGAAGATTTCAGCACATTTCAGCTTTATCTAGTTATGCTAGGTAGTTGTGTTTTTTTTTTTCTTTTCTTTTCTCTTACTAGTTGTTCATGGCTTCCAATACTAAAATCCAACTTGTACTGTGTGACCACCATTTACAGCACCATGTGCTTTAAGATTTAGCATTATTTGACAGATTTTCCAGTTGCTTTGGCATTTCAATCTGCTTCGTAGTTGTAAATAAAATTCACACATTAGTGCCTTCATGCACATGGTCCCCTTTAAAAAAGATGTAATTCCACTTTATCCCTTTATTTTAATCATAGGTACCAAGAACATAATACAGAGCAATAAGGTTTCTCCTAATTCATAGCAGAAATACATGCCCAGGTTAGGGCTTTTGTGAAAAAAAGGTGATCTTAAACACTAAATGGGTTCCTCAAAGTTTGGCTTTTGTGTTTTTAAAATATGATATGTACCTATTACACATGATTTTAAAATTTGGAGTTATTTGTAATTGTTTTATAATAAGTACAATTAGATCTCCTTATCAAAGGTGGAAGGGCATTCTGTATGGAAAAAAAAATGTCAAGTTTGAAAATTTAAAGATTCAAAATAAACACATATGACCAGTTAATTTTTTTTTTAAATAAATGATTATGCTTAAGGAAAGAACATGTTCCAAAGCATTTCATGGAAAATGCAAATGAAATATTTGGAAACATAAGATTCTGTCTCTGAATCTTAATTGCTCACTCCCTCCCCTCATTACATTGCCAGAATGTTCTTTTTGAAACATAGGTTAAAAGGGTTGGAGGGGGGGATCAAATCACTGTTCAGTATTGCCCTAAACTTTCATTACATTTGAGAGCAAGGCAAGCCACACCACTCTACTCCCTGATATATTGTTGAGTGGGTCGTCTGAGGTTCTATTTTCCACATAGGGTCAAGACTGCTGACATGGGATTAATCAGCTACTCCTCCTAAACCATGAATCAGAACAATTGCTGTCAGTTTCATATGGTACAACTGCCTGGAAATAGAAGAGTCGGAAAGTGAGAGAACGTATCAGGAACGTAGGAAAGAAAATATCAGTGGATAGTTGTAAGTCCAGTTTGGCCACGGATGGTTTGGTATAGTAACCAAATTAAAAAGATGAAATACATGTTCAACCAAGTGATTTTGGAACATCAGTCCACACCTTTTATTTTCCCCCGCTTTGAGATCTTGTTCTTATTATCAATTGTGACATTTTAGAGTAACTTCACACTCATTTACTTTCTCGTGGTAGGCACCATTTATGTTCAAGTCCACATTTAAACATGTCTGTTGACCCAGGGTTAAATTCAACGAAGCCTGTGCAAAATGCGTGCAGCTCTTCTGCATACATATTGCAAAGCCAACATTGTATTTAACCTCTCCGTGAATGTTTGTATTACAGAATTGGAAAATACTAGGTGCAAATGTCTGCATAAGGGGGAACTGAAATCCTTCACTATTAGGGCGGAGTGTGACAAGCGTCTTTTTATACTAGGATACACTTATGTTAAAATGGCCTTGCTCCTAAATGAGATTGTGTCTATTACTAACAATGATATGAAAATGGACACATATTGATCACATGTTTGGAAAAAGAACCATTTCTTGCTTTATAAATGACTTTCAGACAAAACCAAGAGTAATTTTTCTAGGGAATAAAGTATTACATTCAAAAGCTTTTCCTATTTGTTAGCATTAGAATTGGATATTTACAGGAAAGCAAGTGTTAAGACTATCTGATATATGATCAGGGCAAAGGTGATTAATTATTGTGCCATAAAAATGAAATAATATTTTATTAGAAAATAGAAAAGTGCTGGGAATTTTTCAAAATGAAAACTTATTTTCAATTATTAAATTTAATATTATTCAATAGCAATATTGTGCTCAATTTTAAGATAGAATGCTCTAGAAAATAGTCCTGTCATGATTTAAAAAGTAAGTAGATGCTTTCATGTTGATAGATTTTTTTTTAAAGGCTAAAGAATTTGTTATTCAAAATGTTAAGAACAAAAATTATATATAAATATAATACTGTTCAGAGTCCTTTATAAATATAATTATTTTCTATGTATCCTGAGGTTTGCTTCTACATAACTGATTAAAGGCAATAAATTTATTTTGATGTTTCATGATGTTACCACAAAAGTGATCATAGCACACATTATGAAATTATTCATATTGGTAATAAATAATGCAAAAATTATAAACCTGTAAACTAAATTCATTCAACATATAGTCAACTATATTTTAGCTTTTTCCATTAAAGTATAGTTGACACACAATGTTACTACATTAAAATATATTTTATCTTAAGCACATAGTGCAGACATATGAGCAATTAGATGTTTGTTATTATTAAAACACCCTGTAGAAACAGTGTGTTAAATGAAATGGAATCATCCCAAAAGAAAGGTAAATAATATAAAAAATGCATATTTGTCATTTTAGTAAGCAATAGTAAATACTCACTTTGATACCACAAAAATGCTATAGTCATTTTAAATGCAAAATTTAGTGTATCTGCACTAAACTCTTTAAGATGATTGAATCACCGAAGAAATAAATGGAAGTATCTGTAACTATTTGTTACAGGATTTATTCTTTTCTAAAATAATTTGCCCTATAACTTTAAGACATCACTAGAAAGAAATATATAGCTATCATCATCATCTCTTTAACTTCAGAACAATACTTAAAGTGTTTTTGTAAATATGTTTCGATCATTAAATAGTATGGAAATTGAAATTAAAACTATCAATGCTCCAATGAAAAAAGACTTCTGTTTAATAGAAAAAATTGCAAAATTTTGTGACCATAAATTGGTCAGGCAAAAGCACCTACAAGAAGCACTGCTTTTGAAAATAGCTCACTTATTTTTACCTATATAGGATAAAAGATTAATGCATTTTATAATTGATGAAATATTTGATTATAAAAATAATTGGTTATAGTGTAATTCAAAATGACTGTTTAACATTATTCTGACAGTGATTTATAAGATGTTTGATAAAATTACTGCCAAGTTTTCAAATTGTACAAGGCATTCTAAATAATTGGTAAAAGGCTATTTAGAATAATTTTAATCTTTTTCCTGTTTTTATTAAATTTTTGTAAGTAAAAACATAATAACAATTTTACCAAAGAAGCCCATAAATGTACGCAGGTTCTACATATATCTGTTTAATATTTTCTAAGATACACTGTAATATGGAACATTTAGTGCCATTCTTTTTATTTCAAAAGAAAATCCACAGTATCAATGTTACTGCCCTAAATCTTGAATGAAAGCATTATAATGACTCACAAATGATATCATACTCCTTTTTGAGAATGAGAATATTCTGCTTATCCCAAATCAAATAACATGTGCTATATATATTTTTTTAAATGATTTGATAAAGGCGGTCAGAGATGAAAACACATGACATGAATCTCAAAGTGAAATCGGGGTAACCAAGTGCAAATAAAGAAGAACAGGTTTAAGGTTAGTGTTATCTCTGAATACAATTTCTGCAAGACAAAGTCAAAGTGGTACAGAAATGCAAAGGTGCTCACAAAGAGTGGGCGGTGGGAGGAGGCTAGGGAAGAGAGAAGAGGGGATCTTGATAACCTTTAATAAAGCAACCAATTCATTGATGTGACTCCTCCCATTCTGCCCAGAATGATTTGCACTTAGAAAGGCTGGACACCTAGATCAAAGCCACACTCAGCCTCTGGACTCTTGCTAACTTGTCCTCAATTATAGATGACCTTTAGGCAAAGGAAGAAAAAGAAATATTTCTTTACCATTAAATGGAACAAAATTAGTATTTTAAAATTACTGGGTACACACTGCTCAACTGAACCTCAGAAGGTTTTACTTGCCTTTTCTCCCTATTTTTCACCTATTTTTCTGCACACAATTTTGGAAAAGAGTTTTAAATTATTATGTATGCCTTTAAATAATGTAATCAATACTTAACATGCCTTAGAAATTCGATTTTAGTCTATGTAAAAGAATCAAGAAGCGTATATGAGGAAGATTTATAAAACTTTTTTTGTAAAAAATTAAATTGGTGAAAAGCCTTGATTTCTTTTAATGAAAGTAATACCCAAATAATTGCTCATCATATTAAAACCTGAAATACTATTATCTCTACTTGAACAAAAATCCCTAAACAGTTTGCTTACCAAATATATGCGTGATACCTCAAAATTAAAAAACTGTGGAATGTAAATCAAGGAAGAGAGAATTCTTCTGGCCACCTAGGAATTTTTAAAATATATATCTGGAAAGGACTGGCATTTTAAAACTATCTTTAGCTTATGCATTTTTTTTTTTAATTTGTGACATAAATAAATAAATAATTTAGTTAAATGCTACTCTAAAGAAAGAAACAAAACTATCACAGGATAATAATGGCACTATCCCACAGGAATGTTGAAATATCAACATACTCTTTCTAGGTAGTATTTGGTTAATATAATATTCCTTATAATTAGGAATTTACTCTGGCAGATGCTTAATCACACAAATTATCTAGTCTCTACTCAAATCATTTGACTCTGTTAAGAAAATTTGTTTTATGTCTTTAAAAAAAGCATTTATGTCTCCCTTACCTTCACCAGAGGAGTAACATTTTAAGTTTTTCCCCGAGTTCTTTTTGTTCAAAGATAAACACATTTGTAATTACTTTTTTTTTCTTTTTTTAACCCATGTGTAAAATCTGGAAAAATAGGAAAAATGTATAGCAAGAAAATAAGTTTTCTGCAATCCTAACAACCATAGGCAAATACTGGATATATTTTAGAATATTTCCTTCCAGTCTTTTTTTTTTTTTCTGGAGGATTTTGCTTCTTATAAAAATTATATTACAAATTTTATATAATTTGGTATTCAGTACTTTTGTTCCAAACCATGTTATTAGAACACTACCACATCACCGCATGCTCCTTGCAAACAAAACTGCAAAGGTTATATGATAGTCGATCATATGAAAATGTTAGCTAGATCGCTTGCATGGAAGCAAGAAAGTAAATTTGTTATTTGAACAATATTATGGTGACTACTTTGGTGAAGATGATAATCACCTTTGGCTTTTTTCCCCCTTTCTATAGTTTAGATTTTGGTCAGTTATTTAAAACAAAAGATAAAAAATAAAAAAAAAAAACACTGTATTATAGTGAAAATGTTTATCAGATGAAGAGCTCAGCTTTAACAATACGCCTTGCCAAAAAGCCTTGCAAATCGTTCCTCACTTGGGAGCAAGTGAGAAAGGGCTGTAATCGGAATAGCTGAGATTTGCTGGAGCCAAAGCTTACAGAAAGAAGAATCTGCAGGTTTAAAAAGGTAATGCTCTAACCTCACAATCATTTGGAGCAAACCGCAGATGTGTAGTGTGACCATTTGCAAACATCATTTGAAAAGGACACATGGCTGTGAATTCCATATTTGTTTCAGGTGACCTTGTTGTTTTGTATGCTTTGATGATATCTGTGTGTGTGTGATGTATGTATACATTCACCTTAAAATGTTATAGTGAGAAGCAAAGCCACGAGAACGGCTAACTGAAATAATGAGGAAAATGTGCAATGAGGTGTGTAAACAAGGTGCCCATTTTAGTATACTTAAGAATATTTCAGGTAACAGAAAGATCTCTTTTTCTTGCCAACTTTCTCACCAAAAAAAAAAAAAAAAAAAAATACCCTGAAGAAAGCAATGGTCCCCTTTATATCAATAAGGGTTTGGGAGTTATTTAGGAGCATCTTGCTGAAAAACCAGCAAAATCCCCAGTCATTATTACATAGGATTTCTGACATACGGGCAAACATTTTTTTTTCTCCTCTTTCACTGATCATTTTAATTGACTGAAATAACTTGATATTAAAGATATAGTGGAATATCTTGAAATAAGTGTAATAATCAATTTAACAAGTTCGTTGATTTTTTTTTGTATTTAATTGAACAGTTATTTTGCTTAATTGATCATCTTATTTACTTTGGGGGATGTAGTGTGTGTGTGTGTGTGTGTGTGTGTGAGAGAGAGAGAGAGAGTGTGTATGTGTGTGAGTGTGTGTGTGTGTCTGTGTGTGTGTGTGTTGACAGAGGGAACAATGGGTAGGAAAGCTTCATGTCTATGGAGAAGTAAAAATGATCATAGATGCAGGAAGTATTTAAAATAACGCATGCAGGCATCTCTGAAGCCTTGATTACAAGTGTCAAATGTTTCTTACATGTTTCAACTACAAAATGATCCTGACTCCATTACTTCAGAGAGCCAAAATATATAATATTTGCATGTTAAAGATCTAAATGGGGTATTAATTGTGCTCTTTCTCATTGGAGTTTGTTTTCAAAGCAAAGTGATCAGGATATATTTAGAAATATGGTTTGATATATCCATGCTTGCTAAGGGGAACAGGGTTAATTTAAATGATTCTATAAAAATAAATATATCCTAAGCTGTGCCTTCTCAGTTGTTTTGTTTATTTTAATGTGAAAAATAATCAAATCTTTGCTTGTTAAGAATATAAAATGTATTAATTTATCTAAAATTAGTATATTCTTGATATCATGTAAGTTCTGGACATACAAAGCAAACAAAAAATTATGAGCCCAAACACAAAAGAAGGGTCTAAGCTTGAGTATCCATTTTATTGCAACCCTCATTTTGTAAAGTTACACAGTGTTCATTCTTCAGTTAATGAAAAAAGTAATAGTTTTCATTTTTTTTCCCCAGCAAATCATCAAATTGAAGAATGAGCACTACTAAATTTGAAAGAAAGTGAAAACTAAAGATGTTCTTTCCTGTTTTCCTTGGGGGTGTAAAAGGAGATTGTTCTTTTCCAATTTATTTTGTACCAGGAAGTTAAATTTTATTTTGTGGATAATTTAATTACCTTCTATACCTTGTGGATTTAAAACATTTCAAGGAATGTTTCCACTTCCCACTTCTCCCCCATATCTCACATATGATATGTGGTATAACTCCTTGAAATGCTAGTGTTTTCACATGAGGCTAATTCCTTGAGAATACAATCTTTGTCTTTCTAAGGGAACATATGTGTGAATTAAAAATTCATATCTTAATCTAGTAGAATATATCCAGTCCTTTTAAAATACTCACTAAATACTCTTCCTTTAGAAGAAGTTACTTCCTTCTAAGATGCTACAAGCAATTCCACTGGCAGATCCCATTCATGCATCACGTAATTGTTTCCTGACTTGGGATATAAAAATGATACAAAACATAGGAGGTTTGATGTAAAGCAATGAGATCAATCTAATCCAAACTTACATTTTCTTTTTTTTTTTTTTTTAAGATTTTATTTATTTATTTGACAGAGAGATCACAAGCAGGCAGAGAGGCAGGTAGAGAGAGAGGAGGAAGCAGGCTCCCTGCTGAGCAGAGAGCCCGACGCGGGGCTCGATCCCAGGACCCTGAGATCATGACCTGAGCCGAAGGCAGCGGCTTAACCCACTGAGCCACCCAGGCGCCCCCAAACTTACATTTTCAAATCAGTCTTTTTCTTCAGAGGCATCACCTCAAGAGTCTGTATTTATTCCATTTGTATGGCCATTCTTCTCTTTAAAATTACTCTCTTGATGGACGTCCTGTTTACAAATCTGCAATGAGGTCCAATTATTGTATATTGAGAGAATTTGTTATTATCATTCAGTGTCAATATTGGTGAACTGACAGGTGACCTAGCTTGTTTTAGGTAAAGAGAAAGAAAAAGAAGAGAAAGATTACAAGAGATTGGGTGATTTAATCATGTGGCCAGTCTTCTTGTGTGATTCATGAACATATTCAGAAGATCATTCTAAAAGATGAGTTCCAAAATAAGTTCTGAAGAAAGAGTAGTATTGGTGAACTAGATATATGGGCTCAAGATAGCTGTGTCTAAGCCCACTAATTTGCTACTTTTTAATATACATACTCATTACTTTATGGCAACACCTTCTATGATTTTACTGCATTTACATCTAGAAAGAGAAGAAAAAAAATTTTACGAGCAAAAATTATGAGTAGAGAAGTTAGAAACTGCTATATATACAGTATATTCTGTAGCTTGGGTCCCAGCCAGTTCATTATTTTCTGCCAGGTTTGCCATTTGTAAATAGAGAGCTTTTTACACTTGGTTCCAACTCACTGGGTTTTGCCTACAGAGTCCTTCATTTGGACACTTCTTCTATTAGTCACACAAGATCGTCAGTCTTTTTACCTTAGCATTATTATTTTAGACCCCTAAAATGGCATTATCTTGTTTGGAATACTTAGTTTATACATTAGACTTGACTTGGAATGAATTCTCATTGTTTCTCGAACCAAAATAATTCTCAAAGGAAAAAGGGTTCTCGGACTTTGACAGCAGTCTGTGTAATTTAAAGAACATGTCATAGATGGTGAAAAAATTCTGAAATTTCTTTTAGTAATATTTTGATCAATACCACTCATTGTCTTAAGATCCCTACTATTTGAAGGCGACAGCCCTCTGAGTCTCCAATTTCTGATGTATGCATCTAACACATAAAATTAATTATCACACATCTATTTATTGCAAACCATACAATTACAAAATTTTAAATGTAGTGTCTATAAGTCACATTAGTGCTTTCTCCCTATGAATAATCTTTTACTTAGGGGTTAAAATCAACTTAGAATAAAAGTTGGATTAAAAGGTATACTAAAGTAACTTTAATTATAAAATAAAATCATTTTAAGACATAATATTTTATTTTCTCTCACCCTCCCCGCATTCCAGGAAAATGTGTCATTAAAATATCATGTGCTGTTGGGAGAAATTGTTATTTTTGACTGCAAAAGTTTGAAATATGAAAGAACTAATATATCCCAATGTACTGTGGAAAAGAAGTTAAAAAAAAAAAAGAGCCTGAAGAACAAACAAAACAAAACCAAAACTTAGTCATATTAGATTTATCAATATCCAATTATGAACATTTTATGTACTGAATTACTTAAATTAGGTAAATGTCCATAGATTATATAAGATCCTGTCTTGGCACGGGAGCCATTAAATCCATTAAGATATTCCTCTGGGCCAATTTTTCATGTGTAGGTTTAGGTATTTTAAAAGGTAAATATATGGAATATTTTAATTCCTCTTTTTAATTCTCTATTGCTTTTTTGACTTAAATGGAAGAGTCTACAAATTTCACTTAAAGATAGTCTTTGTAATTGTGCTATGAAAATTCTCTGTAATTTGTTAATATGTTATTTTATCTTCAACCATTATGCTTAAAAACCAATTTTAAGAACCACTTCTACTGTATGTAGGGCTCAAGAATTTTCTGAACATTTTAGGCAAAGCTTCCCTGTTCCTTCAGATTTCCTATACATTTCCTATAACACCAAACTTTATCAGGCAAAGTTATAAAAATATGATTAATCAATAGCTTATTTTCAGAGCAAGAAGGGATTCAATCATTTCCTCTAATCCCATATTCTGTATATGAGGAAACCAATACCCAGAGGTAGAAGATGACTTTGCTCATGGTCACTTAGTTTATTTGTATCAGTAAAATGTGAAGCAATTTTCTAAGATGTTTTAAGACACACCCTCTACTCCACTGGGTAATGGAAGGAAAAATACAGTCTCTTTTTCTTGATCTATTTGTATGTAGCTGATTTAATGCTGTTCATAATTGAGAAGATTTGGAAGTCATTTAGGCTATGTTGTTTTGTTTTATTTTTTGTCCCCCCGCCCCCAGATAATCCAAAGATACATTTTTCTAGAGGGAATAAAAGAAGAAGTCAAGACTAAAATAGGTCAAGCTTCGAAACCACCAAACTAGAGCTGATTCAAAACTTTTCCAAAGCAGTTAGTGTCCCCTCATTATAAGCAGTGATGGTAGCCAGCATCAAGATTGTGTTTGGAACCCTTAACCTGGGGCAGCTGTGATGGTATTGGACCACCGCCACATGGACACTGCTAAGCAGTGAATTCTTTAAGGAAACCACAGGGCTTTTAGTATGTTCATTGCGTTCTTCCTTATTTGGAATTCTGTTTATGTTGCTAACATTAGCAAAGATTTTCTTTAATGAATACTTTCCAGCTAAAAGACGGTGAGAGATTATGTGAATCTTTTTAATATTAGTTCATTAAATTAAAATAGTTCTGACTTGCAATGAGGCTTTTCCTTTTGATGTTATGCTCAGTTTTGCAGATAATGTCCATGACAATACATGTGTGCCCTGCAAACATGATCTTTTTAATCAGAGTAAGTTAGTGTTAGCACACTTGTGTAATAATTTCAGAGGGTTTTTTTTTATTGGTAGTATAAAACTAAACATAAAAATGTAGCTATTCAATAATGTGGATCCATGCATTTAGTTGAAACCATCTTCTTCCTTCAAACTCGGTGACCCTACTGCCAAAAATACATATATCTTGCTTTTCACCCCATTTTTGCCAAATAGAAGCGTTAAGTTAAGCTGTTTTTCCCATTTTCTTACAGATGATTGGGGGAAGGGATACTCTTTCAAAATCCTCAATGCAAAACTAAAGGGAAAACATCACCACATTCTTGATGATTGTATTTACTAAATCACTCCCAAATTAGACGCTTCAGAAACAACATGCTACACAAATAGCAAATATTCAATTCATGCATTGCCTGGAGGCTTTGGACTGCATTACCCTACATATCTATCACAAGAACAATAGAATAAAATGATTCTGCAAGGTTAGAGAAATCAAACTCACTCAGCCACACTCTTCACAAGGATATTTGGATAACCAAGGCTTGATGCAAATATTTGTTACTAGCCATTATGACAAGCTGGGGACATTCCATGATCTTATTAGTATCTAGTCATTCACAGTTTGCTTCTTCTGTATCAAAACATGCACAGAGATAATAGGAATAAATTGTTTATATCCCATGTTCCTAGGCAATTATAAATATTTCAGCAAAAGGGTTATACTGTGCCAAGGTTAGAATCTAATAGAATAATTCAAGATGCAAATGACATTGTCTGGTAGGCTAACGCTGATGTTCCCAAATAGTCCCCATTTGATTGGCTTTTAGAGAAAAGACTTAAAACAGAATAGAGTATGCAATAGCTTTTAAAAAGCTGCTAGCCTCTTACTTATCACTTCTGTAGGATCTCCTTTGTTTCTTCTTCCCTGGACAGTATTCATAGTAAAACATGCTACCTACCGCACATAGCTATTAACAGAATGGGAACTATTTTATTTCAACTCAAGAATATTCAAACACAAAAATTTGAAGAGTTACCAAGCTACCTGTTTATCTTACCACTTCTATTAAATAATGTTTTTGGAGAATTCTGCCTACTTTAGCATTGGAGGCAAAGTTTTCCACTATTGTTTTTCATAATTTTTTAATGGTTTGTAATAGTCAATATGTAGAAATTTATTAACAGGTTATATAGTCTCTGAAAAATAAAAATACAGCTATAGAATTATGGAGCTAGAATGAACCTGAGGACGTATGGAGGCCAGCCATCTCACTCTACAGGTGATAGAACATGTACCAGTGAAATGAAGCAATCTGGCCTGAACTGAAGGAAATCTTTCGCAGGAGAGCCAAGACCAGCACCAGGATCGCATAACACACTGATTGGTGTAGTGCTCTTTATAGGATATTATATTTTTACCTTTTTCTTTCTGGAAACTTGTTTTTGTTGTTGTTGTTTGTTTGTTTGTTTTTAGCAGGAAGAGGAAATGAGAATAGGCCATCTAAAAAGTGTACCTACCCCTTTTGCATTCTGCTGCGTCATTCACAATCCTATAACCCTATGGAAACTTTTATGTTCTACAATCATTGTTTTCGTACTACCCTTCGCATGATGTTTTCTTTGGTGTTCTTCCTATTTCAGGAAGATAAAAGAATCATTAAAATGCTGTGGTTCTTTTTCTGGGACATACAGAACTATTTAAGAAATTTCAACAGAGGAACATTCCTCCAACTTCAAAGACACGGAGGAGATAGAGAGGATAGGACATCCTTCTCATCACCAGTCACTGAGATTTACCTGTGGGAAGAAAATCAGGAGTAGAGTGTTCCAGGAGGCCTACGCTATCTTGTGATTAAACTTCACAAACTACCTGTTAAAAAGAGTCTTAAGCATCTTTTGATAGAAAGGAGTCATAGGAGACGTAGAAAAATGCAAATCCTCCTCTTGGGCAGCAGTTTAGGAAACAAAATAAAATAGGGAACCAAGCCAGTTGTCCTAAATCTTAAATGTAAGAAGGATGGACAGAAACACATTGTTATATTTGTATTAACTTAGTATTCAGTGTGGCATTAATTAATAACTAACATTCACATGTATTAATTTAGTTGGAGTTTGTGTGTGGTGGTAGTAAATATCTCATGAGTATATCGTTGAACTTATAAAAGTTCAAAGCTATTCCGAGAAAGCTGAAGTGCTTGCTATTCCTTTCCAAAATATTATTTTGAAATATGAAGGAAGCAAATAGTTCATTCATTGTACAATTATCAAAATGAAGAAAAGTCCAGTTAGCTAATGAAGATTGTTCAGCTCAATACTGACAGATCCCAGAAGAGAATACAACCTTTGGGAACTCATCCCTTAAAGGGATGGCATCCAAAAATTTAAAACATTAATTAAAATATTCCAGCCTTTGAGATTCATATTTTTTTGCATTTTACATGGTTTGTTTGTTTCTTTATTTTATTTTATTTATTTATTTGACAGACAGAGATCACAAGTAGGCAGAGAGGCAGACAGAGAGAGGAGGAAGCAGGCTCCCTGCTAGCAGAGAGCCTGATATGGGGCTCGATCCCAGGACCCTGGGATCATCAACTGAGCTGAAGGCAGAGGCTTTAACCCACTGAGCCATCCAGGTGCCCCACGTGGTTTGTTTCTTAGCATAATATTTTTTCTGGATACATCAGTATTTATTTATATATATATAATATATATAATACACACACACACACACACACACACACACACACACACTATTTTATATATAAATACAATTGCTAATTGATATAAGATTTGAGAGCTAAAATGTTTTAGGACTTTAGCCTCTTTCTCCCCTAAAAACGAAGAGGAGAGATTCTAGACAAAAGGCAAAAAAAAAAAAAAAAAAAAAAAAAAGTCTAAGAAGCACCCAGAAAATGAACATGAGGCTACTATATTTAACATTTCCCTTTGGAGTGGCAAAAATATTTTAGTAGGGTTATTTCTTCATTTCCAATGGCATACAAGGGTTGGGACACCCAATCTTTAATGTGCAATAAAATGAAATGGCAATTTTCCAAGAGCTGTGAGACTGCTACTAATTAGCACATTAATTTATATAAATAAAATTCTCTTTGCTGTTCCCCAGTGTTCTGCCTGAGAAATGCAACAAGATGAATGAACATGACAAATCAAAGTGAAATTTACAGGCTTAAAAAAAAAGGATCTAGAAATAATCCCTTGACCTTATTTCAACTTTTCTGACCCTACTTCATCAGTGCCATTTTTCTACAGAGCCCCTAAGTATGCACTCCCATTGCTGCCAGACTTCAGTTCTAAAGACAAGTTAACAAAGATGGTGCACCTACCTCCTTACTCCTCAAGTTGGACTCCTAGCTAAAGGAGTCAAGATCAGAACTCAAGAAAATGACTTTCATTTATTCTTACATTGACTTTGAAGTTTTTGTCATGTACATTTTCTTAGCAAAAATATACAGTTTTCCCCTGTTTTTAAAACTGTTTTCCTTACATACAAAATCCTTTAATTATTTTTAGTTTTAAATAATTTTATAGTTAATACAATTTAAAAATGAATATTGTCTCAAAGTTGTCAATATCTCTAAAGAAATTGCTAGTTTAATTTTTAAAAAAAGCAAGATCCTAATTTCCAAGAAATATTTTACTAAATTTATGTTTTCTTCTAACTCTGCTATTCTGAGAATAAATTTAATGGAATAAGCACTTTCAAATATGTGCATATGCTACACTCTTATTTTTGCATAGATACATACATATATACATAGATTTGGCTATAACTTCTTTGGCAGAATACTGTCTGCAAAGCCATAAGTGGTAACCCTGTTATAATCCATAATTAAGTAGTAAAATCAATTTTATGAAAAACAGAACAGAAAAAAGAGAATGAATTTCATATAGTAAAGATAAGTACTGTTTTGTGAGACACAATTTTCAGTTACGTGTATGTCTCTGAGTGTATATATTATGATGTATTATGTATTTCTTACAGGGAATCATGTTCGTAACAGTTGGGAAGATCTTCCAATAAAACAGCATATAAAAAGTATAGGAAAAAAAAGAACTTAGACTATGAAATGCATCTCTTAATGTATATGTTCAAAAATACTTATCACTAGTACAACAGTGAATAAGACAAAGTCTGTGGAATCATGGCACTTTTGTGACAGTGAAAAATCAGAGAATAAACAAGTAAACAAAATGTATACATGGTGTAATCTCTAATGATAAGTGCCAAGAAGAAAAGAAAGGAAGACAAGAGGATTAGAGAATGAAACCAGGGACAGGATGGGGCCTATAGCAATACGACTGTTAAAGGTTACTGAGGAGGTAACTAACATATCTGATCAGGAACCTGAACAGAGTGAGGAAGAGCATGTCAGCCAAGAGCACAACAAATGGAAAGTCCCTGAAGTAAGAAAAAAATGAAACAAGATGGGATCAGGAGGAAGATAGAAACCGGAAGAGACGCTTAATCTCAGGAAACAAACTGAGGGTTGCTGGGGGGTGAGGGTTGGAGGGATGCGGTGGCTGGGTAATGGACATTGGGGAGGGTATGTGCTATGGTGAGTGCTGTGAAATGTGTAAGCCTGATGATTCACAGACCTGTACCCGGGGACAAATAATACATTACATGTTTTAAAAAAAAGATCAGCATAAACCAAGGAACTGCAAGAAAATCAGTACAATTGGACTGGAATGATCAAGGCAGGGAGTGGTTGAAATGACCAGAGACAGAGAGGAGAGACAGCTTCCAATAATGTGGACATTGTTAGCTTTCCAAAGAACTATGGATTTCATCCTAAATAGGATGGTAAAACTGGTTGGAGAACTAAGAAATGATTTCAATACCTAAAAAAAACTCTCCAGGCACTATGTAAATAATAGATAAGACTATGGTGAAAATGTTAGAGTTGAAAAAAGATAGAGAAGGAGGGAGGGAGGTAGAGGGAAAGAGAAGGAGACAGGGACAGGGAGACCAGTATAAAGCCAAGACTAACTGACAATAGTTTGGGGTAGGATGGAATGACAGAAAGAAGAGAAATGGTTAGAGTCATGATACATTTTTCCCAGCATGACCTGCTGATGAAGTTAAGTTATGAGTATGGAGGAAAGAGACATATCAAGGATGATTTCCTAAATTTTGGCCCTAACAATTCTGTAAATGGTGGCAGGCTTTCTTACTGATGTGGGGAAGGCTTGAGGAGAGATGGTGGGGGTGGATAATTGGGTAATAAGGCACTTCCACTTTTTTCTGATTAATATATTACCATTATAATAGCATTCCAATAAATATCAAATAAGAAACTGCTAGGATCTAAACTCTGTGCTAAGTGCTAGGAATATAAAGTCAAAACAAAACCATTGTTTATGCAAAGAGAAATAAAACAAAACTAGAAATTGTAGTATGGTATAATTGGTACTATGATAAGTGTATGAAAAGGATATTTGAGCAGCAGAAAGTAAAGAATCGATATTAGTTTGAGGGATTATCAACTATTTCCAATAAAGATGAAGCTGGAGCTGTGTTTCAAAAGACGAGTAGAAATTAACAAGAATAACAACAGGCATGAGAGGTGGAGGGAGAGTGGAGGCATTTAGTAGAGCATGGGTAAATGCGTAGGGAAGTTAAACACATACACTTGGGAAACTAGAAGCTCCCTGGATGAAGGGTCTATTTTGGGTATTGGCAAATGATATTGCTAACATGGTAGGTAGAGGCAAGATCATAAAAGGTCTTGTCTAGCAAGCTAGGAGTTTGATTTTTACTGAAATCTATAAAAAGACACTACAGGATTTAAATCAGAGGGAATAATATGATTAGATAAATTAGATGGAGACCAAGCCACCATTGAAAAATGCAAAAAGGGTGCTGTTGCAATTATCAAAAATAGAAATGGTGAGATGCTGAAACAAGGCACTGATAACAAGGAGTGGAAAAAGAGAGAGTTAAGTTTCCACTCAGTTAAGGGAAGTAAGCAATGCAAGGTGAATGCTCCATGAAAGAAGTAGATGATATCAGTCAGTGGTTACTGAGAATGCAAGCACATTACACTTTGGATCCATTTTACGGCTGGCCAGGAAATATTAAAGAAAGTCCATTCATAACACTTAACCAGATACCTTGTCTAGCCCTAGACTTCTCTAACTTGGATTTTTCCTGCATTGTCGATCTCTTACACTCTGGGTTCCTAGACTACATCCTGATTGTTACCATAATAAACTCCCTGGTCTTTATTTTTAACTTGATCCATACACTTCCTTTTGCTCCATTACAAGTAGTGTATGGTAGAGTCAAGAGCAGTGGCAGAGGAAAGAAGAGTCGTGTAGACCCCACAACGGGTGCAGGATCAGCCACCAGCGAGCTATCTGACCTTCAACAAGCTTCAACCTTCCCAGTATAGAAGAGTTTTCGTGTCAGGGCTATTTGTCATTGTGAGAAATCTGAAACACTCAGAAAGCCCAAACATTCAAAATGCCCAATATAGGATGGATTAAATATTAATTTTTGAAAAATCATGAAATATAATACTGCATTAAAAATCATGCTTTGAGAATATTTAATAATATAGAAAATGTGCATGATATAGTCCTATATGTATAGAAAGCAGTTTGTAAAATTGCATATTTTGTTTTAAGCTATGAATCAATAGATATATATTACAGAAAAAATTTGAAAAGATATATAACAAAATGACATTAATACTTACATCTATGAACCGTGACTATGGGTAATTTTTATTTTCCTATTTGTGATTCTTCTATATTTTTTGTATTTTTTATAACAAAAATGACTAATTTTATAATCAGGAAAAAATAATTACAATGATCTATGGTTTTTTTCATCCTAAAGAACAATTTCAAATATAATATAGATCTGATTAGGGTAAATTCAGCAGCAAGTACCAGAAAACTCAATTAACAGTGTCTTAAAGAGATTTTCACTTCCACTTAGGTTAAAGACACGTACAGGGTAATGTCCTTCCATACTAGCAATGAGTATAAGCCAGATTACCTTTACAGTCATAGTTGTGTGTGTGTATGTTTTTCCTCACCACAGACCTGAGGATGCAAAAACCTAAATAACTAAAATCTAGAGGGTGACAAACTCTTCCCACCACCACTTTCATTCTTGGAGGAGCAGTGAGGGAAGACAGATAAAAGGAAAGAGAAATCACTGCGATGTTTAGAAACTTTTAAGGCCAATATGGACAGACATGACAGGTTAGAATTGAGGAAGCAGCCGCCACATGCATAATCTGTCCCCACCCACCAACAATTTGTCATAGGCCCTTCCTGAGTACTCACATGGAAGACTGGGTAGAGCCAAGAGCTGATGGAGGTTAAGGGCAGGGACAGCATACTCCCTCAGAGTATGAATCAGTGGCTGCCCCAGGCTGGGGGAGAGCAGAAGAGCTAACAGAGACTACCTCCCAATGACGAGGCAGGCAGGGCCAGCCAAAGCTGGATGCAGAGCCAAGGGACTGAGGAAAAATTCCTCATGGCCAATTCAGACCTTCCCCAAATCTACCCCTTTAGCCCTCCAAACCTGAGTACATGGTAGCAGCAGGAGGTAAGGGGACAGTCCTAAAGCATAAAAACCTGGGCTCAACACTGGAGAGCTGAGGATACAAATGATAACCCAGCCAAACAGCAGCCTGCTGGGAGCATGATGAGATGTCCTGTGACTTAAAAGGTGGTGGTACTCTATAAAGGACAAAAAGTATGAGTCTCCTGGTGCTTAGATCTCCTGTCCTGCTGAATGGAATGTCTTGATTTTGATCTCCAATCATTGAAGGCAGTGGTGATTTGGATCAAACTACAGTGAGAACAGTCTCATCTATAGATTAGATTGCCTCAATCCCTCACCTTAGATGCCTGAGAGAAAAATGAGTCTGCTCTCTCCTGAGTTTTAGTATTATTTACATATTAGTATTTACTATTTTTTAGATATAATTCCTTTCATACAATAAAAAAAGATGGCATATATAAAGAAGCAGGGAAAGGTGACCCATCAACAGAAGCAGATCCAGAAGTGAAATAGATATCGGAAGCATTAGACAAGGACTTTTAAATGAATGCGTCAAATGAAAATGGAAAAGTGGACAATACAAGTAAACAGAAAGAAAATTTCATCAGAGTCATGGAAATAATTTTTAAAAAGAGCCAAATGGAAAAAGTAAAACTAGAAATAAAGGAGATATCAGAAATCAGGGTTCATTTGGTATTACCAGCAGGTGGAACACAGAATACAAAGAATAAGTGAACTTGAAGACAATTTCAACAGAAGTAATTCAAACTCAGACACAGAGGAAAAAAAAAAATAGAACAGAGCATCTGAGGTCTGTGAGACAACACCAAACAATGTAATATATGAATAATTGGAGTTGCAGAAGGAGAGAAGGGAGAAAATGAACTAGAGAGAATATTTAAGAGATAATAGACAAGAATTTGCTGAAGTTGGTAAAATACACCATAATCCACAATGAATATATCCACCTAGAAATCCCAACCAAGTAGAATAAATACCAAGAAAACCATACTTAGACACTTTATAGTGAAACTTTATAATGGAACTACTAAACGCTAACAATTAAAAAAAATTAAGTAACATATGCAGAAAAGAAAATGTCTTACCACACATGATAAAATGTCTGGAAATGGAGTAGTACCAGAATTGACTAGTTCAGCATCTAACCCAGGGCAAGAACCCATATTCTTTCCATCTTTCCTTTTTGCCTAATTTAGCATAGAGTCTGTTCCTTTAATGATCAAAGATGTTTACAGGAGCACCAGGAAGCACATCATTGCACACATCCGCTCTTAAGACATCCCAGAAACTTCCTGAAACACTAGCTCTTCCAGCTAGAATGGTACCACATAATCACTCCTAAACTAATCACCAGTAAAGAAGAAATAATCGATTGGCTTAGACTAATTAGTATTGACTCCTGAAGCCTCTCCAAAACTATGTAGTCCTTCACACCTTGGCCAAATACAGACTTCTTTTAGCAAAGAAGTAAAGGCAAGTTACAATTGTTAGATAGACAACCAGATCTGGCATTTAATAAAATGAAACTAAAAACGCAGTAGGAAACCAAGGGTAAACATAACCTTTAATCTCACAATTGTATCACTAATGATTTCACTACATCTTTGAATTGTTCCTGTCACAATTTGATAACATTTCTTTCTACAGTCTCTACTGGATGTGGGAGATACTGAAGAGGCATTGTTTCCATTCTCAGCATTTGCTTTGTAGTATCGAAAGATAGACCTAAAACAAATGAATATCATTGGAAGACATGATCTGAGCATGGATCTGACTTCTGCAACTCCTGTACTAACTAAACTACCCTGAACAAATTACCTAAACTCTCTAAGTCTTAGGGTCTGTATCAGTGAGAGGAGCTGATATGTATCATCTCACATAATTGTGGTGAATTTTAAATAGATAATCCATAAAGTGATTAGCAAAACTGTTCAATAAACAATAGCTATCATTATTATTTTTCAGTGTGTTTATAAAGTTCAGTAGGTGTGTAAAAAACAACGGTTGAGAAAGTCAACACTGAAATGGTAAAGCTTGAATATATATGGATACATGAGCTATTCAACCTTTTGTAGAAAAGACTAAGATAGCAATCAAAGGCATTTCTGGAAGAATAACCAGTTCGGAAAAAAAGATACAGAAGCATGAAAAGTGAAGGAGTAAGGATCCAGGAAAAACAAGTAAACCTCAGTGTAAGCTCTGAAATAGACTCCAGGGCTAGGAGATGAAGCTGTGAAAGAACACTCGGGTGAGGCATGGAACCTCATGTATGACAGGATTATGGTATCATACTTCTCTGTAGGCAATAGGGAATCATTGAAGAATTTTTTAAAAGGTAGTAATAATGCCTGCCATTTGCATATATCATTGTGGCAACAGTGTTCAGATGAACACTGAGAGAGAGAGAGACCTGTGAGAGACAGTGTCTGTGCCAGAGAAACAATGACATTTAGAAGACATCCGATAAGCTACTTGAGAAATCATGTGGCCTAAGCTATGAGTGTTAGGAAAAGCTGGAAGAGAAGGCGAGGGTATGAGACTTGTCACAGAAAAGCTTGATTCTCAGGAGACTGGTCAGTTTAAACACTAGAAAGCTTTAAGTTTATGATTAAAAACTGAAAGGCAGTGGAATGACTTTCAGTTACAGATAGTAACATAAAAATAACAGTAGATAAAGTATTGAGAAGTAGATACTCTACAAAATGTTTGGATTGTTAGAATGAACATATGAAAAAATATTATTTGTAGCCTGTAGGTACTATTCAGCTACTTAAAACCAGCCTGAATGTTTAAGTAAGATAAATATTTCTTTTCAGAGGAACAGAACAATTTTGTTTATTAACTACTTAATTAGGAAGTCTTAAAAAAATAAAAAAAGGACAAGTGTTACATTAAAGCTCAGTCCGTTCCTGGTTGAGCTGTTACAAATGATAAATTAGCAGATTGCAAAGTAATGAGATTTAAAAATATCTATTCTTAATCTCTATTGTTTAAATTTGAATTTCTCTCATATTTGTTTCTCTTTGGAGATAAAGTAAAACTGCTTTAACCTTATATTTAGGATGTGGTTCTAATGGAGAGCTCACATAAGTATCTTCTGGATTTACCACTCAAATTATAAATAAATTAACATTTCATCTTGGACAAAATCTCTTTCCCCATTAATCCTAGTGTTTTGACAATACCCTGAATCCCTCTTTCAAGTCTTTTCCAATCATTTTGGAGCAGTCTGTCAGGGTTATTCATTAATCCTAACTCTATATAAAGCAAAAGAGTCATAGGCTTCATTCCCATTTCACAGATAATTTATGTATTTAGGCAAAATTCTCTAACACATAATGCCATTCAAAAATAAAACTTATTACATGCATTCTTGGCTGTCAGTTATAAAAGTGGAAAACTTTTCTGCTTTCTATGCTTTTCTGCAACTCAGTTAAAAACACTTGAGGCTATACCTGAAATTTAGTACATTGTTGGTGATTTAGTTACATTTATCAAGAATAGAGCAATCCCATATTACAATTTCTATGATATTGTAATAGTACAGACTGCTTTATTGAAGAATTACATTCTAGCGACCACTTAGGCTTTAAGAATCCCAATAGTACAAAAGAGAGCATGGGCCAGTTCAGGGGACACTTAAATCAGTAGCAGGGATCTGGTCTCTGCTCTGATACCGGCTGTACTTCTTTGAGCAGTTCATTGAGAGCTGTCTGCACCCATCTGTACATCTTGAAATTGGAGATCATGGTCCCTGAGTCTACTTCATTCAAAGGAGGCTGTGTGAATGGATGCAATCATTTGTCTTCAGAAAACGAATGGAAGAAAACTACCTCCTATTTTATAACCATGATGCAGAGGACTTCCTCTACTGTAGATACTTGACTGGTTTTTAACAATAATTAAGAAGTAATTTCTGAATCTCTACTTTTTACAATATCTCACAACTCTAAATCATTGGATTAAGTGGTTTCTGATCCTTGCAAAATGCTTAGGTAGCAACAGAAACTTCTTTCAGCTGCTACAATTTCCCCTTTGTGTTCATATACAGCAAAACTAATGCTATCCATTAGAGGTGAAGTGATTAAGTGTGTCTGCTAGATACTCTGATCTCGGGCACAAATAAACTCCAAGTTACTTCCTTCTGCCAGTTGCAATCTTCTATAATGCCTTCTCAACTCCACCAGAAAGACCACTCTACAAAAACAACTATAGAAAACACCAAAATAAATGTGGTGGTGGGATTGCTTGCATTAAATCCCATTACAATAACCAAATCAAAATAAAATCAAACTACAAGTGAAATATACATATTTACATTGTTTACAAATTGTGGCTTAACATCGGACCTTTGGTAGAAGTTCTTCGCTTCTTCAAGATTCTGCTACTTATATTCTGATCTGAGAAGGGCCCTATTCTGTAGGCACTTAAGAGTTTCCTCCCAGGCTACCATGTGAGCCCAGTATCTGTCTACTAGAACTTACATGGGAAGTTTAAAATTCTGGTTTATTACTCAGGCTATGAATCCACAGATATCTTTATTTGAAGGACACTTAATAGCTTATTAATTTACTGTCTGCTTTTCTTTCATCTGTGAACACTGCATCTTCCTTCATTCAGGCTGGACCCCAGGAGCCTGGCACGTTATTCATATAACAGAGTAAATTCCCATTTGGCCAAGGCAAAGCTGCCCTTGAAATCCGCATCTCTAGCCACAGTTGTGTTTATGCTTAGTATCTAGTTTCAGTGATCTTTTTTTGTGCCTTTTTGGACTGTGATCTGTTTGTTGCTTTTACTAAGCTTCCCATTAAGGAATGGTGAACAGGGCCACGAAAAGGTGGCATAATGTGGTGAGGCTCAGCACTTCCTAGCCCTATGCCACTTAATTACTACACTTTGCTTGCCAAGTATTTCTTGGCATCTAATTTAATTTGGGGACTTGCCTAAGCATTTAACTGAACTTGGAGAACTCCTTTCAAATATTTATACCCACTTTCTTTCTCCTCCTGTCATATCATCAATAATTCTGCACCACATTTTAGATCAGTTCCACTTCCATTTTTTCCAAAATGCTTGCTATTCCTCTTTTTCCTCTTAAATATATTGCTTACACCCCTATTCCTAATAAGTCTTCATTTTTAAAAAATAGTTTGTCCTTCTTTCCTTCTAAACCTTTTCTTGCCTCATTAGAGCAGAATAATTCTAGATTTTCTCTGTCCGTAAAGTTTTTATGCTCTCATTTAATCCAACTTGTATCTCATCCTTTGATAGGTTTCTATAAAAACAGAAAGCACAGAGGAAAAAACAATGGATTCCTTATACTGGTCACAGCCACATAAACGTCAACATTCTTGTCTCTGACCACGACTCTACCCACTCAGTTCTGTTACTCTAAGTTAATGTTCAACGTGTTCTTGAATTTTGTCAACATCTACAATGTCATGACGACTCTTACTTCTTTCCTCACTCAGTGTTCTCCTAGTTTTATATCCTTTTACAACTAGCATCGGCCTCATAGATCATCATGTTATTTAGCTTTTCGTTGGTGCCTTCAAGCCCATATCAGTGCTGGAACAATCCAATCATATCCCTTCTTCACTCTGATATGAATGTACCCAGTGCTGTATGGGAGAGTAGATGTCAGCACCTCAGTGTACATACAGCTTCCAACTCCCTTTGGAATTACAAGGCTATTCATCTATACTTTTCTTCACCCCCTCATTTTTTACCTTCTCTCACTGTTCCCACCGACCTTTTCCAGACATTATTCAAAGTCCTGAATTAGTCCAGAACTAATTCTTCCAATCCCACTTTTAGCTGCGTATTTTTTGCTACTAAATCTTTATGTTAATAATGGATAAATAATGATTTTATTCACAACACCTGTAGTATTTTGAAAAGCATAGTGCCAGTGGAAACATTGGCAAACCAATGAATATAATAGACAACGCAGAAATAAATGCAATAATAAATAAGAAAATAGTCAAATTCACAGGAAAACAGATTATTCAGTAATGACATCAGAAGTACTGGTTAGCCATTTGGAAAAAATAAAAATAAAATGGGACCTCTTCCTCATTTCCCCCACCTAACAATAATAACAGGAATATAAATAGTAATAATTCTTTTTGCTTCAATGCAATCATGAATCTACTCATAGAAAGTGACTAAAATATTTATAAGCTGGCTTTAGGAAAAGCCTACTAATCATGTCATAAAAACTACAAACAAAAATTAAAATGTGGACAAATTTGATTATATCAAAATTCTGTTTTGAAAAATAAGACAAACATAAAACAAAGAAAACACAAAACCAAGATGGCACAACTATATTATTGCAGCATTATTTGTAATAATGGGGAATTAAGAACAGTCTATATAGTCATCCATATGGGACTAATCAAATAAATTATAGAATATACCCATTATGAAATACTATACTAAAATTAAAATTGAAGTTATAGTATATATGAAATTGGAAGACAGCCACAACATATTATTGTTAATGAAACAAAAGGAGGGTAGAGTACAGTATTAAAATATTAGGTAGTATGTATGTGTGTATGTATATGTATATATGAAGATATACATGCGGATTTCTATAATAGGAAGTTTGAAAGAACCTGGATTACTGAGCTCGTATACTATCTCACCCTCTATTTTTAACAATTTTATGTGACAGGCCATACTCTAGGCAATTAAAATACTATTTTAAACCAATTTATAGACTGGGAACAGTCTCAGAAAGTGTGAGCAATTCGCCTTTAAATTAAAAGGGAAAGCAGTGATAATACCAGAACCCAGGAACCTTACCCTTAGTCCCGTGGTTGGTCCACCACATGATAGCTGGTCCTAAAGAGAAGATAATCATTTCAATCCAACCAGCTGTTTTCTATCTCCACTAAAGCAAAGAAAGAAAATAATTGAGATTAATCTACTACTGTAGATGTTATAAAAATGCTCCTTTTTTCCCTTTTTTAGTATAAAGAAACTGATAGTGAAGAACTAAAGTACATACCAAATAAAGTACTTTCCACTGATTTATCTACAGCCTTGCCAAGAGGTTAACACTGCTAGTGTGCTTCCCGACACTAACATCTGTTGGTTTAATATAGGTGTATAAGATGGATGGAGCATAGCCTTGGATGTATGACACAGGCAACATCCACCTAACTATTTGAGAACAGCTATGGAAAATATCTTTCTTCCCCAGCTTATGATTCAATTTCTTGAATCTCGACTCAGCCTCCTGCTTGCCCAAAGATTCATACAGGGGATCTAGGTAGATCTAGGTAGAATGGGAGAAACATGGAGGTGGGCAGGGGGGACGCTGCTTACATTCAAAATGGAGAGGAAAAGAGGATCACTCATTAGTCTTTATCAGATTACTCCTCTTTTAAGAAAGAGGTAGCTTATTAAGAGTTTTAGTTTACAGCCAGAAACTTCATGAGGGGGGGGAAAAAAAAAAGGAATTCACACAAAATCTAGAACTGTTGAATTAAATCCAAATACTATAAGTGTCACAATTACCGATTCAAAATAAACCCAAAATGGTGAAGGGGAAAAGAACTTATTATTTATTAAAAACTTACTGTGTTGTCTAGGTCCTTTATACACATTATCTGACATTATAATCCTCAGGACAGAGTTTACATGACCTGAAACCAGGTAAGCCGGTAAGAAGCCAGCCTGAAATATCTGAGAACAAAAATTACCAAAAATTACAAAACTATCTGCCTATATCTCATTATTTATTTCCCAGGTGATTATATAGAAAGTCTCTGGCAACGGTAAGGTATCTGGGTCAACCTTCTCATTCCTGTGATATTTCATTCTGTTAAGTAATGACAGTGATTCTATTTATGATAAAAGACTTTATTTGTGTTTGCTATTTTTCTTCAACTGAAGTGGTGGATGATTTCAAATTAAAGTTGATTAATGGCACTTTTGTATTATAGTTCAAGTAAACAGTGAAAGTCAGAAGAAGGTAAATGCAGCAGTTCCATTGGGCATGGATTCTCCTAGCCCGGAAGTCAGCTATGTTATTTTGCAGACTGTGATGACTTCAGTGCAGCTCTTCTAGCCAAGGCTGCTGTGCAGAAAGTCTTTCTACAGCCCCTTCTTCATTACTGGAGTGGATCTATTAAAGCAACATGCTAACTTTTTGGTAGATGATGTTTGGAATACACGTACATGATAGGTGAGATAGCCCGGAGTCTAGGTTAAAGTCACCATTGCAGATGCTTAAATCAATTCTTTTAATAAACTGATTATCAGTTGTTTAAAAAATATATATGCAAGGATCTCCAGAGCCTGGTCTTTCTTCAGATTTGACAACTGGTTTTAATGTATGTGTTAAAAAACTATGGAAGCTCTTGTACTGGTTATGGATAGTTGGATTAATAGATATAAATCTTTCAGATTAAACATCAAACGCATACTGTCACAGTATTGTAAATATAAATATTCAACATACGTTTTGACCATCTAAGCTGGAATTATCTGCAGAAGAAAAGAACATGAAAGACATTCATATGGATAAATTCCTAAAATTCCAATATATAGATATATACATACACTCACATATATATACACAAAATGTGTTTGTGTGTGCGTGTGTATTGTTGTCAAACTACGAGTTTAACAGTTCTCTAAATTCCTTATTTCTATCTTTTTTTCTTCTACTTAGTGTGGGATCGTCTATAGCTCACACTAACTGTGTATAATGAAATATGAAGACATTTCTGACTGCACTGTTAACTTGGGTCATTTCTTTTAGGAAATTGAGGGACAACATATGCTTGTCTAAGCATGTTATGCAAATTATTGACATAAAAGGATTTTTAACATGTAGGTAGTGTAAAACATGTCATAGTGACAATTCTTACATTCAGTATTCATTTATCCCGACAATTACCATGGTTATAACTCCTTTCTACATGTAGCCATTTTATATGCATGTTGAAAAGCAAGGCATGCACAAGTACCTGCAAGATATTGGAATTATATCCTCAACACTTTATCTTCAAGTTAGGGCTTGGACTCTGTAATTTTCCTCTGTTTATAAAATTGCATACATGAGATACCCCAGCAAGGTGAGTCTGTCTATTCAGAATGTTTGAAGTGGAAATATGTTAACATGGAAGGAATTTTCCCTCGGCTCATTTTAGACTCAGTCACATGGTCAGAGGCTGGAATTTATACCAGACATTCTCAGAAATCTTCTAGTAGCCATATTATTGCTTTCTTCAAAAGACAACTGCATATTGCCTATTTTCTAGCTACCTTTGCAACACTGTTCTGCTCATAACACACAGTCCCCGTTTTTAAAATGTACTTTACTAAACAAGTTTTATGTTATAAAGCAGAACAATATGAATACCATCTATGCAATCTGCTATTCTGTATTGTCAGATATGTCTTTTAAAGGAAAACTCTATAGCAATCAATCACGTGACAAGGTCTCTCTCTCTCTCTTTTTTTAAGAACAGAATACCATATTTCATCTATGAAGGAGGCAATATAAAATACTACTGAAATATCAGTATGATTTTTTTAGTCATTTGCAAATGCACAATTTCCCACATTTGCTGAAATAAGGTCTCAGAATAAATGCTTGTCAGTTTTAACAATTGTGTGGAGATGGGACAGATGGGCAGCTGTTTCTTTTTTTAATCCCAGATTTTGTTCTTTTACTTTAAATAATGTTGAAATTATTTTTTTTAATTGTGAAAAAATAAACATAGGAGGCTTTTAAAAAAATAAAATTAAGTGGTAGAAATTGAACTACAATGAAAGAAAGACAGTTCTTATAATGTGGATTAAAAATCTCTAGCTCTTTTAACAGAAAACAATAGATTTCACTGGCTGTACTGTGTTGATGCTGATCATTATTTATACTATAATTGCTATGACCAACTGTCTTTTTAGTTTTATAGGAATAGACAAAAGTTCTGATTAAGTCAAATTTGCATGATCAACTGGGCATCATAATTTCACTGTTAGTACTTATGAATTTTTCTGACATTTTAATCCCAAATGTGACTCCTTTCTTAGCTGTACACTGCAATATGAATTAATCTAAACTGAAGCTATTTTTAAAATCCTTTTGTTCATATAAAAACCACATAAGAATGCCTCTATTTTTAAATCAGTATTTCTTCTATCATAATTACTTCCTCATAGTACGAAAGAATAAAGATTTAACTAATGCCCTAACTAAATTGGCCAAAGATTATAAATAATGACTTTTCACTAGGTACAAATCTTCTGTAATTAGAAAGGGAGGCAAATAATCTGTAATGAATGAACTGTATTTAAAATATAAGTACTGAATATTGAACACAGATGCCTCTATACTGGTGTATAAGTGAAAAAGGAAAAAAAAAAAACTATATTTGTCTCCTTTCATGGGCAGAAATTTCATGTTCCAGAAAGGTAAAACATTCAACACAGACAAATACCACCCCCAACACAAAAAAAGAATAATTTTAATTAGCTGAAAACCAAAATGCCCTTAATAGAAAGATTTTAAATAGCAAAATGGTCGTTATCCCATTACATTATGTGAGATTATTCCAGATAATATAGCTGACCAGAAACTATTTCTGTATCCTACTCAAAAATCTGAAATTTTTTGACCTTCAATTAAGTAAAAATCATATCATTGGTCAGTTCCATACCATGCAGCAGTGGTGATATGGGATAATTTTATGTAGGAAATATAGTTCTATTGAATGCTTTTAATGGATTGAATCTGTTAATATAACAGTGGTTGATTAAAGAACCTATTTTAATATCAACTTTAAACAGACTACAATGCTTTATAACTCTAAATTGTTAGAATCCATTTTTAATTTCTTTAAAACTGATAAGCCTCCCTGCCCTTCCCTAATTTCAAATTTAATTAAATCCACAACACAACCACACTGAAGAAAAAGGCCAGTTTTATTTACATAACATAACAATAGTAATAACAATGAGTGAGTTGCACTAAACCAACATCAGTCTTAATCACAAAATATTATTCTTGACCCCTTCAAAGAGCAGCTTTTTTTTCCTACCCAGCCAGGAATAACATTCAATTTTGTATTAAAATAACTACTGCGACAGAACTCACAAATGAACAAATATATTTTTGGAAGTAAAATTCAACATCACAATCATCACTACTATTTTTTTTTTCATAAACTGAGTAATCTTCCATCTTAACCCACAACATCAGCAATGCTTAAATTTTACGTTTTTTAGATACTATAAAAATTACATATTAAGCTCTTAGGATGGGCAGTGAGGAAATTAAGGTGCAGATTACAAAAGCCTGGGGCATCAAGGGGTGAAGGGGGCAAGATCAGAGAATGAAAGTGGTAGAATCAGGGTTTTCAAGCAGTTCCTTTCCTCCCAGGTTATATTCAGACCAGAGGCCTGCCTCGGGCAGAGTCAAAGGAGGAGTTTGCCTAGAGCACCTAGTCTGGAGGGAGAGCCCCTCTACTTTATTAACCAAGCGCCTATTGTGGTTGCCTCGGTCTAACATCTACGCACAGCCTGAGAGCTTTGAGAGCCTTTGGATTATGGGTTCACTGATCACAAAATCATTCTACATGCTTGCAGAGTTAAGCACATATATTAGTTATTTGAGAGTCAGAGTTACTGAATTTCTGAGAGGCCTCCACCAAAGTTGAAAGTCAATCCACAATGTCAGTTTAATATTAGATACTTAAAACTATGTTCTCCCAATAGTGAATTTTCTAATCAATCCCTAAGAGTACTTACTGGCCATTAATTCACTGTTTTCACTTTCCCACAGCAATTCTCTTCCCATCATGCCCTTTACACACACACACACACACACACACACACACACACACAGCCTTTTCAGAGTAAAACCTGACATCCTTTGTTTTAGATGGGTTCATCTTTTCAAAGAGACTACAGTCCTATACTAGTACTCACTTTTTCTACTTTAGTATTTTTTTTCTTTAACTCTAATTGCTCCTTGAAATATGTTTGCATTTCCATAACCCTGAAAATTCTTCCTCTTTGAAACCACTGCTCCACTTTAATCACCGTCCTATTCTTTGACATTATTTTATAGCAAAAGACCCTCAAACAAGCAACTTACCTCCAGACCTCACTGCTCTCACTAGGCATCCCTTACTTCCTTAACTTCCTGTGATCTGATTTATGGACCCATCAATATCCTGACACTGCTCAATTAAGTCATTTTTCTAATGGGATTGAATTTCTTTATTCTGATCGTCTTCAAATTCTCCACTACATTTTATACAGCTTATCTCATTTTTAGTTTCCATGATACCATCTGTGATTTTTTTTCTCTGTATCTCCCACCAACTGGGCTTTTTCTTCTTTCTACCACTCAGTTTAGTGACTCTCTTCATTGTCTATCTGCTGATTTTCCTCTACACTTGCATTTTTTTTTTTTACATTCAACTGTTTTAATTATTTCACCTATACTAAACTTCTTATCTCCTGGACATCTTACATCTTATTTCCTACTTCCTCTCCTGTTCCATTCTCCAAAATTTATTATAGGCTCCTTAGTTATTAGTTATTTATTAAAAAAAAAAAAAGACTGTTCATGCTTCTACCTATATGTTAGACAGGCATTCTTATAGACACCGAAAATAGAGTAGTGGAAAAAATAAAAATAAAAATAAAAATTACCTGTCCTCATGCAGTATGCATGTTTTTGAGGGAGGGAGATAATAAACGTGGTAACATTAATATCATGGAAATGAATGTTAAAGGGAAAACATAAAGCAAAGAAGGAATATGTGAAATATCAAGGGCGGACTTAAAATTCTAAATAGGCTGTCAGACTACAGGGACAAATTTAGAAGCTAAGATACCATTTTAAAAGTACTGCAATAATCCAGGAGAGAGATGATAGTGACATGGACCATATATAAGAAGAAGGAACCAAGATTTATACCAAACTTTTTGATCCAAGTAACTGGAAAAATGTAGCCCCTTAGCTAATATAGAAAAGAAGATCCTAACTGCATAATACAAATTTTGTTGTCCTAAACATAAAAATGGTATTTAAAACCATGAGAGGAAGGGCGCCTGTGTGGCTCAGTAGGTTAAGCCTCTGCCTTTGGCTCAGGTCGTGATCTCAGGGTCTCTGGGATTGAGCCCCGCATGAGGTTCTCTGTTCAGCGGGGAGCCTGCTTTCCCCTCTCTCTCTCTCTGCCTGCCTTTCTGCCTACGTGTGATAAATAAATAAAACCTCAATAATAAATAAATAAATAAATAAATAAATAAATAAATAAAATCTTAAAAAAAAAAATGAGAGGAAAATTACATGACCTTGGAAGTGAGTATAGGTAGAAAATAAAAAAGTGTAAGGTTTAGAATTTAGGAAAATAAGGAGGAACTGGCAAAAGTAACTGAGAAGGAGTGGTCAGAGACATCAGAGAAATGATGGACCTTAAGGGAAAAAAAGCAATTCTAGGAAAAGGGTATCAATTGCACTCAATGCAATGGGTAGTGCAAATATGAGAATTGGTAATTAAAATTACCAATGTGAATGCCTTCGGTGTCCTTGACAAAAGGAATTCCAATGAACTATGAGAAAAAACCTGACTGCAATAAATAGAAGAGAGAATGGTAAGAAACTTCCTCAAGAAATTTTGCTATAAAGGATAGAAAAACTTGGGAACATAGCTGTAGAACAAAGTGTTATCAAGTGAAGGTTTTTATGATGAGTGAATTAACAGCATGCTTATATGCAAATGAGATAGAAAAAATAATGTTACTGAATGTATGGAGAAATGCAGAATAGACAAAAATGGATGGGATTTATGCATAGATGGAGACACAGACTGGGTAGAAACATGAATGAACACAGTTAACCAGAGAGACTGTGGAATATAGGAATATAGGTACTATTAAGTGTGTTACACATCACTAGGAACTTACGGAAGTTCTCTTTTTAAATGTTTCAATTTTTTCAGTGACAGAGGAAACTGAGACATCAACTGGGAGCAAGGATCAAGGATGAGATACTAAGGGTTTGAAGAAATAGAAGAAATCATAGAAAATCATCCAGGAGAATGGAAGGGAAGATCGATGAAAAAATTATAGTAATCTCCCATTAAGAGAGTCCCTTAAAGCTATTGATAATGAATTTAAAGTAAGGCCAGTTATCAGAGCTGTGCATTTTCCTTTGTTTTTTTCTTTCCTTCTTTTTTGAAGATTTTTTTTTTTAATTTATTTGAGAGAGAGAGAGTAAGACTGAGAGAGAGAGTCCAAGTAGGCAGAGGGAAGGGCAGAGGGCAAAGGACAAGCAGACTCCCTGCTGAGCAGGGAGCCCAATGAGGGGTTTAGTCCCAGAACCTCAGGACCATGACCTGAGATGAAGGCAGATGCTTAACTGACTGAACCACCCAGGTGCCCATTCTTTTGTTTTATTTTCAATTACAGGTGCAGGTGCATTGCAGAAAGAAAGTTTTACTTTCCTTGAGTTACAGTTTCATCAGGAAATGTGGTGAAGCAAGAGAGGCAATGGAATTAATGATACATGCAAGGGAGTGATTATAATGACTGAACACAAAACTTAAGGTGTGTAAGGAGGAAATAAAAGACTATTAGAAGATGAGGAGAAGAATGAAGCTGGTAGGATTAATGCTAACTAGGTGTAGGTGGGGTTGAAGAATGCTATATTTGGGACAATAAAGGTAGTGTCTCAAAAGATAGGAGTTGAGAATCAAGGAGATGGATATGTGAAATTGAGTTGATTGCAGGGTCATTGCAATTGGGAAAAAATGCCAAAGGAATGAGCATGGAAGTAAGGCTGAAGTAGGGAGGAAAACACCTCACTTGGGCGGAAAAAAAGGTCAAGGAACTAAGGAGTCATAGTGTTAGAAAGTTTATCTGTGTAGATATTGAAATCACTAAGAATTATGAAAGAAGACATGTTAGAGAGCATGACAGTGATCCAGGGTGGTGTAGAGATGGCCACTACAAAAAGTGACATTGGGGGCGCCTGGGTGGCTCAGTGGGTTAAGCCGCTGCCTTCGGCTCAGGTCATGATCTCAGGGTCCTGGGATCGAGTCCCACATCGGGCTCTCTGCTCAGCAGGGAACCTGCTTCCCTCTCTCTCTATCTCTCTCTCTGCCTGCCTCTCTGTCTACTTGTGATCTCCCTCTGTCAAATAAATAAATAAAATCTTAAAAAAAAAAAAGTGTCATTGGTATTTTCTAATAATAAAAATTGCAAAGTGATGATGATTAAGAAAGAAGGAGGGAAAGTAAGCTGTGAGCAGGAATGATTAACAAGGAAGACACATATCTCTTTGCAAATACATATTCATTCATTCAGTTGCTCAAGCACATTTTTTAGATACGTGGAGTGTGACGGGCACTATACTAAATGTTTACATTCAGTGTCTAATTTTGATTCATGAAATAACATTATAACATAAGAATTATTATCTGCATCTTTATAGTGAGCAAGTTGAGGTTAAATAATTTACTTGAGATTATTCAGCTATTGTTTACTCTCTCTCATATTGTGTTTCTTTCACTCTAAAGTAATACCAATGCAAGTTTCTTAATATGGAGGGATGACTACTTTGGCTGTGGCATTGAGAGAAGCTCTGCAGACCCACTCCCTAGGGAAAGAACTGATGAGAATTATACACATACAGAAAAAGCTTTAAATATCTGGACGCTGCCCCAGGGCTTACAACAAATCAAGAAATATTTCTTCTTCAAGAAAATTTACTGAAATGGTAAATTTGTAGATCTGGAAAACAACAAAAACAAAACGAAAAAAAAAAAAAAATGAGAGTCTGCAACTCTGAAGCCATGACCTGACCCCTTTCTGCTCCCTCTCAGCTAAACATGACAGAAGATTTACCCTTTGTAGGTACAGCTAAGAAGGTGGGACTCCCACTCCCCTATGCTCCTACTCAAGAGTTACGATTTCTTCTTGGAAGGGGTAGGCCACTAACACTTCCTATCTCCCCCAGCTCCATGTTACAGAAACTAAATTCCAGATGACTGCATCTCAGAGTTTAAGGACTCCTTTTGTCCGCCAAGCCCCCATTTGCAGGTCAGATACTCTACCCCAGATATAGCAGACCAAGAATAAGCTCCTTATAACACTTCAGGTTGATTATAGGGAGGAGATTTCACATAGGGAGAGGTGAGTCAGAAAGATAAGAGGCTACATATCCTCCTCCATACCCCACTCATGAAGCAGGGATGTCACTCTGAAGAAGTGGGGTACTCTCTCCATCCCCAGTTCTAGAGCAGTGGCCTGGAGATTTTCCTCAAGGGAAGCAGTAGCCCATGATGGAGACTGCCAAGGATCTCTCTTAAAGGAACTAAAGTTCAATTCTAAAGTTGTTCTCAAAAATAATGGAGATTTTGGTCCTAAGCAGTAAAAGAAGCTAAGAACTCCCTAAGACGAACAAACAAGATGTAACACCAGCTAGTTTATAAAAGAGAACCAGGGTAAGAGAAAATTAGGAAGAATGCTCCTAGGATTAGAATAAATCTCAAAGACTGGTCTCAAAACTGTCCCTGTAAAGAGGCTCAAATTTAGTTAGCCTTGGGGGGGGGGGCAATTATGTTCCAAAGTATTATAAAGTACAGTAGCACAATTAGCTGGCAGTTAGTAGCCTAGCCCTGGGGTGACCAGAGGGAAAAAAAAAGTCTAAAAGAGCCTAATAAAGCCAGTGTCATCTCAGGGTGACTGTGTACATGCTCAACTTTGTACCCACTGAAGACTGACATCAGTGACTCCACACTGTGGGGAAACAGACTTTACTAAAATAGTCCAGGAAAGTCAACAAATGAGCAAGCAAGCAGCAATAATAAAAAGCCCTTAAGAGGTGAGAGAGATAGTATCTCAAGTTACTACAGTGTATTACTGAAAATTAGGAGACATGCAAAGACATAGGGAAATGTGACCTACACATGTAAACAAAAGCAAGCAATAGAAACTAATTGTGAGAGGGCCTAGTTGTCAGACTTAACAAAGACTTCAAAGCCGTCATCATAAATATGTTCAAAGAACTGAAGGAAATCACTCTTAAAGAAGTAAATGAAGGCATAATTACAAGGTCTAATCAAATAGAGAATATCAACAAAGAGAAAGAAACTTAAAAAGAACCAAATGGAAATTCTGGAGTTGACAAGATCACTGAAACAAAAAATTCTCTAAAGAGTCTCAACAGCAAAAAAAAAAAAAAAAAAAAAAAAAAAAGAGAGAGAGAGAGTCTCAACAGTAGATTTAAACAGGCAAAAGAATCAATTAGCTTGAAGACGCTACCTCAAAGGGTGTTACATTAAGTGAAATAAGCCAGACAGAGAAAAACAAATACTTTGTGATCTAACTTATATGTGGAATCTGGGGGAATACAATAAAAATCTCATAGATACAGAGATTAATTGCTGTTTGCCAGAGGTGGGGGTTGGGAGTGGGAGAAATGGAAGAAGGTGGTCAAAAGGTACATAGTTCCAGTTATAAAGTAAATAAGTCCTGGGAATATGTTGCACAGCATGGTAACTACAGCTAATACTGTATAATGTATTTGAAAGTTGCTAAGAAAGTAGATCTTAAAAGTATAAGAAAAAAATTGTTAACTATATATAGTGATATATGTTATTGTGGTGATCATTTCAAAATATATACATATATATGCACATATATAGAATCATTGGTATACACTTAAAAATAATGTATGTTAATTATCTCTTTTTTTTTAAATAGCATGGCTGGGTTTAAGTGTTGATAACTGGTAAGATAACTAAGTTAAGAGATATTTCATTACAGGTGTGTACAGGATTTGGCATCTGATAGAAATAGAAATATTAACTTACAGTTATCCAAGTATAACATACAGATGTCTTTTCATAATAAAAATAATAATAAAGGAAGAATGATGTCAAACTAGTAAGCTTTCTACCTTAAAACACTAGAGAAAGCAGAACAAATTAAACCTAAAGCAAGCAGAAAGAAAGAAATAATAAAGACTAGAGTGTAAATTAATGGAATGGAGAATAGAAATGTAATAGAGAAGATCAATGAAATCAAAAAGTGATTTTTTGAAAAGATCAACAAAATTGATAAACCTTTAATTGGACTGAACAGAGACATGGAAGAGGGGACATTACTACTGACCTTACAGAAATAAAAGGATTTTAAAGTAATAAACTATGAACAATTACATGCCAACAAAATAATTAAGTCTAATGAAATAAAAAAAATTCTTGAAAAGAAAGTATTGAAATTTACTCAAGAAGAAATAGAAAATCTGAAAGGCCTTTAACCTTAATAAATATATTGGGGATTCCCAAGACCACCCTAAGGATGAATGATTCACTAGGAGGACTTCCAGCTCTCAGTACATAATTGTATTCATGGCTATGAGAACACCATGGCTGAGAGGATACTAAACACAATCAGCAAAGGGAAAACGTACATGTGGCAAAGCCCAAGGAAAACGAGGCATGAGTTTCCAAGGGTCATCTCTCACTGAAATCATGAAGTTCATGCTTAATTCCCCCAACAAAAAGTTGTGACAACACATGTGAAATGTTGATTAATGAGAGCTCACAAGAGACTCAGCATCCTAAAGCTGGTCATATAAACAGCTTCTGCCTAGTACATATCAACATTACAGACTCGCAGAAGGAAGAGCAGGTGTTCAGCATAAATCACATTGTTGGTACAAATAGGTAAGACACAGTGAGTGAGTCTTATCAACTCTGGGAATGATGGGAACCCACCCCAAATCCAAGTGCCCAGACACCAGACAACTGTAAGTTAACTTTCTTCTGAACAATTAGAAATTTTCTAATTTTTGCACAATTAAAAAATTTAAAACTTTTCACAAAGCAAAGCCAAGGTCCATTTTCCCCCACTTGTGAATTCTACCAAGCATTAAAAATAAATGAATAAATAAATAAATAAATAAAGCCTTAATATCATATTTTCACAAACCCTTCCAAAAAAGAAGAGGAAAGAACGTGTTCCAACTCATTATATAAGGCCAGTATTACTTTGTTACTAAAGCAAAAACAAAAAAACAAAAAAAAAACACATCACAGAAACAGAAATCACCAACCAATTCTCTAGTGACTACAATTACAAAAATTCTCCAAAAACCCTTACAGTGAGTCTTATTATTTGCAGAAGATATGTTCTAGGAAGTCACTGGGAACCCTAAATTAGTGAATACTGAGCCATTGTTCATAAGAGAAATACAGGGTTAGGTTCTCAAGAGCCTCTGGTCATAACATTTTCATCAACTGATCAATAATAGCTTTGTTTTATGTGTGTTTCTGTTTAAAGGCACTTTATTTAATATATATTGCTGACTCATTAACATTGAACTCATGGCCAACAGCACTATAACTCATGCTTGAATAAAGCTTATCTAACAAGCATTTTCTATGTAAGGCACATCACAGCCTTCTTGCACTTAGATGCTGTAGACAGCTTTTGAGAACTAATGTTGGAAGTCATTTTAAACAGCAAATCAACAAATAGCACAAATACATGGAAAATATGACATTAAATAGGCCACAAAAAGATACTTGTTTAAAGTATGAAAGATAGAAAAAGAAAGCAGAATATTGTTTTTTTCAACTTCAGCTTGAAATATGTACCTTTGGGTAAGAATTTTTCACTGTTCTCTGCATGTTCACAAATGGACCACAAAAATGTCACAAATATTGATTTGGGGATTACGAGTAGATTTCAGTGAGTAAGTGAATTCGTAAATATGGAAACTGCAAATAATGAGGATTGATTGTAATAGCAAATAGATTCTAGCAACATATAAAAAGGATTATATAACATGAGTAAGTGGGATTTATCTCAGGAATGCAAGTTGGGTTAACATCTGAAAATCAATTAATATAATACACCATATCAATGGAAAATAGGACAAAAACCAGATAATCATCTCAATAGTTTCAGAAAAATCATTTGACAAAACCCAATATCTATTCACGATAAAAACATTCAACACACTGAAAATGGGACGGAGTTTCCTCACCCTGATAAAAAACATCTCTGAAAAGCTACTATTTCACTTAATGATAAAATACTGAATTCTTCCTAAGGTCAGCAGCAAGAAAAGTATATCCTCTCTCACTACATTATTCAACATTTTACTGAAGTTTCTAGCCAGGTCAATTAGGCAAGAAAATGAAATAAAAGGCATCCAGATTGGAAAAGAAAAATAAGATTACTCTTTTTACAGGTGACATGATCTTATACAAAGAAAATCATAAGGAATCAACTAAAAATATTATTAGGACTAATAAATGAATTCCATATATTTGGAGAGTTCACTTTATATACATATATATTATATATATATGTAAAAATCAATACACTAGAAATTAACAAATTAAAAATGAAATTAAGAAAAACAATTCCATTTATTATGTCATCAAAATGAGGAATAAAACTTTTAAAATAAAGACAGAACATATACTCGGAAAGTACAAAACACTGTTGAAAGAAATTAAAGAAGATCTAAATAAACTCAAAGACATTCTGAGTTTCTGGATCAGAAACCTTAATATTGGTAAAATGGCAATACTCCCCAAATTGTTTTACAGATTCAATGTAGTCCACCTAAAACCCCAGCAGGATTCTTTTTAGAAACTAACATGCTGTTCTTAAAATGCATATAAAAATTCTTGTCCAAAATAGGCAAAATCTTAAAATGGAAGAACAAAGTTGGAAGAATACTTCACAACTTCAACATGTACAACAAAGTTACAGTTATTGAGATGGTATGGTACTAGAATGAGGGTAGAAATAAAAATCAATGCAATAAAACTGAGAGTACAGAAATAAAGTCTCACATGATTAGTTAATTTCAGACAAAGGTACCAGGAAAATTCAGTTGTGAAAGAATAGTCTTTTTTGGCAAATGGTGTTGGGATAACTGAATATTCACATGCAAAATAATAAAGATGGACCATTACCTCTTACCAGGCAAATGGATCATAAACCTCAATGTAGGAGTTAAAACTATACAATTCTTAGAAGAAAACATAGGAGTAATCTTCATGAATGTGGGCCAGGCAAAGCCTTCTTACATATGACTTTAAAGTAAACATGAGAAGAGAAACAACAGATAAGCTAGACTTCATCAAATTTAAAACATTTTGTGTTTCAAAGGATATAGCATCAAGAAAATAAAAGTCAACTCATAGAACAAGAGAACATTTTTTCATATATACATTTGATAAGGGATTTGTATCCAGAGTATGTAAAGAAATTTACAACTCAGTAGTAAAAAGATACATAACACAACTTTAAAATGGGCAAAGGATCTGAATAGCTATTTCTCCAAAGAAGATATACAAATGACCAATAAACACAATGAATGATAGTCATTCAACACCATTAGTCATTAGGAAAATATAGATCAAGACCACAAAAATATATCACTTCACATAGAGTTGGATGGCTAAAATAAAAAAGACATATTTTAACAAATTGGCAAGGAAATGAAAAATTGGAACCCTTGTACACTGCTGGTTAGAATGTATACTACTCATCCAACTTTGGGAATTAGGCTGGCAGTTCCTCAGTCTGTTCCTCTAAACATAGTTACCATATAACCTATCATTTCAACTCATAGGTACATACCAAAAGAAATGAAAACATATGTCTATACAAAAAACTTGTACACAAACATTCCTAAAAGCATTACTCACTTTAGCAAAAAAAAAAAAAAAAAAAAAAAAAAAAGGAAACAACCCAAATGTCTATCAACTGATGAGTGGATAAATAAATGTCATCTTCATACAATGGGATATTATTTGGCAATAGATGGCTGAAATACTGATTCATGCTATAAGACGGATGAACATTAAAAACAGGCTAAATGAAGGAAATTAGTCATGAAAGACTACATATTGTGTGATTTGTGTAAAACACCCAGAATACACATATCTATAAAGACAAAGAGATCAGCAGTTGTCTCTAGCTGAGGTATGGGAGAGAAATGACAAGTTACTGGTAATGAGAACAGGGGTTTATTTAGGGCTGATGAAATGGTTTACAGTTGGTTTTGGTGATAGCTGTAAAAGTTTGTGAATATAAAAACCATTGAATTGTATACTTTAAATGTACTAGGTGTATGAGGTGTGAATTATATCTTAAAATCAGCTGTTAACATCTGATGTTAGAAACATCAGATTTTTTTTATATCCAACCATGTCAAAGTCTGACAATACCTAGTGCTAGCACAGATCTCAGTGTCTTTCCCTAGTGCACACTCTAATCAGTCTTACACAGATTACCATGAGTAATCTACTACAGAAACTGTTTCCAGTTTTGATGAGCCATCTGTTGCAATATTAATTTTATTAAAGTACTATTTTCATTAAATCACTCCCTTGCTCAATATCAATAAATCTCTAATCTCCACAGTCTGCCATTTTAAGACCCATAATCAACTGGCCAGTGTTGCCCATCATGTTAGGCAGAAAAACAGCCTCTCAAAGATGTCAGTATCCTAATTCCCCAAATCTTTAAATATGTTACTTTACATGGGAAAAGAGACTGCACAACATGATTAAATTAAAGTTCGTGCGATGGAGAGATTATTCAGGATTATCCAGTCTGGCCCAATGTAGTCACAAGTGTCCTATGTGAAAGAGGGAAGCAAGAGAGTCAAAGAAAAGATGCCACAAAGAGAGCAGGAGTCAGAGAGATGTGTGCCACAATCTAAGGAATGTGGGCAGCCTCTAGAAGCAAAAAAGGCAAGGAAACAGTTCTCCCCTAGAACCTCCAGAAGGAATGAGACCCTCTGACCCATTTTTTTTACTCTTACATTCAGAGTAGTACGATAATAAATTTTTATTGCTTTACGCCACTACATATGTGGCAATCTGTTATAACTGATAGGAAATTAATACACCCATGCATCCATCTTATTATGTTGTTTTGTTTTGTTTTGTTTTCTCTTTTCCCATCTATGACTTGAATGACCCTTCTCCACTTATCTGGAAATTCCTTTCTTTTCCTTACTGTCAACACAGGAAGGCCTGCCTTAATATGAATACCCTTAAGAAATCTCTTCCCACTAACTCCACCTCCATGGAATTTTAATTCTGACTAGAGTTTTCTTCAGAATGTATTTATGTAATCTACAAATGATGAAGACATGCATTACCTAAGGACAGTCACTGATTTTAAGTTAGACAATGAAGGCATGTGGCATATCATATGGAAACAATGTAGTGTAGTATTAGTATGCCGATAGACCAGCTTTTTCTCCCAAAGCCCTGATTTATAGTGTTTACTGATTAAATGCTCCCAAGAGGACTGACTTCAATCATCATCTCATATACTTTAAACTTACACAGTGTTATATGTCAATTATATCTCAATAAAGCCGGAAAAAAATAAAGACTGATTTCAAGCTACCAATGGTTTGACCACCAGATCACAAAATCCCTGAGTATTTAATAACGTCTTTAGTGAGCTAGTTTATGTCTCTGTCTCAAACCCATCAGAGCCTTCTTTTATAAATGTGTTCTCAAGTACAGAAAGATGGCTATTTTTTGCTCTACGCCTAATGGTATTTAATAACTATTTCTGAATCTTTGATTTTGATCATTTACTAGGTGAGGACTCACTTACCAGTGGGGAGGTCTTTTCCCTACCATTAACTTGCATTGGTATTCATGAAAATACCTTACACTACTGGAGAGGGGATTTCTCCCTATAGCCCACTCACTATCACATCTTTTACACAGTTGTAGAAATGTTTTAGTCAATAAAGAAAATATTTAAAAATCATTAAGTTTAAATTTTTAAAAAAAGAGGGTAAACGTCTCAAACTCCCAATTATCAGCTACATGAATAGAACCTGGTCATTTATCATCAGTAGAGAGGAAATCAGGCATTCTGTAGCTGTGCAGAGCCTTGGTACAACCCACGGCAGGCTGCAGTTCTTTCCCAGTGTGTGCCTTCTTTATTATGTCCCCCACTGATTTGATTCATGTTCATTCACTGGACAAATACTTCCAGACTCTCAAGAATGCTCAAAACAGGAAGCAGAGATATTTTTCAGGGCCACCTGGGCACACACTCTACTTTTCCATTTCCACTTAGCTGTCTAGTGCTTCACAATAATCACAAAATTAGTAGCTTAAGACAATGTCCATTTATCACTGTATAATTCTGTTGGTCTGAAGTTAAGCACAGTATGTCTGAGCTTTCCCTTACAATATCACAAGGCTAGAATCAGGGTGTTGGATAAACTGAGTTATCATGAGGGAGGCTTGAAGAAAAATCCAGTTCCAAGATCATTCCTATTATTGTCAGAATTTAGTTCTTGCAGTTCTAGGACTAAGTTTCTGTCTTCTTGCTGGCTTCCAGTTGGTTGGGGCCGCTCTAGGATCCTAGACATCATCAAATTCCTTGCAACATGGCTTCTTCATCTTTAAGTCAGTAATGGAGTGTCAAATCGTTTGCATCAAATCTCTAACTTCCTCTTCTGCAACCAGACAGAGACCACTCTCAGCTTTTAAAGAACCTGTGATTAGCTAAGTCTCACACAGATAATCTCTTAAGGTCAACTGTGCCATTTAACACAAGCTCATCAGAGAAATAAAATTCATCATATTCACAGTCCTGGGGATTATTCAGGGCTCATATGCAGAAGAAAGGAAGACAGAAAATTTTGAAGGTCATCCCCACCATAATCATTCTGATGCTAACTTTAGTTTCAAGAACAGGAGAAATTGATATGGTGAATATAAAGAGAAACATGTAGATTATTGGCATAAATTCTTGTGGAATGGAGCTTCCCAAATCCAAGATCCTAATCTGGGCAAAAAGTGTTACCAGAAACTATGTGCTGCTTTTAGGGTCTCAGTGAGCCATGGGAAGCCACTCTGGTAGTGAGATTTACACAAGGTAGCCACATCAATTTTTATAAAATTTCATTTATATAGATAATTAAATCAGGATCTTAATTTACTTCAGGACAGTAGAAGCTTTCTGGTCTAGAACACCAGAATCATTACTTCAGTTGGTGTCAGAAGTGAGATGAGACACCCTCCAAAGACAGAAGTAGATGCTTCTTGTTTTCATGAGGCTTGTAGTCTAGTAAGAAACATACATAAGGAAATAGCTGATAAACTGAAAATGTGTTGACTATGCCTTAGGCAAAGGGAGAAATTTATGCAAGTGCCCAAGAAAGAAAAAGGGTGTAGAGCACTGGAGGGCCTTCCAGTGTCCTAAAATAAATGGAAGGTGAAGGAAGAATGGAAGTAGCTGTTAAGAGGAATGAAAACAGCTGAGGTTGGAGAAGCAGGTTAAGTGAAAGTTCATGGAGACCCAAATACACCACGTAAAGGTAATTGAGCTTAAAAGTAATTGGGAGTCCAGCAATTCCATGAATAGGAATTTATTCTAAGGAGATAATAAATCAGTAAAGATTCATGGATGAGGATATTTACTACAGCATAATATAAAAGCCATCTATGTTCCCTCCTCCATAGAAATAAACTCAGTGTTCATCAAAAGGGGATTGATAAAAATAATTGATGGCGTTGGCCACCTTAAAGATGATATTTATTCCATTTCATTGATATACAATAACACTGTATTAAGAATGAGAACATGAAGGAGTAAGAGAAGTAACATAGTATTCATTATGCACAAGCAGGGAGATCAACTCTTACCAAGTATCCTTACATCCAATCCTCTCAAAAATCCAATGAGATAAAAACTGCTATTGTTCCTATTTTATAAAAGAAGAAATTGAAGCACAAATGGGTAGATAACCTGCCTAAATCCACACATTTATTTAGAAGCAGAGCCAGGATTAAAATCTATGCAGAGGCAGAATAAACCAATCTATGCTTCTAACTTGAATTCTGAAAAACAGAATACAAGAGGAAAAAGGAGATAAGGAGCAGAAGAGGACAAGGAAAAGGAGGGAGAGAAACAGGGAGGGAGAAAGAGAGAAAGAAACAGAGAATGAACAACAATCACTAGAAAATCTTAAGAGTAGTTATATCTGAGTTGTAAGATTTTGGGTAATTTTTTTCCTTCTTTCTACTTTTCTGATTTTGGATTTTTTACAGAGAGCAATTTGATTTTTTTTTAAATTAATAGACTTTTCAAAAGATCAGTTTTTGGCTTACAGATAAGCTGGGCAAAAAATACAGAATTCCACTATACCACTCTCTTCCCTCACATGTTTATCTCTATTATGAAAACCTTGCATTAGTGTGGTACATTTCTTATAATTGATGAGCCAATATTGACACACTATTATTAACTAAATTCTAGAGTTTACATTAATGTTCACTTTTTGTATTGTACATTCTGTGGGTTTTGACAAATGAATAATGTCATGTATCATCATACATTATCACACAGAATAATTTCTCTGCCCTAAAAATTCAAAATAAATCCTGAAAGGCAAATAATCATCACATATATAAAGGATTTAGGGTAAGTGTAAGAGACAAATTTAGTCCAATATCCCTGAATCTAGTCATTTCTCTCATACAGGGATATGCTCTCCTTTTGCAGAGGAAGGTCCTATATAAGTTGTTTCTCTCTCAGCCTTGTTCTTACAGACTCAAGCTCTGGCTTTACTTCTGTGATAGCATTTGTCTTCCTTCTAAGTTGCATGGTATTGGCTATCTATGGAAAACTGGTTAACTCTAAGTTCAGAGAGTTGTATTCTTTTATGATGGGCAAATCAAGCACAAGAAGAGCAAAGCCCTACAATGCCCCAAATCCCCTTGATATTAATGCCCATACAAGTCCTTCCTATGGGTCTTAGGAAAGAATTAAAACTCAGTGAAAGTATCATCTGTCACCACAGCGTTAGGTTTCTGTACTTCTTGTTCGGTTTACCCATAAGCCTAAAACTGCTCTTTTACTTAAGGATATAGAACTGGAGTTACATTTTGATTCACGGCTAAAAGGAGCAACATGTGTCAAAAACACTGAAGTGTTTATTTTTCTGATTTATTAGATAGTTTTAGGGAAGGAAGAAATACAGTCTCCTCTACTTATAGTTAAATAGCTTACATTTTTGGTTCCTTGTATTTGGGTACTACTTCTAAAAATGTTCTTATTTATGACAATCTCTTCATGCAAAGCATTAGAATATTTATCAGAATTTTCTTTATCTTTAGGAAATGTTGATATTCTGCTCTTCATTGATTACCAGTGAGATTTAATTTTTTTCTACACCCTTAGAACAAGTTATCACAATTTTAGCTTTTATGAACTAGAATCTGATATATACTTAGTTATTTATTTTTGTATCAGTTTTGGCTTCATCCCTGGGAATTGTTTTCTCTTTTTATATTGTGGATTAACTAAAGTCAAGCAAATTAACTAAACTAATTGTGGAAGTGGGTCAAATAAAGACTAAAACATGATTGTGAACATTAAGAGGAGGAACAAAGAATAAATCTATACTAACAAGAAACACATAACAAATTCAGGCAGATTATCCAAGTAAACAGTAAATGCCATTGAAGTAAATTTCTCACTATAGGCAGTGAAAGATGGAGGGATTCAATATATTGAAGGTATGTTAAGTTTTGTAAAATTAGTATACCTTCAATGTACACTGCAACTCAAATGGAAAACATAATCATAGAGTGCCTAATTAGGGTGCCTAATTAATTAAACAAGAACAAAAACATATCATCACTTAGAAAAGTTATGATAATACCTTAAGATTTTTTTTATAAGAATTTTTTAACCCAATAGATGTAAACTTCACTGATGGATCATGTAGTAGCGGTAATATATTGGCCAATGGAGAATGTGTCTAAAAGGAGAAGTGAGTAAATTCATTGAGGCTTTTATAAAAAGAAAAACAGAAAAAATTAGGAGCAGGTAAAGGGTACACCAAATTTATCTGTAAATCTGGCCCGGAAAAAGACCGTCTTGAGTATGGACTTTTGAAAACAACCATTGGCCAATTTTTGCCCCTATTCAGCTGTCTCTGAATGATTCTCTGACCAATAGTTAAGTTCATAATTATCTTCTAAACTAGAGGCTTTTCTACCCAACTGCTCATGGTACAACATTTCTACTCAGATCCCTAATGGGATTTCAGACTTAATGGATCCAAACTAACCTTTTTAATCTCTTCTTTCCCTACTTTGATTCAGACTGTCTTCTAGTTCTGCATTCTCTTTTTGGAGTGTTAGACAGCATTTTGCCATTTGCACGAGCTGGAAACACAGAGGTCATCTTGCATTCCTCCTTTTCCTCTCTATCCACCTCATCATGAAATCGTGACAATGCTACTTTTATTACATTTCACTGGTGTGCCCTGTCTTCATATCCTGTCAGCTGCCTCCTTCTAGCTCAGCTACCTGCTCTCCTCTGCACAAATCCTCGCTTCATTCTGTATATCCTCCTTTGTTCTACTTCCCTATAGATAATCTTTCATGCACCTTTTCAAAACCCTTTAATGATTCCTTCTATAGTTTGATAAAGACTACATCCCTTTGAACAGAAAGCTACTTGTAATTGCCTCCTCCATCGTACCTGTCCAAGACTCTCCTGAAACCCTATGCACGGGTGTAGGGAATTATTTGCCTTTTGTGGAGCATACTACATTTGGTAACGCTTTTGAGATTTTGTGAAAGTCATTTTCCTTTTCCAGAGATCCTTTCACTTCTTTTCCATCTGATGAACTAGCCGTTAAACAAGTCTCAGACACTATTCCAGTTTGAGCTGATCTTTACACATGTGCAAAGAATAAGCATTGACCACGCTGGATTGTAATTGCTTGTTCTCTATGCACTACTTGAGGGCAGAGACCATTCTTCTCCTCCCCTGTCCCCAGAAACCCTTGCTGCCACAGAGGTTCTACAATGAGCAAGGATTTAGTAATTATTTATTGAGAGAATAAAATGTTTGCAACAGCCAGATTCTGAAGGACTTTGAACAAAACAAAAAGGAGTTTACTCTATAGACATAGCTCTGAAGCATAGGAGGGATATAATCGAGTCTATGTGTTAGAGAGAAAACTTGGGTAGAATAATGAATGGGCTAAAGATGGGATATACTTGTGGTAGGATTGGCAGACATGTCTGCAGACACTACTATGGATTTATTGGGATATTAGGTTGAAGAATGGGAGTATGATTCATGCAGTGTTATATGTTAGGGCTGAATTACACATTCTGAATATATAGTACGAAAAAAATAAGAACTGTTAATCTGCTTCATATCCATGACATATCCTACCCAGTACTGCAATTCTGATAACAGATATTAGGCAGAAAAGCACGATTGCCACACTTTATAGTAATTAAGCAGATAAAGGGCTTATGCATTTATTCCAAAAATACTTCTAACTTCTTATAATAGCATAATGTGGCTGGATCAATCATAAATTTATAGAAACCAAGTTGTACTTATTTATATTTAAGCTCATGGAACAATATTTTCCATAGTTTGACACATGTTATTCTAGGATTTGGTGAAACTGTCCGTGAAGATAAAGAATCAATATTAAAAAATATTTTTTTTTCTAAATTAGTAAAAGAAGATCACCAAATTTTCAACAACAAATTATCATACTAATGCCCAGAATTTCTGCCATAATTTTTTAACTTCATCTAAAGTTTTCTTAGATATGAATTGTAAGATTTAATCTAAGATATTTTGTAAAGATTTAATCTAAACAAATTTCAGATAATTTCATGATGTTTTCCAGCATTTTATAACACAACCAAATTAAAAGACCATCCTCTGCTAATTTACATAATTAAAACTTCCAAAATAGTAAGGCTCAGGTAGGGCACATTCTTCCATTAGAAAATGGATGAAAATAAAGTAAAAGTTCAGCAGAGTCAATAAAAATTGTACTGCTTCATAATATCCACGTTGTTTGTCAGAACATCTTTAAAATCCGTAAGATTTTATTTATAAATAAAAGCCTGTTATAATTACATATATTTCATCTATTTTACACATTTAATATAAAGGAATGAAAGACTCATAAAATTCTAAACTTTAATATGGAATTACTATTATCATCATTATCCTCATTTATGAGAAAAATAGATTGTGGTGAGGAAAGAAAGGTTAAGATAACACATTAAAGGTAAAAAAGAAATAATTCTCCTAAATTACATAACCTATAAGTAAATATACTAGAAATAGGGTAACTGCATTTCAAGGGGTCAACACTGAATCTATTTTATTCCATGAAGGGTTGTTTATGACAATCAATATTGCCACTCATTTTTGATGATCTTTTGTGTCCTCTGTACCTCACATTAAATGCATCAACATGTTTGATTTTTAATTTAGCCTTGTTAAAGTAATTTAGTTCAACCTTCACTGAGGAAATGCTGTTATTTGCAATGACAGTGAATGCTATTTGGCCTCTAAGGGCAAATGGGACTGTCAGCCACATTGTCAAGTTTTGAGTTGACACAGTCAAGGAGCTAGTGAAGAGGGAGAACGGTGGGTTCCAGCTTTTAACAACATTGGGTGGTGGGATGCTGTAGATACACATTGCTTTTTAGTTTGTTGCTGCTGTTGTTCATTTTTCTAAATTCATCATCTATTTTTGATCCTGTGAAAGTTTCCATACTTCTCTTCACCACTTCGGGTGAAAACCTCAGTCATTTTTGAGTCTTCTGTCTTCCATAGCACCCATTCCAAATCGTGCTAATCCCACATTTCATGTCTAATCCAAATGCCTTCATCCTTATTCAAACTTTTGTCACTTCACAATTGTGTAGTTTTCCACAACATCATAATCTATCCCTCACCTTTACTTTCTGTGTGAGTCATGCCACCAAATAGATTAACACTACATTAATCTTTTTAAAAGTCTCATTTCCAGTCATGTCTCACCCAGATCTTTAGTGTCTTACATGATCTACAAACTAATGCCTAAAATTCTTTGCCTACTTTTCTCCTATTATTGTGGCACAAGGCACCATGAGCAGCAAAGTCTCCCACAATACCCTGTAAGAGGCTCACGGCAAGTTTTTGCAGACAGAGGAGCTGAAGATACAGTTTGAAGAACTATGACCCTCAGAAGGGTCATATTTCTCGGGCACCATCAGGTTTAATGTTTCCCGGGCACCATCAGGTTTAAATCCACTTCTCACCTCAAGTTCTCCTTATGTATTTTGGGGGACCAGCAGCACTGTGATGAGGCCAAGGCTGTGGATACTCCCCACATGGACAGTGAGGCACTAAAGAAACTCAACAAGAATAAAAATATTAGTCAAGAAGCTGGCCCAGAAATATAATATCTTTTTGGCTTCAGAATCCCTGGTCAAGTAGATACCATGAATCCTGGGCCCAGGCCTGAAGAAGGCTGGCAAGTTCCTTTCCTTGCTGATGCTCAATGAGAAAATGGTGGCAAAATGGATGAAGTCCGTGATCAAATTACAGATGAAGAAGGTGCTGTGCCTGGCGGTGGCCATTGGCCACATGAAGGTAACAGATGATGAGCTTGTGTACAACATCCATGTAGCTATCAGTCTCCTGGTGTCACTGCTCCAGAAGAACTGGCAGAACATCAAGAGCACCATGGGCAAGCCCCAGAGCCTGTACTAAGGCATAGCTTAACAAACCACAGTTCTACCAAAAAAAAAAAAAAAAAAAAAAAAAAAAATAGAATTTGCCAAATATCTCTGTTTTTCATAATCCGTTCAAGCTTTTTAGTCTTCTTTCATTTTTGCACCTGTAGTCACATGGAATTTATTGATTATATCACTAACTTCCATTGGTTATTGATAATATATGATCCCTAGAAAAGTAATTCCCTATGCTAGAAAAATCAACCCATATTTCTAATAAGTAAAAGAGTGTGTGTGTGTGTGTGTGTGTGTGTGTGTGTGTGCATTGTTCTATAAAGGTAATTTAAAAATTCAAACCATTTCAGGATCTTCTAAGTATTGTTAAACTTTGGAAAAGTAGGGCATTATTTATTTAGTTGTTCATTGTCTGTCTATTGCTCCTCATTCCACTAACATATAGACTCCACAAGAGCAAATATCCTAGCTCTATTGTTTACCACTGTATCCTTAATCTCTAGAATAGAACACAGAGTCTAGTAAACATTCAATAAATATCTGTTGAATAAATGAATGTATCCCCAGTATTTGGTAGAGTGGATGGTGTTTAGTAAGCAATCAAGAAATATTGATTAAATAGAAAAAATGCTAAATGACAAACATTAAGGAATAGTATAGTAGGGTCAATGTTAGGAATACGTGTGAATATTTTCAACATCCTTTTAAGGACCCCTTAGTGTGATTACCATAAATTTTGGAGTTAATATTTGAATCAAGGCTCTGTTTCTTAGGGAACAAATGCTTAAGCCCCAGTAGGGCATGTGAAGTCAAAGGACAATGTGGCTGCCCCTGACCCTCAGCAGACCAACTCTCTTTGGCTAGAGTTCAAAGTAACTGGTTGGATTGAAAGAGAGAACAGGGAAGGAAAGTGAATATACAGTCTTTGGTAGCCAGTGCAGAAGATTCAGAGAACAAATCAATAGGTGAGACTTATTATACAATTTTAGCTGAGCAAAAAATGAAAATGCAGTGTCCCTTATTCAAAAAAAACCCAAAAGGATAAATGTGTCATTACAGGTAATAAAATATAAAACTTGTTCCTTACTCTGTGGTTTCTTTCTTGACCTGTCATGTTGCGTTTGTTTGCTATTTAATGACACCCTCACTTGCCACGGAAATACTCACCCAGAAAAAGCAGACCCTTGCAGGAGCCCAGGGACCCCACCTGCAAGGATCTGTAGGCCACCACTGCCAGGACACCTACCTAAAGCCACCTGATAGACCCACAGACCTGGGAGCATAGGGAAGTCAACCTCCCCTTCCCACTACTGATAGCCAACACACAGTGGACCTGCCAGCATCCTTCCCTAGAGACTGAAGCTCCTGTGCCTAAACATACTGTACTCCTGGACCCCAGAGGATGAGTGACAGGATCAACATCACTGAGTTGTCTATTGGGACAGGAATACTACTGCCATTTTCTGCCCTGAAATATCACTGGGCATGTACTCCTGACCCCAATCCATCCCAGGTCCTTATCCAGCCTTCACAGAGGTCAAAGAGGGATGGAGAAATAAAGAGTCTCATATGGGTGGCCACCCCAGGCAGAGGGCATCAGTAGTCATGGGGGAGGGATGGGAGGAAGGCACAGGGCATGAGGGAGCAGAAGACAGGGAGTTGGGAGTTGGCCTGAGAACCCATCCTGAGGAGGAGGACAGCGTGAGTGCCAGTCTCCAAGTCCTGGCCACATGCTCCATTATCCTATATTGCTTCACACACAAGACGTAAATTTACAGATAAAATTCTTAAGAATTTCAACACCAGAGAGCAAAGTACTGAACACCAACGGTGGGACTTTTTTGAATGTGTGTGACCAATCTGGTCACAAGGCCCATGAAAATGACCTGGGAGCAGACATCCAAAGGGAAACAAAGCCAAGGACTAGGTCTTCTGTCTCCTGACAGGACAGTGAGGGGTTGACCTAAGGACAGGATCACAGGGTTTCATTCTAGTGTGTGGCCTACATCACTCCAACACATCTAACTGCACTGTCTAATCTCTACAGATTTAACATGTGCTGTGTTTTCTGATTTCTCTTGTAGATAAACTTGTTGTAGTTGTTATAAGCCAATGACTGTAAAAGAAAAGGAGAAGAATCTGGAAAGATAGCAAAGTGTTTGGTTCAGACACTTAATATAAAAAATAATGAAGGAAAGGGGAAAAAAAAAAAGAACAAAGACAATCTGCCCTGGGAGAGGTTAATACTTATTTGAATCATGATTTTCTGGCTTTGCAAAAGATGACAAATTATATCCATTTAACTACCACAACTCAGTAGTGTAATATAAAACTACTTACAAGATGGAAAATCTTTCAAAGGAGAGGCACCCTTAATATTTGTCTAGGGTAGTCTGTGTGCTAGGAACTTTGTAAAAATTATATTTTCTTTTCACACACACACATACTCTCTAAAGCAGGCAAATCCTCATTTTTCAGTTAAAGATGTGGAATTCAACAGTTATTCTAGGTCAATTATTACTCCAGTCAAGAACAAGCAGCTAGTAAATGGAATGGCAGGAGAGGAGGCAGGACAGAAAAAAATGTGTTTTGTACTTGGATTTTCCTCAATAAGCACATGAAAGTTGCATAATCCAAAAAAAAAAAAAATAAAGAAAAGTTAGAATGAATAATAATCATCTATTTGTACCAGGGAAGTTAGGTTTATGAAGACACAAAGCAGGTAATACTCAAATTTATTAGACCGCTGTTACATTATTCATTATTCTTTTTTTCCCTTCACAAATCACTAAAGAGAATATTTCAGAAAGAAAACAAATCTTTTAGACCGATATATTTTACCTTATGTAGTTATATATGCAGAATAAAAGCAGTGCCCATAGCAGGAAGTAAAGATAGAGCTGATTATTGTATTTTTCTTTGCAAATGTGTTCCACATATATATTTTACCAAAACATTCCAAAAAGCTCATAATAGAGAATTCTGAAAGTGCTTTAATTTATAATTTATATTTTTAACTTTCTCCAGGGAATGTATCCCATTTTAAAATATTTATTTAACATCCTTGACTCCTGAGTTTTTCTACCTAAAATTATTTAGAGAGCTTTAGAATGTGTGTGTGTGCATATGTGTGTAAAATGCAAGAATGTTTACTTTAATAACTCTTATCAAATTGAGACAATTTTAATTCTTTTGTTTTCTTTAAAGAAAACAAATCCATTTTAAAAAGCTCTTCCTCAGTTACAAATCTGAAGAGATGGCATATTGGTTCAATTAAAGCAAAATTGGTTAAAGATATATAAATATACATATATCGAATATATAAAATTGGAGCCAAAATCTCAAGTCATACAAATGTATTAAAGAGGTTTTAATAATTTCAAAATACTTAAAAATCTAAGTTTGCTTAAAATTCCAAATGGAGGATTTTGAATGCTCTCTCCAAAGAGAACATTTTTACAAATCAAATCTCAGTATATTTTAAAAAATTCTGAAAAAAATTTTTTTCTTAAGAATATGTTAGGGCAGGGTGCCTGGGTAGTTCAGTCTGTTAAGCAGCTGCCTTTGGTGCAAGTCATGATCCCAGGGTCCTGGGATGGAGCCCCCAATCCAGCTCCCTGCTCAGCAGGAAGTCTGTTTCTCCCTCTCCCTCAGCTCTTCTGCCAGCTTGTGCTCTCTCTCCCTCTCTCAAATAAATAAATTCATTAAAAAATATATATATATGTTAAGGCTTCTGGGGCAAATGGTCAAAACATTTTACCTTATGTAAGACATTAATCATAAAAAAGTCCTAATTTTAAAATGAAAAATCAAATCTCTATAATCTATTGATTGCCAATTTTTAATCAACATATTTCTATTATCAATACCAGGAAATTCAATATTCTTCATTTAATGAGAAAAAGGAAGCCATCATCAATATGCCAGTATTCATCTGTAACATCCTTGATTCACTAAATCTAGGGTTGTTTGCCACTGTTGTTACCATTTTGATAGACTAATTCAAGGTACGGTGCCATCTGGTTTCAATATCAATTCTAAAAGCACTAATTTGGTTCATTTCTTAGGAATAATAATAAAAAAGACATATAAGAAATTGGAGTTGTGTTCATTTAACTATTAATTATAGCCCCTGTAATTTGATGTCTAAGTAATACTGAATGATAGTTCTAAACCAACTATCTGTTGTCTCGTACTCAAAGCATATCATCAGGGTTCCTGAATAAATAGCCACGATAGAAAGGGAATCCCTGTGGCAGAAATTAAGAAATAAAATACAGGAAGGATTAACCTCCAGCCTCCCGTGCTTTTATCTCTAGCATGCCTCAAAACCAAAGAGAGAAGGCCTAACCATTAAAAAAGATTAAAGGTGTTAATTAGACTAAGAGATAGAAACCTATCACCCTTATGTCAGGCAGACCAGACTAAATCTTCTAATGGATTAAAACACACACACACACATACACACACACACACAGAAGAAGTATTTTGTCTCTACTGAAATTCTGTTGATGATCTCATGTACATTTGCAAACAATTTTTGTTGACATTGATTATAAATTTTGGACAAAATCTTTATAGGCACAGTCATTTCCATCATTCCTATCAAAATTGTTTATAATAGTTGATAGTAAAATATAACTATATGGGGCTTAGAAGAGTAACCAAGCTTCATAACAATGAAATTCAAATTGCCCATTTTCACTTCTTCAATTGAACCCATTATGAAGTTAGTATCAGATGATGTAGAGATTCTTTTATTTTTCTTTCAGGAGAAACACAGAATATGTTAGTCACATATATAAACTATGTGACATCTCAAGATGGATTTGAAGTCTTTTACTGTTAGTTGTTAGAATAAGGGAAAATTATTGTCCAAGATAATAGTTACCTTTTAAGGAAGTCATTTTGTCTCTTTATATTTTATTATTTTAAAATTAATATATTTCCATTGTTAAAATATAAGGGAAAACAGGCACATGTATTTTATATAGCATAAAGTGTGCCTATAATGTTGTGTTTACACACACATATACATGCATACACATGCATGCATGAATATATACATATATGTGTATATACATAATCTGTGTAGGTTGGCCTGAAGCAAAAAGTGGGAGCAGCCACAAGGCACACTGGGCTCCAGCAACTTGGAGCTGGCCCAGCAATTTCAGCAAGAGGAGTATATGCAGCAGCAAGCAGTCCAGCCTACACCAACATGAGCCCCGTCAGTGCAGAAGAGCCATAGCTGGACGCACAGCTGAGGCGAGGGGCAGAGGCGGAAGCAAGAGGCAGTCTGTGTCCTCCTGTGGGCCTTCCCAGTGCTAAGCTGCCCAGATCATTCTTTCAGAGGTTATGGCTATTTTGCTTGCTCCCCAGATCAACCTATGAGATATGCCAGGTAACTTAGTTATGAACAATTGGGGATCAGAGCAAGCAGTAAATACCAAAGTCAGACCCACTAAAACTTACTGAATGTTTATTACAGCAAGGTTTAAGTTATCTCTTTTAGTCCTCATATCTCAAGGCAAGTGTTGCCATTCCTATCATCTTTTTATAGAGGAGGATACTGAGACACAGAGGAAAGCAATAGTTAACTCAAGATTACCCAGCTAGTTAATAGTAGAACTGAAATTCTTACCAGGTTTGTCTGATTCTAGATCCCAGGCTCTTACCTCCTATATTACAGCTTCATCCCATATTACTTGGGGTAAAAAAAATTGCTAACTAAATAGGAACAGTAAATGCCATTTTAATGATATATACTAGATGAGTTTACTAAATAAAAAGCCTAATAAAATATGATTTAGATGCTAATTCAACCAATTACATTGCAAATAGTTTTTAAGATATTTTAGATCACTTCCCTTATTTGAACTCAAATGATCAAAGAATTTTTACCTAATTATCTTATCGTACACAGCTGTCAGAGCATGGTATGGCCCACTCAACAAGGTGACCAATGAATTAGAAATGCTCTGCACTGGGAAATAATTATCATGGGTTTGACAAATTTCTTAGCTTATCAGTTTACAGATTTACAGCATCAGGTCAACACTGGATGCAAAATTCAGTCCATTGTTTCACTAACAAAGATTAAAGAATTATGACCAAAATCCTTGTGCTGTGTAAATTTAGTGTACAATCTCTCTGCACACTAAGTTGATAGTGGTCTCTGCAGAAGTACATTAGCATCCCAGTTCTGCTGACCTTTAGTGTGGGTAGCTGCTCTAACCTACCATGGCTCTGATTGCCACAATCCAATGGAACGGGGAGATTTCTCACACTTGAACTCACTTTCTTATGCCGTGCCTTTTGACTGTTTCAAGGGCTAACGCTCAGCTAGTCAGGCCTTCAAGCCAGTGATCTGACATTTTGAAATAATAATTAAAAGAGAGCAGGCACTTTCATTTTAATAAGCTTACTTCCAACCTTCAGGGAGAATCTCAGCTGATCCAAACCCAAGAGAAATATGCTCAAGTTTCTCTTCTTTTTTTCTCTGACTCTTATACCCAATCTTGACATTACACATGAAAATAAAAGCCAAATGGTATTCCCAGGGATGGTAAACATCCTGATTTTCCTAACAAGGGAAGGAAAGCAAAATGTACAAAGCCTAATAAATCTCAGACCTATGTTTGGTGGTTTAATTCTAGCTTAGCAATAATACACAGTTGGTAGAATTTTGCTTTATATATATGAAAAAAAAATACAACTCTTTTGAGCAACATACTGAATATTTTTTTTTTTAAGCGAGCATTGTTCAGTGGTATCTGTCCTACACTTAGCAACCATCTACTTGAGAGAGTAGCTTCCATTCACTGCTTTTGCTTCCTCACTTCTTATTTCTCAACCAGTGATATTTTGGCTTCTACATTCATGTTCATTCAGATTGTTCTCAAAAGCTCATGTTTCTTGGGCACTTCCATGACATTTGTCAATAGAGTCAATGTTTCATTTTCATTCTTACTTTAATTGGGATTTGACACTTCTGTCATTTACTTGTGTATATACGCATAACAGCCATACCTATATACATATCCTTGGTCTTACAATATCAAGTGCACATATCTAAGTACTAACTGGGCATTCTGTGGATTTTCCATATTCAACTAAACTGAACTCATTTTCTTTCCTTCCAAAATCTCTTCTATCATAGACTAAATTGTTCTACCATTTACATAAAAGCAGAAGTTCAAACTACCAAGTTACATAAAACAGAAATGGCATCATTTTTACTGTTTGCTTCCCTCCCAATCATTCACATGTTAATTCTGATGAATTATTTAATACCACACTCCATTACCTACATTTACTGAGGTCACCAATATCTTTTACCTACAATTTCTCAATGGCATCCAACTTTCTGTTTTCTATTGCGGCCAGAGTGATGTTTCTAAATTTCGAAATAGTGCATGTCTTTCTGTGTCTGAGGTGGGAGGAGGGTGTGTGGGTCATCTTCATGAGCAAACAGAACAAGAGCACCGGTGCCGGAGGCCTGCGGCCCTGTGTCATCCTCACCGGCCCCCAGCCTCAGCCCGGTCCTGCACCCAACACAGGGGTTGCCCAGGGTGACGGGGGAGCGGGCAGGAGGGGCCCATACTGCATTTGTCTGCTCCGGTCAGAGGCTATGCAGAGGGACGCCGTGCAAAGGGACCGCCAGGCTGGCGGGAGGGAGGCTGGCGGGAGGGAGGCGGCCGTCCCAGGCACGTGTGCGTGCGCGCTGCAGGACGACCCCGGTGGAAACACACTTACGACCCAGGCCTGGTGGGGGCCCCACAGAAAAGACAACACTCCTCCTGCCAAAAAAAAAGTGCTTTAATAAAGTGTCTAGAATTTGGGCGCCTGGGTGGCTCAGTGGTTTAAAGCCTCTGCCTTCGGCTCAGGTCATGATCTCAGGGTCCTGGGATCGAGTCCCGCATCGGGCTCTCTGCTCAGCGGGGAGCCTGCTTCTTCCTCTCTCTCTGCCTGCCTCTCTGCCTACTTGTGGTCTCTGTCTGTCAAATAAATTTAAAAAAAAATTAAAAAAAAAATAAAATAAAGTGTCTAGAATTAAAATAAAATAAAATAAAATAAAATTCTGTACTAGTTTCACATTGCTCTTGGGATCAAAATCCTTAGCTTTCCGTACTCTAAACCTGTTATATCTTCTTCTTAGGTCCCAAAGTAACTTTTTCCATTCCACCTTCATTTTCCCAAATACCTTTGCATTGCTCATACTATGTTCTACTCATCTTTAAGTCTAAATTTAGATATCCACAGGATCAATAAATCTTCCATAACAACTAAGGCTGAATGAAGAACTAGACTGCCCCGTATTACCCAATGATAACATTTATCACATTAAATCCTAGTTGCTTCTTCAGTAGATGACAGCTTTTTTCTTAACTTAAATTCGATTAGCCAACATATAGTACATCATTAGTTTCAGATGTAGAGTTTAATAAGTCATCAGTTGCATATAACACCTAGTGCTCATCACATCACATGCAGTCCCTAATGCCCGTCACCCAGTTACCCCATTCCCCCCGACCTCCCATCCAGCAACCTTCAATTTGTTTCCTGTAGTTAAAATCTCTCAAGATTTGTCTCCCTCTCTTATTTCTTCCCATTCAGTCTTCCCTCCCTTCCTCTATGATCCTCTGCACTGTATCTTATATTCCACATATGATAATTGTCTTTCTCTGATTGACTTATTTCCTCAGCATAATACTCTCCAGTTCCATCCACATAGATGTAAAAGATAAGAATTCATTCTTTTGATGGCTGAGTAATATCCCATTTTATATATATATATATATACATATATATGCATATATATGTATATATATATATATATATATATGTATCTCTCACAATGTATCCATTCCTCCATAAGAGGACATGTGTATGTGTGTGTGTGTGTGTGTGTGTGTGTGTATGTGTGTGTACGTGTGTGTATGCCACATCTTCTTTATCCATTCCTCTGTTGATCGACATGTAGGCTCTTTCCATAGTTTGGCTATTGTGGACATTACATTGGGTAACGGGGTCCCTTCAGTTCACTACATTTGTATCTTTGGTAAATACCTAGTAGTGCAATTGCTGGGTCATAGGGTAGCTCTATTTTTAACTTCTTGAGGAAGCTCCATATTGTTTTCCAGAGTGGGTATACCAGCTTGCATTCCCACCAACAATGTAAGAGGCTTCCCCTTTCTCTTTATCCTCACCAACACTTATTGTTTCCTAACTTGGTAATTTTAGCCATTCTGACTGGTGTGAGATTATATCTCATTGTCGTTTTTTCTCTGATGCCAAGTGATGTGGAGCCTTCTTCCTTGTGTCTGTTGCCATTTGGATGTCTTCTTTGCAGAAACGTCTATTCATGTCTTCTGCCCATTTCTTGACTGGATTATTTGTTTTTATGCGTCTTGAGTTTGATAAGTTCTTTATAGATCTTGGCTACTAGCCCTTTGTCTTATCTGTCATTTGCAAATATCTTCTATTCTTTCGGTTGTCTTTTGGTTTTGTTGACTATTTCCTTTGCTGTGCAAAAGCTTTTTATCTTGATGAGTCCCAATAGTTCATTTTTGCTTCTGTTTCCCTTGTATTTGGAAACATGTCTAGCCAGAAGTTGTTACTGCCATCGTCGAAGAAGTTGCTACCTCTGTTCTCCTCTAGGATTTTGATGGACTGCTGTCTCACATTTAAGTCTTCACATTTAAGTCTTTCAACCATTTTGAGTTTATCTTTCTGTGTGGTATAAGAAGTTTCATTCTTCTACATGTGACTATCCAATTTTCCCAACACCATTTGTTAAAAAGATTATCTTTTTTCCACTGGATACCCTTTTCTTGCTTTATCAAAGATTAGTTGACCATAGAGTTGAGGGTCCATTTCTGGGTTCCCCATCCTGTTCCACTGATCTATGTGTCTGTTTTCGTGTCAGTACATACTGTCTTAATGATCACAGTTTTGTAGTAGAGCTTGGACTCTGGCATTGTGATGCCACTGGCTTTGGTTTTCTTTTTCAACATTCTTCTGGCTATTCATGGTCTTTTCTGGTTCCATACATTTTAGGATTATTTGTTCCAGCTCTGTGAAAAATGTCGATGGTATTTTGATAGGGATTGCATTGAATATGTACATTGCTCTGGGTAGCATAGACATTTTAACAATATTTATTCTTCCAATCCATGAGCATGGAATGTTTTTCCATTTCTTTGTGTCTTCTTCAATTTCTTTCATAAATGTTCTATAGTTTTTAGAGTACAATCCTTTACTTCTTTGGTTAGGTTTATTCCTAGGTTTCTTATGGGTTTTGGCACAATTGTAAATGGGATCAATTCTTTAATTTCTCTTTCTTCTGTCTCATTGTTAGTGTATAGAAATGCAACTGATTTCTGTGTGTTGAATTGATATCATTGTTGGATTCCTGTACAAGTTCTAGCAATTTAGGGGTGGAATCTTTTGGGTTTTCCACATAAAGTATCATGTCATCTGCGAGGAGTGAGAGTTTGACTTCTTTTTTGCCAATTTGAATGTCTTTCATTACTTTTTGTAGACTACAGCTTTTTTTTTTTTGCTTTTTTTTTAAAAGAGTTTATTTATTTATTTGACAGAAAGACATCACAAGTAGGCAGAGAGGAAGGCAGAGAGAGAGGGAGAAGCAGGCTCCCCGCTGAGCAGAGAGCCCGATGCGGGGCTTGATCCCAGGACCCGGATATCATGACCCGAGCCGAAGGCAGAGGCTTTAACCCACTGAGCCACCCAGGCGCCCCAGACCACAGCTTTTTAAGATAAAGATTGTATACTGTACTTTAATACCTAGCCCATAAGTAAGCACTCAATCAATTTTTAATGACTTGCTGTCCAATGATAACTGAGGTGGGGCAATAGATTTTTCATATGTTGATGGCAGGTAAGACTGTTCATTCAGAAAAATGTCCTTTCTGCAGACCTCTTTTCATTAAATATTTGAATTTAAATGTTGGAACAACCTGCCAAATGACAGAAACTTGGCAAAGATATAGACTGGCTCAATTGAGACATATTATTTAGTATTATCACCAACATTTAGAAAATTGAAATCTCCTTCTGAAATCTTTTAATTAGGTAGTCTTTTTTGTTGTTGTTTATATATGATATTGCACATCCTGTCACTAATAGAAATTAACTTGGACTCTATTTGGAATGCACACTGATAATTATTCTCACTTCTCAAATAAACGTAGCATCGGATAGCAATGAAGTTTCACTTTAAAACTGAAGTTGGTGAAACTCCAAAAATCCTGAACATTCATTACAGGCTAATAAATGACATTATAAGGATCACAACCAGGATTATGTGCTTTGTCTGCTATTTTTACTTCTGAGTCACCAATAAAACCTCTTTCAGCCATGGTAAACTGTCAACCAACCTACAATCTTATCTTATTCTAATCTAGGACTTCTTAAGCATTCTGGATGAACTTCAAGCATTTAGTAAAGGCCATAATTTCTTTCTAAGATTGTATGAGTATGTAAGTATTTATCTGGGGCAAACCTTTTGTTGAGCTTCTCTAATAGATTCACAACTCTAAAGAAATTAACAACCACTGGTCATCATTTCATAGATAAAAGAAAAATTAAAATCTATTTAAATATTCCCATATATTAAAAGATAATCTTTAGGAGAGAGAAAGACATTTGTAGAATGTTTGTAAAACAGTTAAAATTGGGTAAAATAGTTATGTTTTAATTTATCTCCCAGCCAAATTATAATCTAGAAATAATTAGAAATAAGGTAGCTTACCTCTGAAATTTTAATTTTTATGTGCAAGTAAAGGCCACATAAGTGACTCTGCAATATAGAATCTTATTTTCTTACTAAAACAAAGGCACTTCTAGAATACTATAAAAATGTTTCTACTGACCCCATAGTGGTAATTTTCTAGTACCTTCTCCAGATATTGCCTTAATCCATTCTTCATCTTTTCTGATGACATGTGATTCCTCATATCTTCCTCATCAGTCTCTCCATTCCTCTCTGTCTGTGTAGATTTAATATTCCATTTGTTCTTATGGCCTAAGGCTCATTGATTAAACTAGAGTCTATTTAGGGTCTAGAATCAAATGTGCACAGAAATGATTAAGCATAATAAAAATTCTTCTTGAAATACCAAAATGCCTTACTTGAAAACAAAGATTAGCATCTGCTATAAAAAATTGTGCCTCAAATCTTAGAAAATTTCCTAAACTGAAAGAGAAAATGACATAGATCAGCTAACATGTCCAGGATATCAAAATATTCTTAAAAGGGAAATATCAATTTAAAATTATATTTTTAATAATTTGTTATCAGAATATTCCTTTTTCATTCCAAATAAATGTGTAGAAATAACTTTGCCACAAAATTCTCTTCTAGACACGATTGTGTTTGGGGCTTTTTAGTTAGTGAGGGGTTAGCACATTATTTTGGTTGGCATTCAAAAACAGCTTGGCTACACCTTAGCCAATATCAGAAAGTAATGAGGCTTAGGATAAAGATGAAAGTAAGCATATACACCCTTCAGTCGGAGACAATTTCATTTCTGTTAATCCTATTCTGGATGCCTATCACAGAGCCAGTGCCAAACCATGAAAGAGTCATGGAATGCTTCCTTCAGACTACCTCACGCTTTTCACTAACCTTTATATAGATGACTTTGATCATGTCCCTGAACTCCAATGAGATATTTTAGACTGCCTTCCAGAGTGGTATGGTATAACTGATTCTGAGTCTAAGAACACACACGCACACACACACGCACACACACACACACACACACACACACACAAAACTGAGAGTGTGGAAAGTTTTGAGATGAACTGGGGGATGGGGTGACAGAAACAAAAATAAAAAAAACACACACACACAAAACAGGATACCATGATAGAGGACTGATCTTTTTATTATTACTTTTTAATTTTATTTATTTATTTTTTGGGGGGGAAGACTGATCTTGAAATTAAGTTAGGTTTCTAACTTAGATCTTAGAATGTCTCTGTTTATAGAAGACCCATTTTGTGCTATTTGCCAAGTTAAGCAAAAGGAGAGTCATATCAGCAGTGGCTTTGGGATGAGCCTCTGTAACACTGATTATCTTTTTCTGCTAGAATCACTATGTTACTTTTGTGATGACCATGGGAAAAAGTATATATTACTTGGAACACAGAAACAAGATTAACCTAGTGCATAACAGAAACCAAGATTTTGGGGATGTTTAAACAAGGATATTGAGTGATATTGCTACTTAAAGTCCTAGAACTTCATGGAAACTAAAAAAAGGGGGGGGGCATGAACTCTTCTAAAGGGAGGTTTTAAAGGAACATAAAACTTTATTTACAATGTTCCAATAGGTCACTTTAGCCTGCAATTCAGAATTAAATGGATTGTTTTGAATATGGGAATTGTTCAGTCTAGAAACTAAAGAGTAAGGCTTTGAAATAAATGATTCTGCTTTAAGCAGCAGGCAAGCTACATGTATGATGATGGAGGCGAGGACTAGGAATTGATTATGCATCAGATTTCATAGGGAATCCTGTTTGCACTCAGATAATAACCCCCTAGGTATCTCATTTTTAAATATGTAGAGAACTGAGTAAGGTACACATCCTCAGGCATTCAAACACGCAGATATGCTGAGTTGTTTGAGAGCCCCAGAATCTGTTGACCTCCATACAGTTCTAGGTCCTTCAAATATTGATGCAGTTCAGGCTTTCTATACTGAAATGAAATATATACTCTGTGTTACACTGAGGTCTGGGCTGTGGATGCACTTCTGTAAATTGAAATAATAAATTAAATACATTTTCTCTTAGTTACAATTGGATAGAAAGGTGGCTGCTTTCCAGTGGAAGAAGTGATTAGTTTCTCTATGTAGCTTCACATTTCTTTCTGAAGCTGAAAGAGGCTGTAGGACATTTGAAAAATACCAACTACATTCTTCCATTCTTACGACCATTCATCTAGAGTTTGCTAACTCTGACATATAAATTATGGCCTATCGTTATAGTTTATGAGATTTGAAACCAGGCAGCCCATCAAAAGAATGAAGAGAAAATGAGGAAGCAGAAAAGTCCATTTCACTAACCAATTGGCACCAACATCTAAATAAAGCCTATTGCAAAGAGAAGAAATAGCCAGATGCATTTTAGAGCGCTTTAAGCAAGTCTTTTTTTTTTTTTTTTTTTTTTTAACCCCTATCTTTCTCTTCCAATTTTAGGGGGATGACTATTTTGTTTAGCCATTTATACAGGATGAAACGTGCTTTCATACTCTAAAATAACTTTAAAATCTTTGATTTAAAACTACTATCAGGGCATCTGGGAAGCTCAGTCAGTTAAGCACCTGTCTTTGGCTCAGTTCATGATCTCAGGGTCCTGCAGTAGAGCCCCAAGGCACATCAGGCTCCCTACATGGTAGGGAATCTGCTTGTCCCTCTCCCTCTACCACTGCCCCAGCTCATGCTGTCTCATGGTCTCTCAAATAAACAAATAAAATCTTAAAAAAATAAAAATAATTGAAACTGCTACCAATAGTTGTCCTTCCTTTGCATTGAATTCGAGTCAACTGAATCACAGAATCCAGGCCAAAGGCCCCCAAAATTAGTCCTTAAATCAGGGCCAATTCATGATGTTTTAATTGGCCCATGACAAAGTGAGAGAAATAAGAAGAATGTTCTGAGTTTTTCTTAAAGTTGAATTTATTCATATTAACAGAATATCCTCTACTGTGAGATAATGTCTATTCTACTTCAGTGTGAATACATGGTTACATTTATAAAATGGTAATGGTAGGTGGAATTACGTATTTATTTTTATTTAGAGTACTAAACACACTGAAAATTCAAAATTTCCTTCTTAGATACAACTAAATGTGCTTCTCTCTAACTATAGCTACTCATTTTTTTCTTTCCTCCAGCCCCACAAAAATTATATACTCATACTTCATAAGAAACTGAGAAAATCAAAACAAAGAAAATGTCCCCCAAAAGCCTTCTCCAGGTTGAACTTTTCTTGTTTTCTCAATCCTTTCTCCAACTACATTGTATACTAATGACCTTCCAAAGTGCATTATTGAGAAATAGATGCATTACTCCAAATGCGGTCTTCCCAGAACAGTTATACCATTACATTTCATTGCTATGTATTGATTAATGCAGACCATAGTTACCTTAATAGTTTAAAGGATGTCCATGCCTCTCTTAAGCTGCTACTAAAGTCGTATAACCTTCCCTTTGAGACACCATCATAGTGATATTTCTTGAGCATATGGACAGCACTCAGTTCAATTCGATAAAAACGACTTAATCCCCAAATCCTGTGCACAAACATTAGTGATATGAAGAGGAAAGTCAAGGCACACAATGAAATGTGGTTTTCACCTCCCTTGTTCTCAAATAGCACAAGGAGTTTATCTTGTTAATAAACCATCTTAGAAAAAAAAGGAGACATGGTATGAAGAGATGAGCAATGTCCATAATTGGCTACCTAATTGGGTTTTGTTAAATGGAATGTAACTGATGACCATTTTAAACCATGACAAAAATATTCTTAGTTTGTTATATCTTTCTCACATTGACAGTCTCATACTATCTGCATATCTTTCTCACTCTGTCCAGAAAGCTTGTAAGTTTGTAAAATGGAATTTAAAATGATCATGAACTATACCTGTCCCTCACATGTGTATTCATTTAGCATTTATGGAGCTACCTTTCTATAGATAACACTTACTAATTTGCATAGTAGCCCACACTTGCTTTGGTAGCTTTTATCACAACCCCCTAGAAAAATAGGTCCACATGTGTGCAATTCGACAACAAAAAATTCATGAAGAGCTATAGAACACAGCTTGGGACTTTTGTCTTCAAAGCTGTCTTTGACCTTTATGAAATTCACTGAAGTTATTCTTACTCTGCTCATTTACCACAGCTCAATACAATTTCTTTCTTGGATCAACCATTTTGAACTACTTCTGGCTTTTCGCCGCCTGTCATAATGTGAGTTTTCTTAACTTTTTCTCCTGAAATTTAAGAAAAGAGTAAACCAAAGATTTTCTTAGATGTAGTATATTTAAGTCCTGGCAGTGACTGCCTCTTGAATTCATATGCAGCTTTTCTTCTGGGGGCCTCAAAGTCTCTATAAATCTCTTATGATTTCAGAATGTGAGTATCTGGAAGGTAGAGCCTGATACCATTTGTCCCGTGGTCACTGTCAACCCGAACACTAAAAGCTTAAGTGATTTTCACAAGTGCCAAGATTAGGGCAGAAAATAAAATATTAAGGCAAAACCTATATTAATTATATCCACATTCATATGAGGAATAATTTTCTTTTTCCTGCAATTTGTAGAAGGATTTTGGAATTCTTCTATTTGTTCTTATGCGTTAATTCATTGATTTACGTATTCCTATCTTCTGTGCATTATCTGAAAATATGCCAGAGTAGTATTATTCTTTAGTTAAAAGTTTTGATCCCCATTAAAATGATAATAATAATTAATAATAATAATAATAAAGGGTAGGAAAATTGAACCATTCCAGCCATTAAAGATATCTTGATTTTCTTAAGGGATAATTTTAATTTACTCTTAATCTACTTCAAACAAAGACAAATTGGAAAGTCTCTGCCCTCTAAACCATCAGGACAAAATTGTGAAAATCATTGTGGTCTTTTTTGTGAGTAAATTCTAAAATAATGGAATGTAAACCTTCTCTACAACCTATCACCCCTCTAGTCAAAAAAAATTCATGTCATCTGCATTCAGTTGCCGATATCTTCTGTTATGATAATGTCTACTACTTTTATTTTATCACCTAAATATTTTTTAGCAAATGATTTTGCTTTCTTCTAGGATATGTTGGAAAACACAGTTAAAGTAATGTATATCCTGACTATGATCCCATTTATAGCAAAACAATGAAAGCAGTTGGTGCTGGGATGGTGTTAATATATTCATGCAATACATTGTTAGACATATGGGCATCCAGGTTTTCTCTGTGCTTGTGGAGTTTAAAAGGAACCTTCTAGACATGCATTTTAGGTACATAAAATATACTGTTCAAATAGGGACAATGTATGAGAACACCAGGACTTGTCAGCTATGTGCTGTCAGCAAAGATGAGCTTTCAGTGTATGGTATTTTAGACTTCATTATATTGTCCCATGGAGCATTCCCAAAAAAGTAGCAGGTAAAAAATGAGGAGCATTCAAATGAAATGATACTCAAGGGGGTAAAGAGTGTTTCTTCCCCCCTCAAATTGTCTCTATTGACAGAGTTGACTTCACTTTGCCATTGAACTGTGACAAGGTGATTATTTTTAAAAACCAAAATACAGTGCATAATACATTTTAGCCTCAAGCTAGAAGTTAAGTGTGAATATTCATTCTTTTTTTTTTTTTTTTTTGCTCTTCTATGGGGAAAAAATGTGGTTGGAGTAGCACATAAAGTGTTAAATTGTATCAATTGCATGGAGTTAATGAATGATGTTTAAATGGAATCATTCTCAACGAAAGGAAATTCTTTTTATCTTGACACTGAAATTTTGTTGAAGGGGAAGAAACTATGGTTTTTATTCACAGTAACCTGACTATCAACTTACCAGAAAAAAAATAAATAATGAATTTAAAAATGGTAAAATATACTGTATCCACAAACACCAAAAGGACAAAGTTGAGTTGATCCTATCAGCAGATGTATGACTGCACGGCCAAAAGTTTGTGCTAAGAATTTTAGACTAACTTAAACTAATTTTAAGGTCTGGCTCTATAAAATCCTCCCAGAAACTGAATGTGTCCTTTTGTGTCGATTCTGCAAGTGGCCAGAATTATAGTCAGTGGAATGACTTGGCCAGAGTCAGGCAATATGTCAAGGGACAAGTTCATCCCCTTCTGCCAGACATTCACCGTAATGTGTTACAACTCATCAGGATGGGCTTCCAAGACCAAATAGAGTTTTAAATACGACATTGATCTATTCAAACTTTTAGTGAATTAGGCCCACAGACACCAAAAGAACTTGTTTGTCTGGAATTTGTGCTGAGTCGAGTATCTTACACTTATTTTAAAAAAGCCTATTTAAAAAAAAAATAACTTTTCCAGCCAAGTCTATAAGCAAGAGCACAAAAGTGTAAAATACTCTAAATTCTGGTCATTTGTCCTCTTCGCTTTTATCTATCCAGGTCAAATTGAGCAAAATCCACTTCTTAAATATTGTCAAAGAAAAATGAAGTTCAGTGGACAATAAAGGATTCTTTACCTTAATCCAGATTTTTAAAAAATCATATTATCAGATATGGTTTGCAAAACTCTTCCTTTAAGCATCAAGATACATCTGTCCTCCTGGACACACCAAATATCAATTCTACTTGTCTCATTCTCAGACACAGGACAGTGATTTTGCTTTTATGGTTAATCTTTCACTTCTCACTTTGGTCATAGAAATGTGCTTTCTAAAATCGTTTTTCTTTCATAAGGAATAAAAGTTACAACAAAGTTCTTACTTTTATATGAACAGGATGGAATGAACTCTTAAGCAATTCTAACCTTATTTTTTTGATTAATATAACTTATTTTGAAATACATTCTAAATAGAATATCAGAAAAACAAGCAAACATACAAAAATATACTTTGATTCTACATCAAAATTCAAATTTAATGATAATTTAAATGTCGTCTTCATGGAATCCTTTTTAAAATTTTTCTTTTGAAGGATTTGTTTATCTTTTCATAATACCACCAAGGAAAAAAAATTGGCTGGCTACATGTAGTTTGATATACACCAGAGGGAAGGAAAAAAAAATCAACATTTGGAATGCTAGCTATGCTTAACAAATATGTTTTAAGATTAATTTATTTCATCCTCATTAAGTTCAATTTTATTTAAATAATATCAGAATTAGGTTGAAGTTTCCATTTTCTTTCCTTTTTCAAATCATCTTTAAGACTGAAGTAAGACTGAAGAAAAATCTTAAATGAATTAAGGAATCATACTGATTTTTAAGAACTTCTATGGCATACTTCAACAAGCATTTAATATCCCAACTATATGCAGTTAATGTCATAATGTGATTTGAGATTAAGGCAAGAGTAGTTTACGTCATAGTCCAAAGTATGCCCAATGGGCAGAAAAGCAGGGTGTGCTTATAAAGGAAAATGTTGATGAATTTGACCTTGTAAAAATCAACAATCTGTGCAGGGAGTGGGAGGAACTCTAAACAAAGTGAAAAAGAAAACTTTGGAAAAAATTTGCAATTCACATCATAGAAAAAGAATCAATTTCCCTGTTATATAATTTTCTCCTTACAAAACTAACAAGAAAAATTAGCCACCCAATAGAAAAATGGGCAAATGTTTCAACAGAAGAAAAGATGTCGTTTTACTCAGAGTTAGAGAAATGCAAATTCAAACTATCCCAAGATGACATTTTTTACCTACCGTAAACTTGACAAAGATTAAGAATTTGGTAACAACTGCATTGGTAAAAGTACAGGAAACACAGATACTTTTTTACTTGGATGGTAAATTCAAATTGCTGAAACCCATACAGAATGCAATTTAGCAATAGCCATCAAAATTCAAAGCTCATCATCTTTTGACCTGCCAATGCGCAAATAGGAATTTATCACATTCAAATGTGATACTTGATCACATTCAAATAACATACAAGTACATACATACAACATGACGGAATATTTTCTATTTAAAAAGGGGAAGAGAACTCCTCTAAATTTCTTAAAATTTCCTAAGTGATAAGAGCAGAAAAAAGTATCTTTTGTTACGTTAATAAGGTGACCTTTCCAAGGCCCCTAGGTAACCTAAGGATGGGGACTAATTACCAAAGAGGCCAAGTTTACGATTAGAGGGCTGAAACTTTCAGTCCCACTCTCCCAAAAGAGGAGGGAGTGCTGGAGATGAGAGTTCAGTTACCAGTAGTCAGTAATTTAATCCAGCATGCCTGTGTAATGAAGCCTCTATAAAAACCCTAAAGGATGACTTTTGGAGAGCTTCAGGGTTGGTGAACATGTGGAGATTTGGAGAGACTGGTGTGTTCAGAGAGCCTGAAAGCTCTGTCCCTCACAGCCATACCTTGCCCTATGCATCTCTTCCAAATGGCTGCTCATGAGTTATATTCTTTTATAATAAACTGGTAATCTATAAAGTAAGATGTTTCTCAGAGTTCTGTAACCTGTTATAGCAAATTAATGACCCCAAGGAGAGGGTTGTAGAAATCTCAGATTTATAGGCAGTTGGTCAGAGTCACTGAACTTGTAATTGGCATCTGAAGTAGGAGACAGTCTTGTGGGACTGAGGTGAGCCCTGAAGGTGTGGGATGAGAGGATATCTAAAGGTGGATAGTGTCAGAATCGAGTTGAATTATAGGACTTCAATTTGGTGTCAAAAAATTACTTGGTGGTGTCGTAAACCCACACATTGGGATTGGTGTCAAAATTGGAGTTATCTACTGATAAAATTTGAAAATATCATTTAGTGTCTCTAGAGAAGACAGATTAGCTCTGAACCCAACAGGCATCCTGTGACCCTGCTGTTAGGATTATAACTTATTTAAAAAAATGAGTTTATTCTTCCTTGATCAACCTGTGCCCTAAAGCAAATAATAGAATCATAGCATTTTAGAACCAAATACCACATTAAAGACGCAGTGTCTATCTCTTAGTAACATGCAGGACAGTTGAGCAATCCCTCCTTGAGACTTTCTCCTTATTCTTGGCTTTCATGAGATCACATCACTGTCATTTTTCCTAATTTTCTGATTTCTCAGTTTTAGCCTTATTTAGGGTTTTTTTCTTCTCTTTATATGTTGGAGCATTGCAGGGCTGTTTTGAAATCTCTTATATTCCCATTGAACATGCATTCTATATTAGTTTGCTAGGGCTGCCAGAGGAACACAAGCTGGGTAGCATAAATGACAGCAATGTATTCTCTCATGAATCCTGGAGGTCAGAAGTCCAAAATCAAGGTGTCCTTCTGAGGGTCATAAAGGAGAATTTGTTTCATGCCTCTCTTCTCACTCCTGGTGGCTTGTTGGCAATCTTTGGCATTCCTTGGCTTGAGAAGCATCACCTCACCCAATCTCTGCCTTCATCTTCACATGACTATCTCTCTTTGCATGTGTTCGTGTGAAAATGTCCCCTTTTCATAAGGACATCAGTCATATTGGTTGAGAATCCTAATAGCCTGTTTTAACTTGATGAGCTCTGTAGAGACCCTATTTCCAAATAAGACCACATCATAGGATACTGTAAGTTAAGACTTCAATAATTCATTTTGGGGGGAATTGGGAAGTGAGGGGTTTGGAGACTTGTGAATCATGGGTTTTGAACATTCAACTGATAGCATATTCTCTGGGTTATTTCATATACCCCTAGACCTTGAAATGCCATCCATTTGCCAACAAATCCCCAACATATGTATTAGCTCAGATCTATTCTCAACGCTTAATCCAACTGCCAGTATGTCTCACAGGATCTCAAACTTGAATCAAAAACAGTCCTTGATCATTTATCACTGCCCAATTCCAGTGTTAAACAGCACCTCCATCCATGCTCTTACTTAAAATCCTGGAGGATCATTCTTGATGCTGTGACATTCAGTCACTCACTAAGTCCTCTGTCTGTTCAGGCTCTAGTATGAATCCCATATTTACCCACTTCTTGGCATGCTACCACTATCCAAAAATTTCTGTTTCCACAAAATACCAAAAGTTCTTTTGTGGTATATTAAAAATATTGGGAGATTCATTCAAGATTGTCAGAAACAAGGCTGTTAAGTGGTTGATTCTCAACTTTCCTAAGCTTTCAACATTAGCCTTTAAACAAGTGCTATTTTAAAAGGGTCCCCCTCCTTTCTTTTTTCCTGTTGTTTATATCAACTTAGTATCTTGACTAAGTTATTTTCTTATCTATCCCATTTAAGAGAAGAGTGGTTTGTTATTATGGCATGGTGAGATTACTAAAAGTACTGCCACTTTTTTTAATTTGTTGAAGCATGACGTGATTACAAAATATAAAGAGTACAATGTTCAACCTAGGGGACATGAACTAGACATCCACTGCATTTAAAAAATCATTTAGATACACATATTAGGGACGCCTGGGTGGCTCAGTTGGTTAAGCAGCTGCCTTCGGCTCAGGTCATGATCCCAGCGTCCTGGGATCGAGTCCCACATCGGGCTCCTTGCTCTGCAGGGAGCCTGCTTCCCCCTCTGCCTCTGCCTGCCATTCTGTCTGCCTGTGCTCGCTCTCCCTCTCTCTCTCTGATAAATAAATAAAAAAAAATCTTAAAAAAAAAATAAAAAAAAATTAAAAAATAGATACACATATTAGAGAATGTGTAAGAGAATAATCAGTTTTCTAAGTTTTAAATCCACCAACATACTGTAAAACTCATGATCTACGAATTCTAAAGTAAATAGGTCATGGCATTTCTCGAGAGACTGAATTTTCACAACAGTTTTTTTTTGTTTTTTGTTTTTTGTTTTTTTAAATAGAACACAGAGGTGTCTTCAGCTGACTGGTGGGTCACCCAGATAAGCTTCACATCACCAGATGCCCACAAAGAGATGCCACATGAAGAGGCAGACAGGTAACTAGATAAAATTAACATGTGAAGATTACATGACTGACTCAGCATCAATCAAGCAAAGCACACTTATTATTTGAAATAAAGGTTATGGAATTCACTAATACATCCACATTTCCTCATTAAGGCATCTTGTGTAAAAATGTCATACAATTTCAAAATGGCCACAGGGGTGCAATTTGGGATGGAAAACAAAGCAAAGCTACCTGGTTTATATGGGGGAACAAACTAATTAGATTGGCATCATTAGCACAAACCTCTAACCAAATGTGCTAATTTAACTCCAAATTACACAGGAAAAAGGAGTCATATTGACCATTTTGTAGGACAAAAAAACAAACAAATATTCTGAAAATTCACAGTAAAGATAAAAATTGTTTTATACACTTCTCAAAGATAGTTTTCAATTATTTATGTCTCTGCCAGAAACTATATCATAACTACTATTACTATTAAAACTAATTCCTTATTTTTTTAATACATATGAGTGACTAAACAATTATTTTCTCTTGTTGGTATATCTCTTTACTTTAAATATTATATTCTGGAAATCTGGAAATCAAATACCCTCAAACTTCAGTTAGCTAGGATTGAAGCACTAAATTCACTTGAATTACATGAGCCTTTCTAATCTTCCCAGGCAGAAGTAATCTCAGACACTTTGTATTCCTAGTTAACTTTTCATGCCCATATCCCTTAATCTCCTCAGTTAGCTTGTAGTCCACTTGAGGAAAAAGACTTACCTTCTAGCCTTTCATATTTATATCACAGCTAGATAACTTTGCTCATAGTAGATTTTTAATAAATATGTGTAGGGTATCAGAAAGAGGGATATGGTAAGAAAACAAAAAACATTAAAGAACAAAATAAAAAATCAAGAGCAATAGTTCTTAAAATTAAAAATAAAAATAAAATACCTTTTTAAAATCCTATTGCTCAAAACATACGGTAGAACCATTCAGTCAAAAACTTTGGGTGTGAGACCCAGGCATCTGTAGTTCTAAAAGTTGCTCAGTTAATTCCATTGTGCACCTGAGTTTGAGAGCCAATGCTGTAAAGCAGTAGCTCCCAAACACAAGTCAGTAACATCTAGGCAGTTTTGAAAAAATATATAGACTCCAGTGTATCACTCCTAGAGTTAATAATATAGTAAGTCTTAGTACAGTTAGGAAATCTGTACTAAGAAACAATAGAAAACCCTCACAGATGAGTCCAATGTGAAGCTAGGTTGAGAACCATTGTTTTAAGCCTACACTAATGGTTCTAAAGGTCTCCAAACCAGTAGCAGCATTATCTGGGAGCATGTTAGAAGTGAAAATTTGTGCTTCCCACTTCCCACCTATAGAATCAGAAATTCTTGGTGCCTAGGTATCTCAGTCAGTTAAGCCTAAGCCTCAGGTCAGGATCCCAGCGTCCTGCTCAGCGGGAAGCCTGCTTCTTCCTCTCCCACACCCCCTGTTTGTGTTCCCTCTCTTGTTGTGCCTCTATCAGATAAATAAATAAAATCTTTAAAAAAAAATTAGAATCAGAAACTCTGTTGTGAGGTCCAAGAATGTTTTTTCAAACCCTCCAGGTAATTTTGATGCATGCTAGAGTGTAGGGACTACTGAGCTACTCTACTACAATATTCGTGTGTGCTTTGTGCTGGAATACTAAAACAATGAATTATGATATTCTATTTTAAAATAACAAATTACATGATGAATAGGAGTTTCTAGATTTTAAGTTCTGTTGACCTTAATTCTTATCTTAAAGTTTTGGTATCTATACCTACTTACATGTTAGTGTCATTAATAGGCAACAAAGCAAATGAAACATATTTTTATTTTATTTTTAAGATTTTATTTATTTATTTGTCAGAGAGAGAGAGAGCACAAGCAGGGGGAGTGGCAGGCAGAGCAGGCAGAGGGAGAAGTAAGCCCCTGCTGAGCAAGGAGACCGATGTGGGACTCGATCCCAGAACCCCTGGATCATGACCTGAGCCAAAGGCAGACACTCAACCAACTGAGCCACCCAGGAATCCTGAAGCATATTTTTAAAAATACTAACCACAAACCCCAAATATCTGGTCTTACTAAATTCAGAAGCTTGTTTTCTTAGTGGAAACATTGATTTTGATTTTGATTTATATTATGCTTCAGTTTACAAAGTTAATCATATTAACATGTTAAAGAAGTTTAAACCTTAAGTAACAAATATGTATGTGCTAAGTCAAAATCTGGATAAAACTATATCAGAATCAAACTCATTCAAAAAGGGTTATATATATGGACACCAATTAATGAATTTTTATTACATGCCAGGAATTGTTTTACATGAGCTAGGGGGAAGAGCTGAGGGAGAGGAAGAAGCAGGCTCCTAGCTGAGCAGGGATCCTGATGTGGGGCTCAATCCCAGGACCCCTGGACCATGACCTGAGCTGAGGCAGAGGTTTCAAACTGAGCCACCCAGGTGCCTGATCAAAGTTTTCTAAATCCAATGGCAATGGACAATAGAAATATATTTTAAAACAAGTAAACATTTACAATAGTATTAAATGTATGAATACTTAATGGCAAATATGACCACCAAAAATGCACTGAAAACTATAAAACAATGTCATGTAAAATTAAAGACAGCCCAAATAAATGGAGAGATATACTTTGTGGTTTGGAAAACTAACATTAATAAGGTGTTAATTCACCCCAAATTGATTTATAAAATTCAGTGTAATTCCAATCAAAATGCCTGCAGTGTCTTTGTAGAAATTCAAAAGCTGATTCTGGAATATATACGTGATTGCCAGGGTGGCTCAGTCAGTTAAGCATCTGACACTTGATTTCAGCTCAGGTCATGATCTCAGGGTCATGGGATTGCCCCAAGTAGGGCTCCACACTCAGGAAATAGTCTGCTGTAGATTCTCTCTCTCCCTCTTCCTCCCCCACTTCCTTCCCCCTGTTCCCGCAAGTGTGCCTCTCTCTCTCAAATAAATTTAAAGATTTAAAAATAAATCTTTAAAAATAAATAAACAAAATATATATGGATATACAAAAGTCCTTGGCTAGCTAAAATAATTTTGAAAAAGGAACAATTTGAAGGTGTTTCAATATTTAATATAAAACTAAAATAATCCAGACAATTTGGAGTTGGTATAAAAATAGACATATATATCAATAGAACAGAACAGAAAGTCAGATCTAGACCCACATATATAAGGTTCATTGATTTTGAATAAAAAAATTTAAGGCAATACAATGAGTAAATAATCTTCTCAAAGAATGTTTCTGGAACAACTGGAATGAAATAGACAATAAGATCAAATCCTACCAAATCCAACCTCACACCATACACAAAATTAAACTCAAAATAGATCATAAAACAAAACATAAAACTAAAGAATTAAAGTTTCTAGGAGGAAAACAGGAGAAAAACTTTATATCCCCGAGAGAAACAAGCATTTCCTTAACAGGACATTAAAGAAAAAAACACACAAAGGAAAACAAATGATAAACTGGAAACCTGTTCTTCAAAACACGCTATTGAGAAAATGTAAAACAAAACACGATCTGGAAGAAGATATTCATAATATATATACCTAACAAAAACCTTGAGTCCAGAATATGAGTAGAACACAACTCAATCATATAAAGGTAACAATGTAATAAAAATGGGCAAAAATATAAACAATTCACAAAAATATAAGTAATTGAGAGAAATTATCAATAAGCTTATGAGAATGGGCTCAACATCTTTCTTTACCACTAGAATGGCTAAATGTTTTTTAATTGACACTCCAAGAGTTGGTGAGGAGTGGGACTCCTGGAATGCTCTGATGGGAAAATTTACTCCTTAGAGTTTACTAGGTTTTAACCTCTTTAGAAAAGAGTTTGAGAGGTTTTTTTTTTTTTTTAAGATTTTATTTATTTATTTGACACAGAGAGAGATCACAAGTAGGCAGAGAGGCAGGTAGAGAGAGAGGGGAAAACAGGCTCCCTGCCCAGCCCAATGTGGGACTCGACCCCAGGACCCTGAGATCATGACCTGCACTGAAGGCTGAGGCTTAACCCACTAAGCCACCCAGGTGCCCTGAGAGTTTCTTATACAGTTAAACATACACTTGCTACAGGACTCAGCAAAAATCACAACTCTGTGTATTTACCCAAGAGAGGAAAACCTAACTACAACACAATGAGAAAATGAATAGTCACAGAGCTGTATCAGCAATTGTCACAAAGTGGAAACCAAATGTCCAAATTGTGACATATTCATACAATTAGATGCTAGCTAGCAACATGAAGAAACAAGCTACTGATATACAAACAACAGGGATGCATCTTTAAAAAATTGCTGGGTGAAAGGAGCCAGGCAAAAAAGCATATACACTATATGATTCCATTTATATGAAGTTCTAAAAAAGCAATAGTAATTTGTAGAGATAGAAATCAGATCAAAAGCACCTGGGAAGGGCTGGAGGGACTGCCCCAGAATGGGCACCAGGGGCATGAAAAACGTTTTTGAGGTAATCATATGTACAATATCTTGATTAGGGTGAGGATTATGTGGGTATATGAATGCATCAAAACTCTCCAAACCATTAACTTTAAAATGAGTGCATTCAGTTTATTTTTATTTAATGTTAATTATAGCATAGGAACATCAACTTAAAGAATCCAAGGAATGTGTTACTAATATTTTTATCATACAAAGTCTTTGATAATGACTAGATAAAATGATATTATGGTTTCTTTTTTTTTTTTTTTTTAAAGATTTTATTTATTTATTTGACAGAAAGAGATCACAAGCAGGCAGAGAGGCAGGCAGAGAGAGAGGGAGGAAGCAGGCTCCCTGCTGAGCAGAGAGCCCGACTCGGGGCTCGATCCCAGGAGACCCTGAGATCATGACCAGAGCCGAAGGCAGAGGCTTCAACCCACTGAGCCACTCAGGCACCCCGATATTATGGTTTCTTGAAGACTGCAAAAAAGACAAGCGTACATATAGAAGAAAATGTAAATTAAATTTATAGTCTACAAGGATACATAAATTAGTGTGTTTATTTAGAAAAGAATATGAAGGGCGCCTGGGTGGCTCAGTCGGGTGAGTGTCTGCCTTTGGTCTAGGTCATGATCCGGGAGTCTGAGGATCCAATCCGGCATTGGACTTCCCACTGAGTGGGAAGTCTGCTTCTTCCCCTGACCCTACCCTTTCTCATAGTCTCTCTCTCTCTTTCTCTCTCTCTCTCTCATAAATAAAAATATCTTTAAAAAAAAATAGAAAAGAATATGGGTATCTTAAGGCCTTCTATCTAGTGTAAAAACTTTTATTAAGTTTAAAAAAATAATAGTTGTAAATAGGCCCTCTGGGAAACTTCATGTTAAATGAATTGAACCCACTGAGACCCTAGGCAGCTAACCACATCATCAGTAAAGGGTTGCATTGGTAATTTCCTTTTTTAACTAGACTTTAAAAATAGCACTCTGCCGCCATAATTTCTAGCTTGTGATGAGGCAAAACTTTATGACAGATGCATTTAAGAGTAGGTAAGACAATTAAAAAATATATCCCATATCATGATATTTGAATTTTAACAAGTATAATCAAATTGAAGTTTCCATACCATTGGATTAATATGTAGCTAATCTTTATGGCCTGATATACTCCAAATATCTAAGTTAATTTAGAATACATATTGTGTGTTTACTAAGTCTGGCACCATTCTAAGGCTAGTGGATGACCTAAAAGAAGTTTATTGTATGACCTGTTATGACAGGTAAAATTGGGTTGGTCACAACATCAGCCTGATTCCTACAAGTATATCCACTTCAAAGCACTTTTAAATCCAATCTGAGATTATATCAATCTTTGATTATATCTATTAACAATCCTAATTATTTAACAAGTTCAATTAAATTCAGATATCTTAAAGCCCAAAGTTTCAATAAACACAACAGTTTACCTACAACAATAAAGTGAAATCTTTACACTTTAAATATTACTTTTAGGATCCATAATGATTAAATGTGTTCATCATAGGAAGTAAATAATCCAAAGACTAAAGGTATCAACTCATCCTTGTCCATTTTCACATGCCCTTTCTCAGCCTGGTAAACATCTGTGGTCCTCAGCACCATGTTCTCAATCACTTCACTTCCTCTGTGATACTTCACCCATGCCCTGGGTTTTGACAACTCACAAGAAGCCATTCTCTCTTAAAACTGTTTCTCAAATCTTCCCCCCTCTCCCATGTAAGTGGTCACCAATGCCTGTAAATCCACCATCAAATATTTTTCAGTGAAAATTTGTCTTCACTCCTATTTCTACCTTTGCCAGCCCTTAATATCTCCTACCTCAAATCACTAATACTACCGCATTGATGACTGACAACTGTCTCTTTTGATTTCAGTCCTTCTCCTACAACCATCAAAATATCACCTGAAATACATTAATCTGATCACATCGCAATGCTCCCCCGATGTCTTCAAGATTGAGCCCACATTCCTTACAGAGTGTTCAATGCCTCTGACAATCAGATGTCAAACTATCTTTTGAGACTTGACCTCCAACACTACCTCGCCATCATTTCCTCCATGGCTATAGACTCTCCACCTGCTAGCTATTTACTTATTCATTTGTTTTGAATTGACAATACCTGAATTCTTAATTTGGGTACTGAGTTCACAAGTCTTCATTTTCTTATTATTCTTGGATATATACACCTGTATAAATATATATATAAAACACAAATATATATTAAATATATTATTCTGTATTTATCAATATTATATAATAAATTTCTTTAAAAGAGATTTTCATATTCAGCTAATAACATCTAATTTTATCTACAAAAAGATGAACCCAAAACATACCATCATAAGAAATTTCTGAGTAAAAGGATGAAAACAACATACTTGGCAATTACTAACCAAAAGAAAGCTCATATGTATTTACATATATATATCAAATAAAATAGATTTAAATGCAAAAGAAATTTATTAGGGATTAAAAGAGTCACTACTAACAAGAATAATCCATCTAAAAGGCAAAAAATTATGAATGTGTGGGAACCTAAGTAGTAAACAAACATTTTAGAAGATTTACTCCACATAACATTATACAGCCATTAAAATTACTTTTACAATGAGCATATAAAAAATCACATTTTTAAATAATTCAGCCTAAGCATGAATTTTCACATTTTCCTTGTATTATACTTTTCTTCTCTTGTCTAGATCTTCATCTATGTATGTCATCAACTTGTTAAAGCACTTTTTGTGTGTGTAGGGGGGGGTCCTAAATTTTGTTTTTTTCATTTAACCACCAACTATCAAAATTCCTTATCAACTTCTAATCAGCCATTTTGAGGAAGATGAGGTATGGAAATATTACTCAAAAAAGCAAGCATTTTATATGAGCACTTTTTGTATAGTAAAATACAGCATAAGTATACTTTATACAAAGAGTTTATTGACAATACATCTACTTATCTTGCACAAGCCTCACTTTTTGAATATGGCTGATTGTTAACTTCAAAAGGACTGCCTACCACTTATATTTCAACCAGCTGCTATGAAAGAAAGAAGTATTAATGGACCTACCACACCTTCAGCCTCTTGTCTCCAGTCACTGTGCTTAGCTGCAGGATTCCCATTAACATTAATGGGAGTTCCATGCACACATCACCTGGAGAACAGACCCCTCGATGTTTGATCATTATCTTCCTAGACAGGTAGGAATGGCATCAATCAGGTATCCAGCTTAGTTTCACAGTATGTACTATTAAAGGCATCAAGGCAATAAAAACACAGCTTTCCAACACTTTCTTTATAAAACACTAAAACCGTGCAGAACAACCAAGGGAGATTTTAAAAGCATACGAGGAGTACATAGCTTTCCTGCATATCTTTTTATAATTACAAATGACCCCAAACTGAAGCACACACATGATTTCTTTTCTAAGGCAGCCATGATGGAATAATAAAGACAAGCTTCATTATATAAAATGGATTTGATTTACTATAAAGTAGCCAAATAGTAAAGAGACAGTGGAGTTTATATAGAAACTGCTTGATCTTTTTTTTTTCTTTTAACATTTCCCTACTATACCATTAAATCAAAAACTTTATGGGGTCAGAAAGAAAACAACACAAGTGATTAATACTAGTATGTAAGTTCCATCATGTTGGAAGGAACATTATGAAGAAAGATATGTTTTCAGTTCAGATCTACCATACAGTTAGTAAATTAGGAGCAGCGACATAGTGAAAAAGGAAAAAAGCCTGGTTAAGACTTGGGATAAGAAAGAACATGGTTTGACCTCAAGACTGATTTTTACCAGCTATGCAACCTTGGATAAACTCCACAAAGTCTTTTTTCATTTGTAAAGTGAACCTCAAAGTACCTACATTGTAGACCAATTAGAAGGCTTACATGAGACAGATGGGTAAGCATAGCACATGAGAACTAGTAAATGCTTTAAAAAGGGTAACTATTATTCTATGTGTATGTATGATTATTAACTTCGAATGGTAGTATAATATTCTAAAACAAACATTAGAGTCAGAGAGACACAGATTACCATCCCACATCGGCCACAAACTAACTTTATGATCCAAAGCAAGTTCGGCTTTTTTCTTCAATACACTATTTCTAAATATGTGTGCATGTATATGCTTATATGTACATGCATATATCTACATACATATAAATATCATACATATACATACATATATATTCAGATATATAAATATGTTTAGCTATATATACTCTATCACCAACTCTAATGTCTCACAGTTTTAACTTTCTGAGTTCTGTAGTGTTGCTCAGTTGCTAAATTTGTAGCCGCAATCTCAATATATAAGACATATTAGGAAATCTGAGCCAGAGACAAGAGGCCTTAAGGGCCTCGTTCCTATCTACTGTTGCCTGGTTCTTTCTGGACCTTCCAGGCCCCCTTATTCCCTGACCTCAGTTGTACAACTTCAGGGCACAAGGACCCAGTCAGAATTTCCCCCAAAGTGACCAGACCTCTGGGGAGCTGTTTCCAGAATGCGGGAAAGTGCCTCTCAATGGTCAATTAAGTTTGAAACCTTCTACATAGTATAGCTTCAGTTTTGACACTCAATCTACTTCAGCATAGAAAGGTTCTGACAAGTAGTATATGCAAGAAACCTGTTTAAACTCACCTAAACACCATACTTCAACCTTAGCAAATTTCAGAACACATTTTTAACACATTAGAACCCTGACGACATGTGCAACAATGTACTACATTTTGGCTGAAGAAGGTTGAAGTATGAAGGGAAAGATAACAAGACCACCACAAATGGAATGGGAGGGAGCTGCACACAGTAAGGCAAGCTTTAGCAGAACTTTGAGCTCCCATCCCAGTGCCTTCCTGCCACATGAGCACCCTTCTCTAAGTAGAGAAAAGAGAAGAGGTGGCCATTTATGAAGAGAATTTTTAAGCTTTTGGGGGACAGTTGTACAATTTTATGATATACATAAATTTTTTTAAAGGGTTGATTGATTGATTGATTGATTGATTTGACACAGAGAGAGAGTGAGTTAAAAATCTGTAGTAAAATTACCAGCATACTGGTAAGAATGATCAAGCTTGGTATGACTTCTCCCTGACCAGGTGTGGCTTGGTGGCCACTCACAAGCAGGATAACCGCCAGTCTTTAACAGAATAATGTGGCAACACTGAGAAGTTTAAAATGGTAATGCCTCTTGATTCTGCAATTTACCCCTCTGTCTTAATCGTAGCTCACGTGTCTACCTCTCTCTATATAGGTGTTCTTAGCAACGTTGTTTGCAACAGCAAAAAGTTGAGGGCCACCTAGTAGTATGTCAGAAATTAATGAATTGGTATTCATGTAATCACAGGCTATGTGAAGTGGAAATAAATTAAGTAAGCTTATGTATATTAAAAATGACGGATCTCTTGAACATAACGTTGACAAAAAGAATCAAGTTGTGGACAGAATACTGTATGACCTCAGTCATATAAAGTTTAAAAAGTTGTACTAATACTAATTTTTGGGAATGCACATATTTATAGTAACACTTGAAATAAATATGCAAATATAACAAATAAATGCAGAACATAGAGTGAAAAAAGGGATCAGGAAACAGTAAACAAGAAGGGTTTAGCTGTGTTGGGAAAGATTTGTCTTTATTTCATTGGTGATAACACGAGTATTTGTTGACTATTTCATTACTCTTTATTAAGTATATATAACATACTGCTTGCAGATAAAAATCTAAAAAATGTCCTTCCATTTCTATCCATTCCAGTTGCCACTATCCTAGACTGGCTAACCACTGTTTCTCCAGGACAATGGCAATGACCTTTTTTTTTTTTTTTTAAAGATTTTATTTATTTATGTGACAGAGAGAGAGATCACAAGTAGGCAGAGAGGCAGGAAGAGAGAGAGGGGGAAGCAGGCTCCCTGCTGAGCAGAGAACCCAATGCGGGGCTGTATCCCAGGACCCCGAGACTATGACCTGAGCCAAAGACAGAGGCTTAACCCACTGAGCCACCTAGGTGACCCTATATTCATAAATTTTAATATTGCAAGTGGCCACATTAGATCATAGGAGAGAATGGTTAATTTAGAATTCCTATACATTAAAGCGGAATTGGCCATATCTGTATGGGAGCCTTTTTTCTTCCCCTTCTTCCCTGTCTTCTCATTCCTCCCCTCTTTTTTCTTTTGTGCTCCTTCCTTCCCTTTCTTTACATTTTCATAGTATAGTTGCCAGTCAAAAGCAAGTGCCCCAGGTTTAGCCATGTTGACATTCCCTAAAAATAAGATTGTAAACTACAAGATATAACTGAACTCCATCCAAACTTCTAGAATCGAATCCAAATAGTGAACCACAGGAGGCTTCAGTTATGAGGTTTTATAACAGAAGTGACTAACCAAAAAAAAAGGAGAAAGTATTTTATAAAATTGGCCAGTCTGGGATATGTTGGAGAAATCACTCATCCCCAACAACGCACCACCCTTAGTAACTGCTACTGCCTCACATTTTACAGAGAGAAAATTAATAGTTTTCTTACACAAAGCTTAAAACAAAATCCCATTTAAGAACATAAACTAAGAGTTTAAGGAATTGATCCCAATATTGTTTTAATATTCAGTCTTCTAATTTTAATGAAGTTACCAAAGGAACACACAAATAATTAAATCAAAAAATAATGAACTATTGATTTTTTTGTTGTGAACTCATTCTGCTCCTTGACATATACTTTGAGAACAGGCGGTATTATATGAGCAAATTATGGTACATGAAGGAGAAAGTGAAGCAGAGATGACAGCTATGATTTTCTCATTAAAGTCAACCTAAAACAATGTTTGCATTCAGAATTAACCAAGTCTTTTTAATATATCTTAATTTTATGACACTGAGTATCACTGGATATCTATAGAGTATATAAGCTAGAAACCCCCCACTGTCATTCAGAATCTTAGCAATATTTCCTTGATAATTCTGAACAAACATACATAATTAAAAATTTAAAAGATGCACAGGAAATACAAAACTGCTGCTAAAGTTATAGAATTGTTTTCCCATCTTCACCTTCCTACGTACATTTAGTGGGAACAAAAGGAAAAAAGAGAATGATATTTTTAAATCTTGCAATCATATATTGACAACAATTTTTAAAGCAGGGTGCTTAAAGCAATTCCTTGCTTAAGGCCTGAGGTATAACTGGGAACTCTCCCTATTTCTGTGGGTTTCTGCAGTAATGTAAGTTAGCGAAAGACTCTCTTTCAACCAAAATGGAGAGTATATGGTTAACCGACCTATTATACCAAACGAAACAATATATGTACTTAAAAGGTCGAATCTGAAAAGACACTGATTATATTTTATTTTTCTTTTTGCCATTTATTGCTTTGTGTGAAGAGGAAGAGTCCTTTGAACCGAAACAATCTCCTTCTTTCTTTTTTTCTTTATTGCAAACATCCAAGCTTTCCTAAATATCAAAAACCCAGAACTATATCTGAAATAAAAACTGTTTCCCTTTATGTAATTTTCAAGAGGCTTTTTAGAGTATCTTTCCCCAATGATTACAGGGTATCTCCACATAGGCTGTCATTTTAAGGTGAAAAATTTGCAAGGACAGTCACACCATCTGTCATCACCCGGGTTCCCTGACACCCAGAGCTGCTCAGAAATGGCCAGCAGCCTCCTGCATAACAAAGACCTTGCCCCTTGGCATTGTTTGTTCCTTGACCGGTGCTGAGAGTCCTTCAAAAGGGGCTTTACTGCAGCCATTTCAGGGCTTCTTTTCAGGACCAAGGTTTTCAAAAGAAAAAAAAAATTATTATGCATAGAGGAAATTTGAAATGCTCTGGTCTTACATCTAAGCCAATAGAATAAACCCTAAAAGAAGTTTGTTCCAGCTTTGCTTCTGTGATCCCTGAATGAAAACCTACTTAGCACTATTTTTCCCCCTCTTTCTGCTTTTGGAAATTTCTTTAAGATACAATTTAGGTGTTAAGCAAGCCATATATAAAACCGGAGTGAGTGGGTTAAACGTAACTAGACCATTCAAATACAGAAGCTGTGTCATAATAAGTGAAAAATCCACCTCCTGACCAACAAAACCCCTGTGCCCCTCACAGTGGAAGTCACAAACAAGCTATTCTTACTGCCATGTCAAGCACCACTTATGACTTATGAATACAATACGGTACAATCACACTGTAGGTCACTTGTGCCCAAAAAAGGATTACAGCTGTAGCTCACAATATTTATGAAAGAAACGCACAAAAAAGGAGAAAATGTCAACTATTGTGAAACATTTTTACTGAGAAATGTATACTCTCATATGCCTGATATATAAAGACATAGAGTCTTCCCTTTTGGTTAATTTCCCTCAGCTGTAAAATGTGTGTTCCTTAATTTAGGGAAATTGAATCTAGGGCTCTCTTTTAGGAGACTGAGGTTTAAAAATTAGGCAGATCATTGTTAAAAGAAGCTCCAGCCATTTCTAGGAATGAATGAATAAACACAAAAGGATATTCTCTCCGTCAACATAATTAATGGCAAGATTTTATGAACTTCATTTAGTCCCCAAGACATAGTTATATACAATACATGGAGTGTGTGTTTATGTGCACCATAGTATAAATATGTAAAAGTCAGATCATTAAATCTTTTATATGTCTGTATTCATAATACACAAAGCTGTTTTTAAATTATTTAAAGATCTATTCTCTCTTCCATATACATTAATACTAATAAGAGTTGCCGTCAACATCAAAGGGAAACTAGACCCCTAATTAGAGTTCCAATCTGCCCTGAGAGTCACATTGCAGAGTGAACAAATATGGAATAAGTTGAGCGTTAGAGAAACTAATAACCAGTCCTCATTCTCAACTTCTGGTTATTGCAAGAATCCAATGATTTTTTAATAAAATACAATCGCTTCCCATCACAATTTGAAAACCTAAAATTCCCTATGAACAATTCCCAAAGAAAAAGATAATAGAACAGGTAAAGTTATCATGGTAGGATATGGAACAGTTACAGTAGCTCCAGAAATTTTATACAGATCTAAATTTTAGAATCTATTATATTGCCTAATTTTCTTTTGCCTTAGCCTTTTTGATGATTTTGACCATATGCATGTAGTCTTTCAAATGGCAAAGTCCTTATTAGAATTCCGATTACATATGAAGCTGGTATTAAAAACATTAGCCATTTCTCCAAACAAACATTCAGAGAGGACTCTCTATGTACCAGAAATTTTGCTAGATGCTGAAAATATAAAACAGAAAGAAAAAAAATGCTCCTGCCTTCTTGTCACTAAAGGGTTAAAGAATGAAACAACTAAACAGAAAGAATTAAGTATATGATGAGAATTATTTCTGAATATCAAAATAATATATGCAAATGTGTAAGGCTCTCAAATGAAAAAGAAAATGCACTCTGTGACTTTAATATGACTCTACTTTAGTTTTCTTATCCTGGATAGACTGTCAAAATTATCATTATGATAAGTTTCATATATATACAAAAAAGACAGAATAGTGTAATAGATTCACATGTTTACATCACTAACTTCACCAATTATCAACTCACAGAAAATCTGGTTTTTTCATATCCTCTTTCATGTATTCCATATTATTCTATATTATTATACCATATTATTCCAATCATAAATATTTTAGTATGTATCTTTAAAGATAACCACAATATTATTATCAGGCTTAAAATTAGCAATAATTTATTAATATCAGATATCTCATCAGCATACATATTAAAATGATTTTCTCATATCAGATTTAATTTTTTTTAAAAAGACCAAGTAAGACTCACACATTGAATATAAGGTAAGCACCTTGTTTCTTTTAATCTAGAGGTTTATTGCTCCTCTATCTTCTTCTTTACCTCTTTCAGTCTGAAGTTTAAGAAATTGGGAATTTCATTCTGCCAATTTTCCCCATAATCTGAATTTTGGTAAATGCATCTTTGTGATCACTTTTGGAAATTGCTAGGATACCAATTGCCGTTCTGAAAATGATTACATAAATATAAAAATCATCTATTACCTAGCCTTCCTGGCAAGAAACTTTTGATCATGGAAAATTCTTCCCTGTAGAAGAATTACAGTTAAAGATACAAAAGAAATGTCAGAAAAAGGCCATTTTGAAACCTCTGTTGGAATCATGTATCTTAAGTTGTAATCATCAATGACTGTTAAAATCATTACATAAGAAGTTAATAGGGAACTTTAAATGGATAGAGGAGGCTGACAACACCTGAACCCACAATTAATATTAACATCACCAAACTGGGACAAGAAATTTCATGCCTTGTGATGTGATGCAAAGAATTACACAGCACCATCCATGAAGTATTCTAGTCAATAAATAATTAAACAGATCGAATCAAGCCACTAAATCCACTATCATTTTACAGGAAATTAGGGGGATAGTGGAGCATGTTAAATAACATCATACAAAGATGCCAGGAGGATATCCAGAATATGGGAAATGTTACAGAAAATAAAATAATCCAGTTTATTCAACAAATAAATGTCTTGAAAGATAAAGGGGAGAGGAATAACTTGTTCTATATTAAAACATACATGAGAATAAATCAACAAAAATTAATTTAAGAACCATGTGAGATCTTGATTCAAAAGAATTAATTATAAAAATACATTTTTGAGACAATTAACATTTCTGACCTTGTAATCATGGCACTGTTTGTTTTTAATTCTTAGTTGTTAGAGATACATATTGAAGTATTTATAAACAAAATTATAGATATATGAGATTTTCTTTAAAAATACTCCAGTGGTAGAGGTAAATTGGGGGGGAGGGGGTTGGCAGTAAATGATGAAACAAGATTGCAAAATGTTGATAATTATAAAATTGACTGACAAGTATATGGGGTTTCTGTATGTTTAAATATTTTCATAGTAAAGCATATTTAAAAGATAATAACTCATTTTCCAAATAGAGGTATCTTTGAATCTTATCTACCATGAGCCTGAAAATGAAGTTGATCATATTTTAAGCATAATTCTTCCTTGAGAAAAACCTTCATGTTTTCAAAAAAGAATTGGACACATCCTATTGAAAATCCTGCAACAGTACCCTAATCCTTGTGGACCAATAGCATTAACAATACCTGAGCTCTTATTAGAAGTGCAGAATCTTGGGGTACCTGGGTGGCTCACTTGGTTATAGCTTCCAACTCTTGATTTTGGCTCAGGTCTCAGGGTCATGAGATCAAGCCCCATGTTGGGTTCTGTACTGGGTGTGGAGCCTGCTTAAGAATCTCTCTCTCCCTTTCCCTCTGCCCCTTTGTCCCTTTCTCTTGAAACAAAGGAAGGAAAGAAGGGAGGGAGGGAGGGAGGGAGGGAGGGAGGAAAAGACGGTGGGAGGGAAGGAGAAAGAGAGAAAGGGAGAAGGAGGAGAAGAAGAATCTCAGTTTCCCTACTTGTCCTAATGAATCAGAATCTAAATTTTAGAAATCCCTAGGTTATTCCTATGCATATTAAAGTCTGAGAAGTACTGTACTTTATCCCATTCTTCTCATGAATCTTTTCCCATTAATTATGTAGTAGGTTATACTCAATCAATCTTTCCCCCTCATTGGCTTCTTCTTAACTACATATAAACAAGTTCAATTTCTTCTTTATCTTAAAAATAAAATAAATGAAAAAAAAATCTGCTTCCAGTTCATTGATGACTTAGAACCCTTGACTTCCTGAGAAACACGTAATCTTAAAACAAACACCCTCTTTTTACATAAGCTTATTCTCCTAAATTTTGGTTGCCTGCAGCCAGCAGAACGCTAACACTTCAAAGGTCTATCTTTGTCTCCACCCCACTCCCCATTTTCAGTGAAATTTTGTCCATGTCACATAGCTTCTACTATTGTCCGCAAAATAAGAACTCCCAAATCTCTGTGTCCTTCCCCCTTGGGGCAAATCCACTCCACAGTCACCTCCTAACCAACATATTCAAAACTGAATTTATTATCTTCTTCACTAAGCTTTTTCTTCTTCAAGCATGTTCAACTTTAGTTTGTAATAGCATCAACTACTCAGTTATCCTAGCCTGAAAACTAAAAGTTATTGTTGACCTCACATTCACATACAAATACTAACCATCTCTTACTCAGATTAATCAATACATTCCCAGGTGGTTAATTTTCTATGTCAACTTGGAGGGTGTTTTTAGAGGAGATGAACATTCAAATAGGTGAACTTTGAGTAAAGCAGATTATTCTCCATCATTTGGGCTGTCCTCACCCAATTAGTTAAATGGCCTGAACAGAACAAAAGACCAGCAGGTTGCCTTTGGATTTCATTTGCATCATCAGTCCTGTGTGGTCCATACTTGAGCTGGGTGGTCCATACTTGAGTCTGCTGGTCCATACTGTAGATAGGGAGTTGCCAGCTTCCATAATGTCTTGTAATAAATGTCTTATAATAAATCTCCCTCTCTTTCTCAACTATATATATAGTTGATGCTGTTTCTGTGGAAAACCCTGACTAATACTGATTTTTGTACCAAAAAAATGAAACGCTACAGTGACAAATATCTAAAAATGTACAAGTGGTTTTGTAGTTGGATATTGGGTAGAGATTGGGTGAGTTTGGGAGAACATGTTAAAAAAAAGTTTAGATTGCTTTGAAGGGACTACTGGTAGGCATATGGATATAAAGTTGATTCTTGTGAGATTTCATGTATACGTGGAATTCAAGAAACAAAACAAAAGAAGAAGCAAAGGAAAAAAAGAAAAAACAAACAAAAAAAACCCCACAGTCTTAAATACAAAGAAGAAATTGGTGGTTGCCAGAAGACAAGTGGGAGGGGGGATGGGTTAAGTAGATAAAGGGGATTAAGAGCACATTTATCTTGAAGAGCACTGAGAAATATAAAGAATTGTTGAATCATTATATTGTACATCTGAAACTAATATAACACTATATGTTATTTATACTTGAATTAAAAAAAAAATAAAATTTTTAAAATCTACCCAGTTTTTAAAAAGTGATGAACTTGGCTATTTGAGATTTCTAGCAAAATATTAAAGGCATGGCTTGGCTTCTCCTTGCTGCAAATAATAAAACACAAGGGGTGAAATTAGTTGAAGAAATTGTTAAGCAAAAAGGAACTAAAATTTGAAGACTTTTTTAATAGTCTGAGCCTATCTATCCTGCAAAAAAATGAGAAAGTGTTTCAAAGAGAATGTCAAGGGTAAGGCTGTGTAATCACCCCAACAAAAGATTACCCATGGATTTAATCAAGCATCTCAGCAGAAGTGAGGACTAGAGATAGGATTGTATCAGCAAAGACTTTTCTAGTTTGGACTAAAGGAGGTAGAGATGAAACAAAATAAAGGAAGGCTTTTAGCCTTCTGAGATTCTTGAAGACAGGACATTAGAGTTATCCAGATGCAAATATGCCTTATCCTTTAAGAAAAGGAACGAATGACACTGATGGTGCCAGTGCCCAGGGGGCAAGGCTATCTTCCCCCAAGTTTCAATGGGTCAGGTGGCAGTGATGAAGTTCTAGAACATAGGTGAGGTTCGGTGGGGTGAGGTCCGGAGCCGATGACCAAGAAAGAATTCTTGAGACATCTTTGGTGCAAAATCATGGTTTATTAAAGCACGGGGACAGGACCCGTGGGCAGGAAGACCTGCTGCCTCGGGGATGTGAGGAGTGGTCTATTATATACTTGTAAGTTGGGAGGGGGTTAGGGATGGCTCTAAGGAATTTTGGAAGAAAGGTTTCTAGGACCTTGAGGGGCTAGCTATTGTCTGGGGAAGAGGTTATTCATTACCAGTAATAAAACCTTCTCATGAGACCCTTTAGATGTGTATCAGTGGGTCATATGCTTGGGAATGATTGTCAACACTATCTTGGAGGTTTAGAGATAAAGTTTCCTAAAGGAATTGCTAAAGTAGACTTACAGGATCCTGGTTGGGGGTAAGGGGTTGGTTAGGCCAGGATTGTCCTTTGCCCTTAGCAAAGCCTTAAGGTGGAGGTCACTCTGCCTGTTTTAAGGGCTTGTCAGTAGGTAAGGAAATTTAATAATTATTCTTCTGCCTCTGTTTCCCACATCATTAGGGACCCCAAACCTCAGACACACCTTGCCACTCACAGCCATGGAAGCAGGGACACCTTTTAGGACTGTGGGAATGTCACCGCTTCCCTACTGGGCCAAAAGAACAGATATTTCTGAAAACTTAAAGTTTAATGGAATTTGTCGTACATGGAGTTGCTTAGAACACATGACCTCTTTCTTTCCAATTTCTCCATTTTGCAATGGAAATGACTGCCTTACGCCTTTCCCACCATTATATTTTTAAAGCACATAAACTGATTGGTTTCACAGGCTCACAGCTGGAGAGGTATTTTGCTTTAAGAGTAATCATACCTCAAGGCTCTCCTCTATCTGATTCAGACAATATTTAGGTAAGGCTTTACGAGTTAAGACTGGAGATGTTTGGGATATGGTGAGTGTACTTTGAGTGGGAGGAGGACTTTTAAAATTAATTTTGGAGGTCCACAGAGTAGAATGTTATGGAATGAATTGTATCTGTCCAAAATTCTTATGTTTAAGGCCTAATCCCCAATGTGACCATATTTAGAGATAGGGTCTTTAGGAGGAAATTAAGGTTACATGAGATCATAAGGGTAGGGCCTCAGTCCAGTAGAATTTATGTCATAATAGGAAGGGGAAGAGACAGGAATATGCATGCACAAAGAAAAACCCATGTAAGGGCAGAGAGTGAAGACAGACATCCATCTATCTGCAACCCAAGAAGAGAGGTCTCAAGAAAAACCAAACCTGCTGACACCTTGATCTTAGACTTCCAGCTTCTAAAACTATGAAAAAAATCTATTTATGTTGTTTAAACTACCCAGTCTCTGCTATGCTGGTATGGCAGGCAAAGCAGGCAAATAGGACTCCCAAAGACTCTCCATGGCTTCCATCTAACCCTCTCTGAGAGCTTATCCACAGTGCTTAGAGGCCCATTTTCCTGAAAGTAAACAGATAAATTTTCTCACGAGCTCAAAACATTTCAATTCTCATCTTGTCTACCAGATAACATTCAAAGTACCTGGCATGACACACAGGGCACTGTGGTCCCTGCTTATCTCTCCAGTGTCATTTTCTGCCAAACACAGGCAAAGAGCCAACACTCTAGAAAGACAAACCCAACCCCCTGCAGTTCTCCTAAATTGTCATGCTGATTCATAGAACATAAGCTTGCCCTTCACGGATGACCCCTTTCCCAAACCAACCAGCAAACTGCTACTCACCTTCAGCAATTCAAACAAGACTCTTCCCCTATCCTGATCGTATCCTTCCTTGGGCTATCGCTAAATAAACCTCATTTATACCTCTAGAACAACATTCTAATTACTTGTTTATAACTGTTTCTTTTTGTGTCTGTGGACTTTTTTGAAGATTACACTTTATCTGTATATCCTCTGTACTCAATTGCTAACCAGAAGAAAAAAGAATTAACTGATTAAATGATTAATAAAGCTCTACTGGGTCAAGATTATCTCTAATCTAGAAGACGTATAGAAAATCAAATTGGGAAAATATCTAAAAATGGAAGAATATTGAGATCAGCATAATTTGAGAAGCCGAGAAAGCAAAGAACAAATTATTGGTTATTATAATTCTACATTGGTCTCCCAGACTTTCAATTTCTGTATTACTTACAATAATCACAACCTATTCATACTAGAGCTCACTTTATTGTATGTTTAATTTACTTATTATCTTATCAATCATTTTGCTGATTCCTGTAAAGAGTAATGTGTAATGGAAAAGCACTAAATTCGAAATCAGAGTACATGAGTCCCTGGCTCCGTAACTTGAGACAGATCACAATCTCTTGAGTGTCTGTTTTCTCATCCGCAATATGGGATTTCTATAACTAAACACTTCATTTCACATAGCGGTTTTGAAAATCAAATGGGATGATCTATCAATAGGTTACAAGCTATCATTCAATAATTTTTTTTTTTTTTTCCTAGTGAATTGGCAATGTTTTGCATATCACCAACAGCGCTCTGTATCTGGCCCCAGCTCACGGTGGCCCATCCTTCTTATTGACTGACACTGAAAAGAACATTTACATTTTCTGAACCTAAATTTCTTTAAATCTAGAAGTAGGATAATATACAATTCCCCTAAGAATACAAATCTAAAGTGTTTTGTACTTTATATTACATAATCTAAGGTATTATTATTATCCTATTTATATGACTCAGGTAAATCCTGTAACTGTGATACTTTCCTCATATATAAAATGGAGCTACAATAGGCTTGTTAGGGGATTAAGACAATATATGTAAAGTGTTTTAATATACACATGATTGGTTAATGTTTTCAATTATAATAATTATTGTATTAATATTACCAGTACATGGCATTATAATATTTTTGCAATTATGGGAGTCCCTTGAGAACTGAATCTGCAAGTTTTACATGACATGGCATGTAAAATATTTAAGCATAGCTTAAATATTTTTATTGACTTATTAACACCTAATATTTGTTTATTTCAAAGTATGATAGCTAACTATATATAAAATAGTAGAACTGGTCATTAAAAGACAAAGTAGATACAACTCATAATAAATATTTGCTTAGTAAAAATGTCCATAATATCTCGTGCTTGTGTATGGTGTCGTCTGCAGATCTTTTTCCCTGGTCAAATCATGAAGCTTGATTGATTCACTACTCTGTGTTAGCTCTTCCGTGTATTTTAGTGGCACTTAGAAACTGTAAAACATTGCTTTCATACATAAACGCACATCAACAAAACTACTACTACATTACTACTAAAGCTGTCATTGCAATACCAATTTCTATATATGAACTGTATTTGTGAAGATTATGTAAAAATATATGTGTATATATATATTTCTAAGTATATATACTATAAATATTTACTACATATGTACTTCTAGCATCTATTTCTTTATAAGTAGCTATATACTTACAAAAGAAGGTGAATGGAAGGATGTGTGGGAAAACAAAGGACAAAAACATCAAGCTTATTTCCCAGCTTAAAAAAAAACAAACAAAACAAAAAGCAACCTGCAGCTAATCAAGTATAATGCTAAAACGATGAAGATAAAACACCTATTTCATTTTATTGTTTCAAAATACTATTTATATAGCATAATGGAGGTGAAGACCACATGTTTTCTGAAAGACCTATTTTCAGAGAATAATTTGCTCACTAGATATATCAGCTTTAATTTTCCATCTCTATTTCTCACCAATTTTTAATTCTGAATATTTAGGACTCACAGATGGCCTCCATCTGAAGAAAAACAGAAACAAATATTCAAGGATCAAGATGCTTTTGAAACCCCACAAGAAAAAAGAACTTTTCTCCAAGTGGAGGGAATTTATATGAAAACACTGCCTTTAGCAGGAAGGCACTGTGCTAGACATTGGTAAAAGTATTTGAAGGTCTTCTTTTATTTAAGAGCTGATAGAAAGCATACCAATCGTCACTGTTCATGCAACATATTCTAATATAGTAAATATAAAATTCTAGTGGAAATCAATTTTTCCAATTCAGTAAAATAAATTAGTCTAATGTCAGTAAAGACAGTGAAATGGGTAGGGGATTGCTTTTCTCAGAAGGATGACTGCCTTTGCTTAAGTAAGTAACTTGCTATACAACAAATAGATAAATAAGAGATCTTATGCTCATTACTAAATGTTTTCTGTAAGGTACAATTCCCTTAATATAGCAGGGTTCTATTAAATGGTGCTGCATTTAAGTGTTGTTTTGACAGATTATATATTATGTGTAGAGAGTACGAGACTGGAAGCACTTTAAAACACACCAAAGCTCACTTCCAAATGAACTAATACTTTCCTTTTCAGTGGATGGCTTCAACTAGTCTTGTAACGCACATGTGGAGTCAGGATGCTTTTGAGAGCAGGCTAGAGAGGTTTAGAACCGGGTGACCAGAAAAATGTTCTTATTCTTTAAAATGAAGCATTTAAAAAAAATAAAAATTAAAACAAAATAAAATGAAGCATTTTTACAGGTACCACTTATATTCTTGGAAGTTCTGATGTCATCTAAAATTATTTGGTTACAAGTAATTTCCAAATATAAAAGGCAATGAAAGAGTAAAGTGAAATCATAGAGAAAACAAATAAGTCTGTACCCGGCACAACATAAGTGCTAAAAAAAAAAAAAAAAGGAACTCATTATTATCATTGATGTTATTATTAGCTCAATATAATATTCTAAGTAGAATAAACTAAAATTATCAATTATAGCTAACAATTCTAAAATTAAAATAACTTGAAATATTTCTTTAGCTTCCAAGATAGTTGAGAGTAAAAAAAGAAAAGAAAAGCTCTCAACTTCCTTTAACAGATTTTTAAAGAAACTTGCATTAAAATTAAAATTATTTCTTAAAGTATCTTCCAAATTTTAAGATAAGCAAAACAGTTTTTATATTCTATTGTTTCTGTTTATTAATATGTTTATTATTAATCTTATCAGTATTATTAGTTATGGATCAAATTATCAAATAGTGGAGTTTTTTTTGTTTTTTAAACCTCATATGTACATTTTATTGAACATTGGGGCCCATTTTATAAATAATGTGTACTGGATATTTATGCTCTTTTTATAGAACTAACAGCTTATTTTTATGATTCCATTATTATAGGTATTTGTAGTTGTTTTACAGTTGTTTTTATGACATATTATGTATAAAATCTATGATTTGTTTGGTGCTGAGTATTTGATTAGTGATAAAACTATGCTTACAACATTCTGATGAGGAAATAGTGTCCAGTTTATCACGAAGCATGGCTTCTTGGTATGTATAACTGAGTGAAACGTAGCAGTGTCTTTATTAAGTGAGGTGCAAATGATGCCAAAAATGATATTCCACAGTATTTTTCCTAGTTAAAAAAAATATTTTCATATAAAGACCGGCAGCTCATAACCAACAATGACTTTATGAATCAAAACTGAACAAGGTTTATTTGGAGTTTTGTTCTCTTAGCGTATTATATATGGTTTCATAATAGGATGGGTTTTTCTTCTCAATCCTCACCCCTCACCACAGTCACCTCCCCATGCACGCACACGAAACACCCTGATACCTTGCAGCGCTGAACTGACTTAACACAAAGGAGCCTTCTGTAATAAAATTCCACACTGGGAGGGAGATAGAGGACCTTTACCCTAATCAGGTGGAGGAAGTTTATTCTCAGAAAGATAACTGAAGTTTCCTTGGCTGCCCTACTCCACCCTCACCCTGCCCCAGGGTTAAAACCCTTGAGAGGGCTCCGCTTTCTACACCTTCAGCCTCAGGACTTCAAACTCCTCTTCTGTTCTTACTCAGCAGTGCAGCTAACTGGAGCTTTTAAGGACGCCTCAGAGAGAAATGAAAAGGGCTAAGGTAGAAGAGAAGGTCTAGGGAAGACCCCGAAAGGAATGTGTGATACTTGGTCCTTGGGATCAAGCAGAAAAGTTGTGTCCATGCCCTGAGACTGGACACAGATCCAACAAAATTGAAGCCACCCCAGATCATGTCAACTCTAGGAATTCTAAATTAGACTACATTATTGAAGCTGAAATTAAAAAACAAAAATGAAAACTGATGGCAAATCCTTCAGAATTTTCTATGGATGTTTGTCAAAGATAGCCAACTCTCTCATCCTTCCCTTCCCTTGCAGTTCTCTTGCAGTTAAGACTGGACATCTAGTTTTCTACACCAGGGAGGGCTGGAAGAAAACAAAGATCACAAGTTAGACCAAGAAATCAAGGAGCGTGTTATTAACCACCCATCTCCTTTCTAAATAATAGTGGTACATTTAAATGTATTAACCACCTAAAATCAGACATTAACAGGCCCTAAGACACCATTTCTGCTATTCAGTATTTAAATTGTTTAGTAACTTTCTTAGGGATTTTGTCATAGATTCAGTATCTGCTTAGTATTTTTCTCAAAATTTTAAACTTTCTATATACCTAGTAACTTTTTGAAGCTTAGTAAATTATAGATTTTTCACTCATGATGGCAATTTCTTAAATCAAGGAGCATATTAAGTGGGCTAATGTCCAGGAAAACATATAAGCAAATGCAAAATACTACTAGCACTTATTCAAATAAAAGGATTTCTTTGGGACCCTTTGAGAACATTATGGCATATGGGAGAGTGCTGCCATAGGCCAAGTTTGAGATAATTTCAGGTCAAAATATAAAGCAGCTTTTTGAAGTGAAATAACTTATTAGCCTAAGTTAGAGCTACTTAATATTACCTTTCTTCTAAGCATCCCCTCAGAACCAGCTGTTGCCTTAATTACATAATCAGGTCAATTGAGATGCTCATTTGTAACTTTGCTATCAGGTATGGCCAGATGTTTCATTTAACCTCTAATGTAAATAAAACATTTGATAAAATTTTGCAATGCCTTTGTAAACAGCTATTTGATCTGGAAACTTACTGCTGAAGCAGCTATACTGATCTGGTCATTCTCTTTACATAATGTCAAAGTAATTGTCTTGATCCTTGGGAGAACTGCCGCTATAGGTGTTATAAAGTCTTTCATTACAGCATGTTAGATCTCTTTCAAATGGCTAATGTCTAGTCAACACATGTTTAGTCTACCCAACAAGAATTTATTAAGTACATTTAAAATGTACGAAGAAATTGCTGGTCTATTTCTCTGAGAATGTAAATGTAAGTTGAGTGCATTGTTAAAGCAATTTTATTATATGCTTAATATTATAAAACAATGTTTGAGCAGCCTTTACACAATGGGCTCTGAGTTAACAGCACACTTTTCCAGGTTTATTAATACATCTAAGAATGATATTCCTCATGTCCTCAAATTTTTTATTCCTTGGTTAACACAGGCATATTTCTACCATTGTAATTATGTCATGTGATTAAAATAATTAGTAGGATGGTAAAAAGTTGATGCTTGAATTGCTTAAACTAAATTAAGGTAATTCTTTAGACAGAATAAAATATTTAGCACTTCTAGAAGGACAAATACGTAATCTAAAACAAATAAGCTGGCATATTTTAAAATGTTAGCAAATGAGTATTTATGGTCCATTCTAATGAATATTGACCAAGTTCTCTTATTTTAGATTTTTTTTTTGCTTGAGAACTCTAAGAATGGGGCATTATACAAGATTAGCTGCATGCAAATAAGGAATAGTTATTAAAATATTAAACAATTCAGAGATTTTCATTCAACATTTGGAAAATCAATGTATTTTATTTAGACATTATATTTATGTCTTAATAGACCTTAGGATTATTAGAAATTTAAACATTTGTTGATTTAATATATAATCCATATTTTTATTTATGTACATTACTTTATGGGTTTTCCAAATACACATTCCTACCAACTTCTCTATCTATGGCTCTATAATTTGTTTTTTAATTCAATTTTCCTAGCCTTTGCACCTGCATTTATCATTGTCTACACACAAAAAAATAAGTAAGAAGCACTCGTTTAAAAATGCTTTATAAGATTCAATATTTGCATGTACTTCACTTTCTGTTCTGAAAGCTGTTGAGCCATTCCCCACCCCACCCCCAGGAAAGTTCCTTCATGCATCCTGTAAGAAAGCAGAATCTTCCAAGGGATGGCATAACAAAGCTCAGCCTCCTGAAAAACTTTCCGAGCTATCCTTGGATTTCCAAGTTTCTGTACTGCAGCTCAAAGCTAAGGGACTTTTGGACATTCAGAGACACAGTGCTATCTAAGTCATCCGTTTATATTACGTTAAGCTAAGTGATTTAAGATGGATTTAAAGACAAGGGGGAACTGCATCATTGTCCTCCAACAAAGAGTTAGAGGGAAGGCACCCTCTAACATGCAGATTTAGCCCAGATGACCCTAGACATGAATTGGATAAAGAGCAACATTCCTCATCAGTGGAAGCCAAGAGGAATGTTTAGTGTATTACACAAAAAGTTTGGTAGCATTAAAGCTCTTGCACGTGTATGAATGCATGCATGCGTGTGAGTGTGTGCTGTAGTTTCCCCAATGGGGAAAATCCATTTTCAGCTTAGATTCTATTCAGTAACTTACTCTTCCTACCGAAATAAGTGGATTAAAAACACTCCTTTCATCACCATCACAGAGGCTGACCACAGCCCACAGGGGTGAACACAGATACAGAGATTAAAGCTGCAGGGCCACACCAATATAAACAGAAACCAACATGCCATAATAGGCACACAGGAGCAAGCATTTTGAAGAGTGGAGTAGAGGTAAGCAAAGCCTCTGCAACAACCCTATTGATGACATCCTGCACTTGAGATGAGCTTTGAAGAAGTCCATAATTAGAAAAGAACAAGCTCGATGATGAAAGGAAGGAACCAGACCCAAACAGAATGGTTAGAAACAGTCCCCCAGAACGCTTTTCACAGGATGTAAACAATTGAAGAAAAGTATGAAACAGAAAAAAGATATTTTCTCAGCTATGTTTGGCTAAGGAATATTTTTCACCAACTTCTAATGAGGAATATTGGAAATGACCTCAGAACCTTCACGTATCATTTATGGCTTATTGTATATTGTATTTAAATCAACTATACTAGGGAACCTACACAGAGTGGCTCTGTCAGTTAAGCACCTGCCTTTGGCTCAGCTCATGATCTCGGGGTCCTGGGATCCAGCCCCTCATCGGACTCTGCACTCAGTAGTGAGTCTGCCTGAAATTCTATGTCTTTGTCCTTCCCACTTGTGCTCCCTCTCAAGTAAACAGTCTTTTTTTTTAATTAATTTTATTTTTTTTAAACATATAATATATTTTTATCCCCAGGGGTACAGGTCTGTGAATCGCCAGGTTTACACATTTTACAGCACTCACCATAGCACATACCCTCCATAGTCTTTTTTAAAGATAAATAAATTAAAAATTCAATTTAAATAAATAAATAAATCAACTATACCTAGTCATCATTTCAGACTGTTTATATACTCATTCAAAACTAATCATTTTGGGGGTGCCTGGGTAGCTCAGTCATTAAGTGTCTGCTTTGGTTCAGGTCATGATCCCAGAGTCCTGGGATCGAGCCCGGTGACCGGCTCCCTGCTCAGCAGGAAGCCTGCTTCTCCCTCTCCCACTCCCCCTGCTTCTGTTCCCTCTCTCACTGTCTCTCTTCCTGTCAAATAAATAAATAAAATCTTAGGGAAAAAAGAAAAAAAAACAACTAAGCATTTTGTTAACTTTTGGGGATAAGGATTCCTCCAGGTAAGATTGTAAACAGACCATCGCAATCAAGATTTTGATACTCACTGTGTGTAGAACAAATAAGTAGCAACTGACAGCCAATTATGCCAAAATGCTACCCATTACACCTGCAGCCATGTGAATTGTTTCCAGAGTAGTCACCGCGGGATGATATGCACTGCTTTGAAGAACTGTGATGGTGCCCTAGCCACTGGAAGAAGATCTCTTCTGGAATTGCTTTCAACATCCCTAATGCATGTTTTTGACTTTTGTGATTAGACAATATTTTCTTTTGAGGGTAAACTGAATTTGAGAATATAATAGCTAAATGGCATTCTAAACCAATTCTAATGAACAAACTGTGTGCTCATACTAAGAAAGGCTAATTTGAATAGATAAGCTCTACTTTGTTTGCTAAAAATCCATCATGTTACCTTTCAGACACACTTGTGACCACGTGCCTAGAAAAAAAGTTTAACATAGTAAATCACAATACTCATTTTCATTTGTTTAATGGCTTCTTAGAATATTAGGGGACCAAAATATATACCTAAAGAGTAAAGCAAGGACTGTCCCCAAAACAAAGGCTGGTAATATGAAAAAAGTCACTTAAAATTCAGAAAGAGCACTTCATAATAAAAGCACTGGCAGGTGCCTTGACCTCTTTGTCACGCTATCACTCCAATTGTATAGTAAGAGTAAATGATGTTAAGTGAAATAAGTCAATGAGAGAGAGACAATTATATGATCTTACTCATATGTGTAATTTAAAAAACAAAACAGAGGATCATAGGGGAAGGGAGGGAAAAACAAAACAAGATAAAACCAGAGAGGGAGACAAACCATAAGAGACCCTAAATCATAGGTAACAAACTGAGGGTTGCTGGGGTGGTGAGGAGGATGGGATAACAGGGTGATGGACATCAAGGAGGACACATGATATAATGAGCACTGGGTGTTACATGCAACCAATGAATCACTGACCTCCACCTTGGAAACTAATGATACACTATATATTAATTTATTTAATTTAAATTAAAAAAAAGAAAAAAGAATAGACACATTAGCATCTTCCTAAAGGACTCTGGCTCTAAAATATTTTTTGGAGTTGTCTAGATAGTAAGCATAGACTCTGGAGACAGAGGGCCTGAGTTCAAATTCCATCTCTGCCTCTGCCTTTGGAGCAAGTTGTTTAACCTCTGTGCCTCAGTTCCCTCAGCTTAAAATGGACAGAATAATAGCCTTTAACTCATTGTGTTGTTTTAAGAATTAAATGATGAATATATGTGTAGGCCCTTAAGAAATGACCTGGCACCTAGTAAGTGCCAGTAATAATAATACATACAATTATTATTACATAATAAAAATCAGTCTCATTTCTTTGTAGCAGTAGTTAATTGTTTTCTTTGTTTAGAATACAAAATATCCATCAGATACAACAATTTTGTTCATTAGTTTTAGGCTCCCTGTATCACAAGTATCACATCAATACATTTTACTTTTTGAAAGATGAAGATCTGCCAAGATTATGTTCTAGACCCAAATAGCAGGTGCCAAGTGGACATCTTAGAAATTGTTTGAGCCAAGGTAGCCACATTATCATAACTGCAACATTACATAGTATAATTGTTTAAAAAGGATGGTATTATTTTAAGGATATCTTGCATAGTAGAAATTCTCTAAGTATTTTTATTGTTAATCTATACATTTCCACAAAAATCTGTGGTAGCCAGAATAATGACTTCCCCAAAACATCCATGTTCTAATTCCCAGAACGTGTGGATATGTTACTTCACATGACAAAAGGAACTTCGAAGATGTGATTTAGCTAGAGATCTTAAGACAGAAAGATTATCCCGGATTACTGGGATGGGCGCAATGTAATCACAAGGATCCTTATGAGAAGGAAGCCAGTATGTCAAAGTCAGCGTAGATGTGATGACAAAGTTGAGGTTGGAGTGATGTGGCCACTAGCCAAGCCACAGAATGCAGGCAGCTTCTAGAAGTTGGAAAGGGCAAAGAAATGAAATCCCTTGCACCTTTAGAAGGAATGAATCCCTGCCGACCCATAGCTGCCTCTGATATTGAAGTTAAGACCACTAAATTTGAATCCCACTTCTGTCCATTTGCTTCTGAGACTTTCTATGGACATAAGCTACTCCAAATTCCCAAGATTCAAAAAGAAAAATGAGTATTTACATTCTATTATTTTTCCTGCACGTATCCACCTAGCATAGTGCTTTGCATGTAACAGCCAATGAATAGCGTTTGTTGAATGGATAAATATATTTCATACATGTGAAACATTTGCTATAAAAGAGTGATGAACTCAAATCAACCATTTTTATCCTACTAGGTAGTCAATAAATACATGAATGTGTTGTCAATATATTTATAAAAGCTACTACAACATGGAAGACTAAAGTAATAAAATCATCCAGCACAAAATTGTGTTGAAAGGATTAAAAATTATCTAGTTTCCTTTCTTTCTTTCACAGATACTGTAACTGAGGCTGAGGCCCGTGAGAGGGAATTCTTCCTGAAGAGTGTGCCTGCGAGGGCGATGGAGTCCAAACTCTGGCCTTTTTCATGTATCTCTTATACAAAAAAGTCTTCATAGTCTTAATGTTCTGCTGACTACATAATATTTTTTTTTTTTTAAAGATTTTATCTATTTATTTGACAAAGAGAGATCACAAGTAGACAGAGAGGCAGGCAGAGAGAGAGAGAGGGAAGCAGGCTCCCTGCTGAGCAGAGAGCCCGATGCGGGACTCGATCCCAGGACCCTGAGATCATGACCTGAGCCGAAGGCAGCAGCCCAACCCACTGAGCCACCCAGGCGCCCCTGACTACATAATATTGAAAGAGTAAGAAAACTAAGGAGAATTCGGAAGTCATCTGACTCTCCCAAATGAACTGCATGTCTTGGGCCCACTAAGCAGAATTCTGGGTAGAAATCAGTATTTCATGTAAATGTATCTTTGCCTCTCAAGAAGTAATAAAATTGGAATAGGTGGACCACACCTCCAATGTATTTGATGATAATAGAATCAGTGATACAGCCCAGTATCATCTCAAAATAAAATTCGGAGCCTTTCACAAAAAGAATTATTTAAACCACTGTAAACAACTAGGAATCAGAGTAAGGATAGAAATCACATTTTGCTCTCCTTTCACAAAGCAGCTAAAGAATATTATGTTGCTATTTCAATAAGAATAACACTACACGGATAACAGACTCTATTCAAAATTTAATAAAGCATTAGTCCCTTAATCAAAACATGACTATGAGGCTTGGACTGTCGCTGGAAAGCAGAATAATGTGAACAAAAGAGAAATGGAACTGTGTCTGAATATCAACTCTACAAACAAATAACATCTCATTACACATGCAGCAATTAAAGGCAGGAACTTCAAAGCCATTCTCGATTTATCTTTGTCAAGCTCCTGACCAGGGAAAGTTTGACTCATGAAATCAAAGCAGGTCTGTGGTAAATATCTATCAATCAATAAATCAAATGTCATTAACACATATATAACCATATAGGCATTTTTTCTTAGGCTGAAGACATTATCTACATGAAATTTTGCCCAAAGCACATGGATTATAAATATGTATGTATAAGATAGCCACCAAAATTCATGATTATAAGTAAATGGCAAATGAAATAAATACAAAAGAAATTACAAATAAAATAAACTTTGATTTTAAATTGTATATGTAATTAGTAGAAAACAAAAGTTTTCCCTCTAATTCAGCATATGTAGTGGTTAAAGAAATCTCTTTTCTGGAATTAGACACCCTGGGTCTAATTCCTGACTCTCTCACTTAAGGAGTTAGGGCAGTATAGTAGAACAGTTTTCCCATGGGTAAAATTAAGATAATAATAATGCCTGCTTCACATAGTTGTAAAAATTTAATGAGCTAATGCTTTAAACTCATACATTCATTATCACTCTTCAGAAAAATAGAATTCACTGAAAAGTTTTAGAAATAGTACCTGCCTGAGAAAGCTTGAATTCCATACAAGAATATATCACAGTGTTTCCCCCAAAACTGAATTTGATAATTTTACCTCATTTTAAACCCCAAATAATGATTCTTAAAAAGTGTTTACAACCTGGATCCTCAAGTCAGTCTGTATTTATACAAGTTCAATCAGGTTTTAATAATGCCATAATAGCATCCAATTCCATCTTACAAGCTAATTTTCAGGTTCAGGCTGACAGCTCATATTAACACTTATTGCTCATGTGGACAATGAATTACACTAGATTAAAAATCTATTAACACACGAATACATAAACTTGATATAGAGTTAATGTGTTTTAATAGGTATGCCATATCAAAATGTGCTTTTCAAGTACTTTTTTTGCTTTTATTTTATTTTATTTTATTTTAATTTCTGGGTCTGTTCTCCTTAGATGTTGGTGCGCTGGTTGGTAGATTTGTGATTTTCCTGTCTTCTCTCTGGCCTTTCTTTAGACTCTGGGCAAAGACCACAGTATCTATAATTTTAATGGAACTCTTGGTATTAGGACCTGTAAAAAGCAGGGTGTTAAGTCATCTGGGGCAAGGATTAGGCAGCTAGGAGTCATAATGGAGAAACACAAACACAGCTATAGCAAACACTGCCAGCACAGGGGAGACATGGAAAGAGTTTGTGCAGCAGCTGGAGCAGGGAGATGACAGAGTTAAGCAAGAATTGCACATTCTCAAGTCATATACAGGAAAGGAGGGCCTGATCACCTGGAATGTGACAGGTAGGTGGGATGCATATGAAAGGGAGATGTGACCTCTATTACAGCTAGAACTGTAGTCCCAGTTTTTTGGTAAGTCAGTGCATAGCCTTGTTTCTCCTACCTATCAGGTCCCTAAGCTAATAGCCTGTCTCTTTTGCTGCCATTCATGGGAGGACAACTACACTATATTTCCAACTCTGTAGTCACGGTGACTGTAGCTGCTCTGTTTCCAGTTTTCTTGTCATACATTCTTTACAAGGTTCTTCAAGCTTCCACTAACCCTTTGACCTAAAACCATATGACATCTCTACAATCTTGTTCTTTCCAAGACAAACCCCTATAAAGTTCCTTTCTTCAAAATATGCCCATTCCATGTCCCACCTTTCTGGGTTTGTTTTCTCTGAGAAGGTCCATCCACTCAACTATTCAGTCAGTCAGTCAGTCTCTCATCCACCCATTTATTCAATCAACAGAGCATAACACAATGAGCCAGTCACCTCCCTGAGTGCTGAAGACCTACAGAGAACAACACAGAAAGATCCCTGTTGTCATGGGTTACCTTCCAGTGACAGGACAATAGGATAAAGATAGCAAAGGGTTGCCTAGCTTGAGGGCTCAGGAAAGGCCTTATTGTGGTGGTTTACTAGTTTGCTAGGGTACCATACCAAAGTACCATGGAGTGAGTGGCAAAAATATCAGGAATGTGCTTTCTCATAATTCTGTAACCTAGAAGTCTAAGATCAAGATGTTGGCAGAGTTGGTTCCTTCTGTTGTTTGTCTCCTTGGCCTGTATTAACATTGTCTTCCCTTTGTATATGTCTGTGTCCTAAACTTCTCTTCTTATGAAAACAGAAGTCCCACTGGATCAGGGGCCACCCTCTGATCTTTTTTTAATTTAATTACTTTGTTAAGGACCTTATCTACAAACACCTTCAATGTTACGTATCAAATTATGTACCTTCAAAATTCATATGTTGAAGCCCAAATCAACAATGTAACTACATTTGGAGACTGGGACTTTAAGGAGATAATTAAGATTCAATAAAATCATAAGAGTAAAGCCCTAATCTAATAAAACTTATGTCCTTAAAAGAAAAGGGACACTAAGCATGTGCACACAGAGAAGAAACAAGTGAAAACACAGTGAGAAGATGGCCACCCATCTCCTGGCAAGCCAAGGAGAGATGCCTTAGGATAAACCACACTAACCAACACCCTGATCCTGGACTTCCAACTTTCAGAACTGTGAGAAAATGAATTTATGTTGTTTAAGCCACCTACTCCATGGCATTTTGTCATGGTAGCCCTACTAAACCAATAAAGTCTCATTCTGAAATACTGGTGATTAGGACTTCAACATATGAATTTGGAGGAAACAAAATTCATAATATAACAGGTAGTTACATATGGACTAATAAGGAAGCTAATCCGGTCTAGCAAAGAATTCTAAAGGAAGCACATCAAGCAGTGAACAAAGTCTCTGAAGGCTCAAGTGAGTTGTCCTCAAAGTCAGTATGGTCCATTCAGAAGTCCAGTGTGCCTAGAGCAAAGTAAGTCAGGGGAAATGGTTATTAGGTAGCAAAGTCCAATTGGGAACCAAGGCCAGCTCACGAAGGACCATGAAGGATATGGCAAGAAGTTTCCATCTCATTGAAGTGGGGCAGCCTTGTGTGGCTTTCTTTCAACAGAGGAGTGACATTATCTGATGTTTACTTTTAAAAGATCACCTTCTGGGGTGCCTGGGTGGCTCAGTGGGTGAAAGCCTCTGCCTTCAGCTCAGGTCATGACCTCAGATCCTGGGATCAAGCCCCGCATCGGGCTCTCTGTCTGCAGGGAGCCTGCTTTCCCCCTCTCTCTCTGCCTGCCTCTCTGCCTACTTGTGATCTCTGTCTGTCAAATAAATAAATAAGATCTTAAAAAAAAAAAATCACCTTCTTCTTGATACATAGAATAGATTGTAGATATGCTAAAATGGAAGTGCCAAAAGGGTTAGGAGAGGACAAAAGAATGCAGATGACAGATAACGGACCAGGAGGAAGGATGGAGAAAAGAAAAAGATGGATTTAAGTAGAAAATCTTTCAGAGGAAGAGCCCTGAGAACTTGCTGATGGATCCAATATTAGGGATGAAGGAAAGGGTAGATGCACAAATCATACATGGGTTTTTGCCCTGAGTATTTGGGTGGATAATAAGAGTATTTTATTGTGATGAGGAGGATGAAGGAGGAACAGATTTGATGGAAAGGGTGAAAGAATAGCATTTTGTTAATACTCTTCAGTGACTCAGCTCACCAAATCACATGTGATTTTGTTGTTGCTTTGTTTCCTTTTTTAGCAAACATCTAGTGCTCGAACGACGAGAAGCATTATTGATGGCTGTCTTTGATAAATGTTACTGCAGTCCAAGTCTCATTTTAACTGTTTTTCCCTATTTCTTTTATCCCATGATAAGCACAATCTTCTGGTGGTTTTCCAGAAGCATAATTCCCATATGTAACTTTGTTCCCATGGAAAAGTCAGTTTTAGATCACACTGTTCAAAATAAAGTTCCGGAAATAGAAACTAGGTTTGTTTAGATAAATGTATCATATAGATGAGTTTAATTGTATATGTAAAAATTAAATATACAATGATCCTCTTCTATAGAATACAGTAGGCTTTAATAAAATTTGATGCAAAAATAGTCATTTGAGGAGCCATCAAGCTTTTAAATGTTTATGCCATTAAAGCATTATATAAGGCTGCTCCATATTTAAGAACTAGATGGTGATGTTTATATACATTTTCCTTACTAGCATCTCATTTCATTTTCTCTTGAATTCTGAACAAGTTTTAATCTGTAGGAAACTGTCCACTGAAGGAATAGCAATCTTTTACATTGCAGGTGACAGGGGAACCCTAAGACACAGGTGAATGATAATGTCAGATTCACATTTTACATGGACTTTTCTGGGAGCTGTGGAGGAGTGAGAAGAAAATGAAAATACTGACAGCAGGGAGATCTGTGAGAGCTATGCCAGCAGAGTGGGCAGGAAGACACCACCCAGAAGGGCTTGAACTAAAGCAGTGGCATAGGTAAAGAGAAAGAAAACATTGAAACACTATTTCTCACACAGAGTTAGAAGCACCAGGTGACCAGTCTCCAGGTTTCTAGTTCAAGCGATGGAGTACTAGATAACGCCACCAACTGAAGTAGAAAGAAAAGAAAAAGGAGAGCAAGAACACATGTGAGGGTGGATATGTGTGTTGGTTAATTTTATGTGTCAACTGGATTAGACACAGTGCCCAGATTAAACTTTATTTCTGGGTGTGTCTGTGAGGGTGTTACTGGACAAGATTAGCATTTGAATCAGTGAACTCGGTGGAATAGCTTATCCTCCCCAGTGGGGTAGACATCATCCATTCCACTGAGGGCCTGGATAGAATAAAAGGCCGTGGAAGGAGCAATTTAAGGAATTTACTCCTTTCTTCCTGCCTCACTGAAATAACTGGGACATCTCATCTCTTCTTCTCCTGCCCTCGGATTAAGATTTACAGCATCAGCTCCTCTGATTCTCAGGCCTTCAGAGTCAGTCTGGATTACACAACTGGCTTTCCTAGGCCTTTAGCTTACAGATGGAAGACTGTGGGACTTCTCAGTCTACATTTTATATATGTGTATACATATAATCTCCTATTGGTTCTGTTTCTCTACAGAAAGCTGACTAATCAATGGGAGTAAAAGTAATTGTTTTTGAAATAAGATGAATTTGAGGTATTTGTAAATGTCCAAGAGGAGAGTCTGTTAGAATCTCATGAAAGAAGTCAAGACTAGAAATATACGTTAGGGATTTTGTGACTGTAGACTGCATCCCTATAATGTGAGATTATCCAGAGAGGTCAGAGAGAGTTGGAGGAGCACAGGGCCAAAGACAAAACCTGTGAAAATATCGACAATTAAGTTGTGGGAAAGAGACAGTAAAACATCTGGTAGCTATTGTTTTGATATATAAATGCAGCATGCATAATATAGAAATCCAATTAATGAACTTCTGTAATTAAAGATTTTATAAACATGGGAGGGGAGAAGCTTTGCTGTATGAAACCTGAAGATTCTAAAAGTATGATTTGATAGACATTGTTATTATCTTCAAAAAAGCCTTATTTCATCTTAGTTCTAACATAAGGCCTAATATCTGTACTACTCTAAGGTAGCTAAAATGAAAGTAAACCAAAACATGCACACACACACACACACACACACACACACACTGCTTAAGGCAGCGTCAGCAAGCATCCAAAATTCTGCAGCAGAGACTTACCTTCATTACTATCATTATAGTCGTTTTGAAAATGTGGTTTAATGCAAAATTCCTTAGGGTGAGGTGCATAGATCACTAGTAATCACCTAGAGTACAAAGGAATCTGCCAAGAATTTGCACGTTTCCAGACAAGAAACAATGAGACAGTTCTGCTAACATATATTTAACAAGTTTGAAATGTAAAACAATGATGTTCACAAAAATTGCCAAAAGTATTTAATAATCATTTCTGAAAAATTGTGCTATTTTTTTTATCTTGGAAAACATGTATGTTCTCATCATTTGCATGACATATTTTATAACTTTTTATTTTCCTTATAATTAGGTTTCTTTAAATTCTTCATTCTCAAAACTAGGTTAGTGGTTCAAAATTGATTCATCAAAGCATCAAAATGTATTAATGAAAAAGCAGTGTAACTACAGTTACTTAGATTAATGTTTATAGTAGTAAATAGAAAATATAAAATGTGAACCTGAAAATATGATTATTTTATACATGCACCCAAAAAGTAAGAGTGCAACTAGAAAAATAGATAATAAATAACTGAGAATTCCTTGTTTTATCTCTGGTAGCTAGACAATTGTCTGTTATAAAACTCTGACAATTAGTGGCATGATTACTTCATGCTATTTTCAAAGAAAGCATTGCTACTCTTCAAGTAAGTCAAATTTTTCACAAAGGAGCATAAAATGATGCTCATTATTTGAAAATATTGTTTGAAAACACCATGTCACTAATTTTGAAAAATCTGTAAGGTCAGTCATTATTAGTAACAAATGATGTTCAGTCAATGTGATATACCACATTAATAAAAGAAAGGGGAAAAAAATACCACACGTGATCCTCTCAAATGACACAAAAGGAGCATTTGACAAAATCTAATACTCTTTCATGATTAAAAAAAGAAACACCCAGAAAACTAGAAATGGAAAGGAACTTCTTCAACATGATAAAGAGTATCTATGAAAAATCCACAGCTAACTTTACGCTTAGTGATGGAAGACTGAATTCTTTCCCTCGTTGATCAAGAGTAAGACAATATGTCCTTTCTTGTCACCTCTATTCAACATTACACTGGAAGTGCTAGCCAGGAAAAATAGGCAAGAAAAGGAAATAAAAGGCATCCAGATGGGAAAGGCAAGAATATAACTATCTTTATTGGCTGATGACATGATCTTATACAGAGAAAATCTTAAATAATCTACAAAAATACAATGAAAGTGAATTAAAAAATTAAGCAATTTGGCAGGATACAAAATCAGTTCTACTTCTATACAATAGTGTTGAACAATCTGAAAGTGAAGGTAAGAAAACAACTCCATTATGATGGCATCAAAGAAAATAAAATACTTAAGAATAAATTTAACCAAGGATGTATAGCATTTGTACACTGAAAACTATAAAACATTATTTAAAGAAATTATGACTAAATTAAGTTATCTTCATGGATTGAAAGACGTAATATGCAATATGACTCAAAGTGATCTATAAATTCATTGCAATCCTTATCAATATCCCTTGGCTTTTTGTTGCAGAAACAGACAAGTTGATTCAAAATTTATATAGAAGCTCAAAGAACTCCAAAGAGCCAAAGGAATCCAAAAAAAAGAAGAGAGCTAGGCAACACACTTCCCAATTTCGAAACTTAACATAAAGTTACAGTATCAATATAATCAGATATTGGCATGAAAATAGATATATAGATTAAGGAAATAGAATCCCCAGTCCAGAAATCAATCTATACACTTATTGTCAATTGATTACAAAAAGTAGTGCTAAGACCATTCAATGGGAAAATAATAGTCTTTTCAACAAATGGTGCTGGGACAACTGGGTAATCACATGCAAAAGATTGAAACTGGACATACCATACACAAAAATTAAGTCTAAGTAGATCAAAAGCCTGTACTTGAGATCTAAAACTATAAAACTCTTAAAAGAAAACAGACACAAATCTTTACGATGGATTGTGGGAATGAATTCTTAGGTATGATTTCAGAAGCACAAGAAATAAAAAGTTTGATAAGTTGTATTTTATCAGAATTAGAAACTCTTATCCATCAAAGGACACAATTAAGGAAGAAAAAAGGTAATCCACAGAGTAGGGAAACATATTTGTAATTCATGTATTTGATAAGGACCTAGTATTCAGAATATATAAAGATCTCTTCAAACTCAACAACAAAAAGGCAAAGAACTCAATTTACAAATGGGCAAAGGGGGTGCCTGGGTGGCTCAATCATTAAGCATCTGCCTTCCGTTCAGGACCTTAGCATCAGGCTCCCTGCTCAGCAGGAAGCCTGCTTCTCCCTCTCCCACCCCCCCTGCTTGTGTTCCCTCTCTTGCTTCTCTCTCTCTGTCAAATAAATAAATAAAATCTTAAAAAAATTAAAATAGGCAAATGATTAGAATAAACATATTTCCAAAGATGATATACAAATGAGCAATAAATACATGAAGGCTGTTTTAGCATCATTAGTTATTGGGAAAATATACATCAAAACCACAATGATACACCATTGTACACCCCTAGGAAAGGTATCATTAAACACAAAACAAGTGAAATTATAGAAAACAAGTATTGGTAAGGATGTGGAGAAATTAGAAGCTTCATACATTATTGGTTGAAACATAAATAGGACAGTTACTTTGGAAACCATTTGATGGCACCCTAGAAAGTTAAATACAGAATTTCCAGATGACCCAGCAATTTAATTCTATATACATACCCAAGAAAGATGAAAAAAAAATGTCCACACAAAATTCGCACCCACTGTTCTAACAGCACTATTCAAATAGCCAAAAAGTGGAACAACCCAAATGTCTATCAACTGATGAATGAATAAACAAAATAGAGTATGTATATATTCATAAAATGAAATATTATGCAGCCATAAAAATGTGTACACACTACACAACACAGATGAACCCTGAAAATATTGCACTTAGTGGAAGAAGCCAAACACAAAAGGCCATTATCATATAATCCCATTTTTGTGAAATGGGTTACTGGTTTATTTCTGAATATGGATCATTATTATTTCAGAATAGGAAAATAAAGACAGAAAGAGATAGTGGTTGCCACATGCTGGGGGAAGAAAGAATAGTCAGTGAGAGCTTAAAAGAGTACACTAAGGGTTTCTTGCTAGGGTAAGAAAAATGTTCTGGAATTCGATAGTGGTGATAGTTGCACAACACTGTGAATGTACTAAAAGCCACTTAATTGTACATTTTTAAAGGATAAAAAAGTGAATTTTATGTTATGTGAATTTTACCTCAATATGGAAAAGAAGGTGAAAACAGAATGAAGCTACCACTAACATCCCTGTCAAATTAACATTGTTAAATGTTAATGAACAGCAGGGGCATGAAAGGTCATTAACCTGTTTATAGCATATATGTTACTTTATAGTAGATAAAATCATAGATGTACACTGTATAAATCAAGTTTCAGCATATGCATGAAATGTGAATTGAGGAAGTGCTTGTTGATCTTTATCAGTGAAAATCCACGCTTCAGGAAAAGAGAAGGAATTTTGTGGTTAGCTAATGCCAAGTGAGTTCTGATAAGAACACTGATAAAATGCAAATAAATGAGTATTCTTGCCTATCAAGGTGTGGTCCATGGCAGAGCAGCACCAAGCACCACCTAGAAGACTCTTGGCCCATACCTTAGACCTGCTGAATCAGAATGTGCATTTGGATAGGATTTCCAGATGGATTCACATGTACATAATACTTTGAGAAACTCTGTTATAAATCAAAGTTCCTCATTGTCACAGCGTAAATCCTAGATTTTAAAACCCACACTTTAAAATTTTAAAGTCAGTGTGATTTCTACTACATCAAGTAGACTCTCGTTAAAAGTTAAAATGAAACCACTCACTCTCATACCTTTCCCCTCATCCACCAGCTTTCCCAAATACAGTTCAGTAAAAGGTAATGGTTAAGAAGAAATAAAGAATTATCCCTTATCCCTAACCACTATATTTGTGGATTTCATATATGTACTAGAGATATATCTTCAACAAAATAAAGTTAGAATTGAGATGAAAGATTTCATTTTAGAATAAAGCTTATTTACTGTCCTGGATGTGTGTGTTTAGATGTGTCATCAATTTGTTACTAACTCCTCTATTCATATCTGCCCCATATATCTCTCCATAGTTAAGAAATGTTCCTTAAAATAACATATATAAATTTCGTCTCTGTTTTTTTGTGATGAATTTTGTAGTCACAGACCGTACAACTGGGAACTGCTAAATTCCTTTTTCTTTCTTAGATGCTGTTTCAAATTGTACTATTCACCTTTTTTTCTCCACATTTGGACTTTTTAGATATTTTCCTTTCCTTCCTTTCCCCTCTTTTCCTTTATTCCATCAAATGCTATCATCACTAAACTCTTTGATATTTTTAAAAGCTTAAATTTGATTAACATATAGACCTTTTTTTCAGGTGATAGTAACCTTTTGCTTCACGGCACTTTACAGTTAACAAAGGTTATCATACATTGTACCATGTAAGACTCAAAACAAACTTATGAAATAGATAGAAAAGATATTTTACTTCAATAACAGCTCAGGAATCAAGATGCAGTTTATAGTGTCATAGAAAGGGAAAAAATCCAGATCATTAGCCATACAAAGAGAAATACAACTGTCAGTCACATGCTTTGTAAACCCTACTAACTAGTACCAATTAAGGGAAGAGTAATACAATTAATAATTTTATTTTTTCAAAAAAACTTAGCAGCACCAAAAAGTATGTGAACATAATGTGTTGGAAACTGCATTGAGCACTCAAGATAAAACTTTCACATGAAGCCTGGAAATTAAAGTCAAAGAGAACAGAGATAGAAAACAATAAAAGTAATGTTAACACAAAAATATATTATCTGAGGTAAGTTGGGATTTGTCCCAAGATGAAGGAACTGCAAATCAATAAAAATTCCATGAAATTCAACAAAGCAGTACATTTTCACAAAGGGATGACTTTATAAAATCCTTGCAAAATAATGCAAAAAGATTTAAAAGTCTGAAACTAGATAAAAACACTAGAAAAAAAGAAAGAAGCTCAAATACCCTGAACTAATAGCTCAATGGATGCCCTTCAAAACAATCCCCAACAATTGGGAACTGCCAGTACTGTGCGCTGATGGCATTCAACAGATACACAGATACTTCTTGACTAAGTCATATTCTGATTATGGCTACCAATTGTAATTAGGAAAGAATAGAGACAAGGAAGGAAGAGGGGGCCAGGAAGGAGGGGAGAAGAGGTAAGAGAAGGGGATGGGAAGAACAGAAGGGGAGGGGAGGGAGAAGGAACTAACCTAAGCAAAAAGGAAACAGCTTAATGATTAGGAAATAAAGTGACACCAAATCAGCTGTCCTTCAGAATGAGTAAGATTAAAGTGGATCACAGAGGTAAGGATTTATGTGAGGAAAAGAGAGTGGGAACAGTAAAGGGCTTTCATAATGACACCAAAACTAAAAATCACTCTCAGCAAGAGAATGTCTAAGTAAATCCACTTTTAGTCTCATGGTATCCTGTTAAGACCACTTAAAGAGTACATCACAATAAATGCCCTCAGCAGTTGAAACAGTCCTTAGCCTTGTGGGAATCAATCACAGGTACTCCTTAGAACCCCCATAATCAAGATAATTCCAGGCTGTGTGTCTTTACAGTGGCCATTATGATATACCTCTGGCATGTTGAGATAGTTAATATCTGTTCACAACACAAACAGTTGTCTAAGAGCTAGTACACTTAAGTTCAATCCAAGTGAACCTTGGTGACATTTGGAAAGGATCTAATAACATTCAACCAACACTCTAAAAACAACTTCTACAAGCAATCTATCATTTATAGATGAATCACTACTTGACAAATTTTCAAAGTATTCTCATTTTAAGTAAAGCTGAATGAATACTATGTTGTAACCAGGATTCCACATGTCACAGAAACTGTGAATCAAAGGAATGAGTCAAAAAAAAATTTTTTTTTTTTTTTGCTTCAGTTTTCCAGCTTTCTTTGGTAATGAAAGTTAATTAGAGCAATAACCATTCTGGTAGTTCAATAAAAATGTCCACAACACTATTCTTTCAGGAAATTTGCAAACTTTCTAAAGAGAAATTATTCTGTTTGGAAGTAAAGCTTTGATCAAATTGTAACATTAAATAAAATTTTAACTTTTTAAGAATCAGGATTAAAATAAGTTCATGTTAATTAATAGGAAGATATTAAAAAGTTAAATTTTACCCAGTAACATTTGAATTATTATGTTATCCTAAAAATTTCAAGGTTTATCTGAGTACCATTTCTATTTTTCTGAGACTCATTCACATTTCCACCTAAAAATCTTGTTCTCCTCATATAAATTTTAAGAATGCATTAGTTGAACCATGCAAAGCTTTCAGTTTACCCTTCAACAGTCAATACTTCTCTTAATAATTAGATAGTAAGAACTCAGTTTTGTTTTTGTTGTTATTGTTATTGTTCTTTCTTTTTTTCTTTTTTAATAAACGACTGTGGTACAGGCTCAAATTTTGTTCTTGATTTGAAACAAGGAGTTAAGTTATAGTTTTCAACCCTGGTACACACACCAGGATCATCTAGGAAATTTAAAACACACTATACCCAGGTCCCATCCCAAAGATTCTGTAATTATAATTGGGTTCCAATGAAATCTGGGTATCAATAGTTCTTGAACTTCTTGAAATGATTTTAGATTGCATCTAGGATTTAATCACCATAAAAGTATTTCAGTCTAGAAAAATTAGAACTCAGGTCACTAAATTGCATAAGTCATAAAGAACACATAACTGAAAAGAAATATAGCACTATAAAAAGAGAAATGTTCATATATTATTATAAAATTTTCAATATGTAAAACAGCTTCTGGTAGATTCAGAATTAATTTGTATAGAACTAATACGCAGAGACCAGTCACAGCTAGTTCGAAACAAAAATTGTGAAATTGACAAGCAAGTCTTTAGTGCCCTACTCTCCCCTGTCTTCACCTCTACATTTGCCTTCCCTCTGCATTCTCAAGACTAGACTTACCACACAACACTTCTCAAGAGAGCTAAGGTCCCAGGAAAGGTTTCCAGAAGAAAACAGAAATGACTCCTTTGGAGTCAAATATTTATTATTTAATGGACTCCTGATAACATTATGGCAATAACAGTGCAAGCAAATAGGAGTATGATGAATAAAAAGCACATTACGAGATTAAATATTTGTGCTTACTTTTAAACGTGGACATTTGTCTCTCTTGCCAGCACCACATCCAGAATTTTCCTTGAAGATTATCTTGGCTGTGAAAGAAAAAAAAAAAAAAAAACTCTTTGGTTTTAAATAAGGCAATAAAATGTGGTATTTGAAATTTGGCTGTGCCACTTTATGATCCTGGGAAAGATTCTTAAGCTTTCTAAGCCTCAACTGAATAGTGGAAAAATAATAAAATATAAATATTAGACAGAATAATATATGCAATATAAATAGCATATGGAAAGCTTTGATAAATATTAGCTGTTATTATGAGAAAAATCACTATTTTTAATTTTACCATTTTCTTAAGAAAACATTCTTTCATTTCAAGATTATGTTTAAAGTTATTTTGCATGCATCTTTGATTTTCCAAAGCACTTTTACTCATATATTTTCATATTACATTTGATGAAGACAGTCATTAAAGAACTAACAGGAGCTTTCTTAAATCATAATGGATTTATTCTATATAGTACTTAGTGATCAAAATAAAACATGTGGGTAAAGAGTCTCATCAGAATCACTTGAAAATTCTTTCAAACGCAAATTCCTTTGCTACCCACAGATCAACCCAATACTAATCTCAGATTCTCTCCACTTTCTTGTTTCTTGTTAATAATTCCATCTGCTGAGTTTCGAAGACACCTGTTGTTATCTAGCACTTCTTGGAGATATGATTACATCATTGGTGCCCTTTCCTCAGCCCCATTTTTAGTCAGTTGTAATATCCTATCGATTTCACTTCCAAAATTGTTCTTTCATATTTCCTTCTCTTTTGACTTCCCAAGTCCATGACTCTAGACCAAATTCTATTAACTACTACATGAGCCTTTTCCCCAGCCAATCCATTTTATTCATAGCCTTTGAATTAACCTTCATAATGAAAAATCTAGAGTATGTTACTTCCTTGATTAAATATATTAAATACTTTCCCATTCCTTAAAAAAAAAAAGCCAGTATGACATTTTTAGCTAAATGAGCGTTCAAGGATTTCATGGGAGGACTTCCATCTGTTTTCAGGGCTTTATTTCACACTTACTCCTTTTCACCTACCATAATTTTCAACCAAATGGGAACAGAAGTTCTCCTATAAACAGGGCTCTCATTTTCTGGCCTCTTTCTGGTTCCTCAAGTTGATGCCCACCTGTCTGATTATACCTCCCAGGTAAATGGGAGTTGAGAAATCTGATGTTACAGGACTTTAGAAGCAGAGGCAGAAGCAGGGCAGAGTAGGGTAGGCAAAGTTTTGAGGAAAAAGGTCACCAAACCTCTGGCGGGGATATTATCAGTTTGAATGAATGGAAACAGAAAATCTTTGTAGAGACAAATGGGATAGCAACTGAGGTGAGAAGAGAATAAATAATGGAAGTGGAGGGTGGAGGGTTGAAATCTGGAGAAATTCTCCAACGTACATCCTAGGAATCTCAGAGGTTCCTTTGATCTCAAGCCTGGTGGGAAGATGTTAACATGGCTGCTGCCTTATTTAGTCCAAACTTTTCCTTTTTTAATCATTCGTTTCTTGCCATTGACATTATGTCCATTAGTCATAATTTTTAGCACATGTTATTACCAAGAAAACTTTCCAATATCTCCTACAAAAGCTATCATTCTTTCCTCTGAATTTTCTTAGCATGCTGTCTTTACTTTTGTGTCACATTGGATTCTTCCTATCTTACTATGACTTTTGAGGACAGGACTCATGTATTTTTTATCTTTGACTCTGCCCCAGCTGGGTCTGGCTGTTAACTACCTAAGAACCTTTCCTTGTGTTATGTATGTGTTGTGTCTCTTCCTTCCTCTTCAGCATCCCTATTCACAAGTAAAGAAAATAAGGTCAATGGACACTAAATAATTTGTCCAAAGGGATAATCACCCTGACATCCGACCTGCCTTATCATTCTATACTAAAGAACTCTCTCTCACTCAGTCTTTTATAAATCTGTATATTTCACAATAAATGGACTAACTTTGAAGTAATTTTCCAAGTGATTAGGACAGTCAATCAGCCTATCTGTGGATATGAGGAATTTCTACCAACCTCAAGAATAATTGAAGAAATATTTCTTACAAAATCAAATAGCTATAATAGCATGAACTTTTTAAAAATTTTAAAACATGCATAGTACATTTTCAGTCCCACATATTGTCAGTTGAATCTAAAGCCAAATATTGAAAACTTGCTTTGCCTTTTCTTACTAATTCTTGAAACCTTATGGTTTCTAAAACCCCATGACAGATCTAGTGGTCTCTCTCCCTCAGGAGCAAAAGCAGACCCAATTCTCTTCTCTCATATATTGTTTTGGTGTAGCCATCCATCAGCTTCAGATCTGCTCTTCTCTTGTACTCATCATCTATCTCACAAAACAGTCCCACCATCCAATAAAGCCATTTGTACTGACAGGTTCTTTTCACCTAAGGAGAGACTTACCAGTTGGTTTCTGAGTTCTAAATTAACAGAACCACAGTGCCAGCCAGTGTCGTTAGTAATAGATGAAGTGATGTCACTAGAGGCAAACTGAGAGGACCAAGAGAGCAGGAAGGACTCCTCTAGCCTTGCTATGTTTAATAAAAGCATTGCTACTGAGGATAACTTCAGGTAAAAATGAAGAACAACAGTGCTAATATTTTGGAAGTTGCAATATTGTAAACTAAGAAATATATATTTTCATCCTTCAGATGACTAAAATATTTTTGGTCTTCCTCCAGGTTCCTGGCTCACAGCTCCTAAATCCTTTGGAATTTCTTGTGATAAGGGCGATTAATGTGTCTTTTGTTATGTTAGTGAAGGTGGCTTTTGGACCCCAACCAAAGCAGAGGTTGGTTGCTATAAGGATGAAACCCTTGATTCAAGGGTTGGAACTTTCACCTTCACTGTCTCCCCATCCCCCCAACCCCCACCCCTGCCCAGAAAAAAGAGGGTAGAGGTTGAGCCAGCCAATGGTGAATATATATAGTGAATATATAATGTGAATATATATAATGAATATTATATATATATAGTTAATATATAATTCACTATATATAGTGAATATATAATGAAGTCTCCATAAAAACTCAAAAGGAGTTCTTCCAGGTTGGTAAAGATATGGAGATGCAGGGGGAGGGGCACTCCTGGACAGAGCGTGGAAGCTCTGCGCCCTTTCACCATACTTTGCCTAGTGTACCTCTTCATCTTTTCACCTGACTGTGGATTCATATCCTTTATTATAACCTTTTATAAACTGGTAAATGTAAGTAAGTGCTTCCCTGAGTTCTTTGAGCTGCTCTAGCAAATTAATCAAACCTAAGGAGAAAGCCATTGGAACCTCCAGTTTGCAGCTGGTTGGTCAAAAGCACAGGTCATAGCCTTGGGCTTGCTACTGGCATTTGAAGTGGGGCGTGGAGGGCAATCCTGTAGAACTGAACCCTTAACCTCTGGAATCTGATGCTGTCTCCAGGAAGATGGTGTCAGAATTGGGTTGAATTCTCTGACACCTGGTGTCCTATAATTGGTGTTTTGGGACCGAGACCCACCCCATTCCTCATTGGAACTGGGTCTGGAAACTGTAGAAGAGAAGTGGATTTAATCTGAAGTGGGCCAGCTTTCCCAAGCTATACATTAGGAATTCCACTGTGAAATAATTTTAGTAACCTATGAAGTGCCGCACATGCTGGAAAATTCACAATACACAATGTTTACATATTAAAAGCTCTCAGTGGGGCACCTCAGCGGTTCAGTCAGTTAAGCATCTGACTTCAGCTAAGGTCATGATCTAGGAGTCCTGGGATCAAGCCCCACTTCTAGGACTCCCTGCTCAGTGGGGAGTCTGCTTCTCAATTTGCCCCTATTCCCACTTGTTCTCTTAATCTCTCTCTCTCTCTCTCTCTCAAATAAATAATTAAAGTCCTTAAGAAAACCAAACCAACAACAACAACAAAAAAACCCTCTGATGTATCTACTTCAAGAAACATACTTTGGGAAATGCCAATCTGGTCTGTCATACTTTTACGTTATTGGATCAAAAAAAAAAAAAAAAAATGCTGAAGCTGATAAAATCAAGACCATGATTTGCATTACTCAATTATTTTATAAGTAATTTGCATTACTCATTATTTTATAAGAGACTGAGCACTCTCTACAAGTACTATACTGAGAAGCATAACCAATGCATTTGAAAAAGTTGGAAGCCCTTATTTGTGAAAATTGTATTTTTAAAATAAAATTTTAATCTATTTCATAGTATAAAAAGGGTCTTTTCTCCTTTTCTCCCCAAACTGTCCCATAATTAACTTCATCCTTGCATTTTCAAAAGCCATATTTGCTTGTGTGTATCTATTTTCATACAGAATATAAAGCATACATTCTGCTGTGAGCCATGAAACACTTTGCAAAGTTACATGTTTCATTACACCAGAGCCATAATGAATACTGGCAAAATAAATAAGGTTTTTTTTTTTTGTAGTACAAAAATTACTGACATTTAAAAACTATAATTGTCCTTTCAAATTTTTTGTTTGTTTTTCACACCTGATTCTTGCCTTGTACCATAAAATGAATTTTTTGGTAAATTTTTTCCCTAAGATTCATTCAAAACAAAACAAAGCCAAACTAATAGAATTAAATTTGTGGAATTGGTAGCATTGTGGCTGATAATAAACTATAAGTATATAGTTTTTACACCAATTAGATATAGATACAATCATAATACGATAGTCATAGATCCTTGTTATGAAAGTGAATAAAAAACAAAAATGAATAAATTTTATGATCCAAAAAGAGAAATGTAACAAGAAAAGCTTATCATAAACACTATACACTATCTGAGAAATCAGTTTCCAAGTTACTCCTTAAGTCAAATGAAACTTCTCATTTTATACATGAATCTATTGTGTACAATCTTCACACCATACTGGATTGTTTCACTTGAAGCCATTAATACCTTTAAAATCTTGGTCAATGCTGCCAGTTGGCCACGAAATACTATTGTCCCACACATGAAGAGATGATGAATCAAAGATAAGCCTCATGTTTTATTTACATCTAATACTTAATTATAGGTGCATAGTTAATCCAGATAAAGTTATTGAACCCTAATTTTTTTTCATTTAATCACTGCTTTAGTCCTATGAAACTGAAATACAATTCTCATTTGACACTTGAGAAAACTAAAAGTTAGAGATAAGGTAACCATATAGTTAGTCAGAAGCAGATTCAACCAAGAAATGGGATCCAACCAGGCTATATGGGAACCCAAACTCTCTTCCTTAATTCACCAATTCAGTTTAGGAATATCTGAGGCCAAATAAGTCATTTGATAAATAGTTGTTCTAAGTAAAATGCTTCTGGAACCCAAGGGATATGGCAGGTCCTGTGCAGTTAAAAGAGCTGTGCAACTCTGGCCAACTTCTTCTAAGCTTTTTCTTCATGATTAGGTATTAAATGAGATATTGCAGATAAAGTGTTCCATTTTTACAGGGAATCCAACTGATAAACAAATGTTTACAGTTGCTATTGTTGGAATTCCTCTTGGGTGAAAGGATTATTCCAGCGTAGATAATTAAAATTTGATTTAATTTAAAAAGCTCTAATCTATCTTGCCCAGTTTGATTTCTATGTTTCACTACTGAACAACATAAAAGTATCTGCTTCCCCTAAGTTTTTGTATTTATTTTGAATGCTCTTAACACCTAATTATATGCCATATATATCATTTCACATGTTGCACAATTTGCTACTATCATCCATTTGCTCCATTTGTTAAAGTCCTACACATCCTTGAGAGCCAGGATCAAGCCCTGTGTTTTTCCTGAGGCTTTCCTAAATCCCTCAGTTGGAACTGATCTCTTTCTCTCTCAGGGAATTCCATTGCATTTATCTCAGGCTTTCTATTATTATGATGTAGTTATCTCTTTCATTAAATTCTGAGCTTGTATAACCCTAAAGACAGAGACTACATGCTATTGTTCCCCCACAGTACTTACTATATGGCAAAAAGTAGATATATAAAAAAATGTGTTGAATTCCATTTAAATTGCGTATAATTTGCATATAAAAATAGTATTAAGGTATTGTGTATATCTCATTTTCACAAATGAATCATCATTTCCCTATGAGCAAGAAGCATATTCTATAACTTCTTTGTGTCTGATAGTAGCCGGCATCATAAGGAGAAATAAATATCAACTGGATGACTTAATGTCTTGTTTTTTATTATGTCCATGAGAACTTAACAGGCACTTACTGCTGGCCAATAATTATACTCTTTCCCAAATTTATTCTGCTCCCCCACATATTAATTTCATGCTTTTGTTTCTCAAATTTCCAGCAGCTACAACTTCCACTCGTCTCACACTCAGCATCTGTCCTTGCTCCTATTTCACTGAGAAAACAGGCATTCCACATTTTCATTACTACATCCTCCATCCACCTATAATTGTGCCCTCAATTCTGCCTTCTTTCCTGTTACTGTGGATAAGCTATCTGTACTACCAAACAATCCACTTCACCATGAATTAGATCCTATTTCTGTTGCCTATCCAAGAACATTGTTCTAGAACTTCTCTCATGTTAACATTTTTCCCTCTCTACTGAAATATTCCCATCAGCATATAAATATATGCTGTACTTCCTTTAAAAAAAAAAAAAAAAGTTCCATTTCTCCAACCATGTAAGATCTACTTTTCTACCACCTAAATAGCAAAATTCTTTGGAAGATTTTTATATATCAACCATTACAATATCCTCTCCACTTCTGTTTGAACCCACTCTACTATGAGGCTTTTATGTCCAATCCTCTTCTGAAACTCCATAATGTGATACCATACTTGATCTCTCCTCCTTGAAACATTTTCTTCAGTTGGCTTCCTGGGCTCCAATCTCACTTCCTATCTCGTCACTTCTTTTCCACCTCCTTTTCCAATTCATTCATCTCCCAAACACTGAACATTGGAGTAGATCAAAGCACAGTTCTTGGTTGTTCTCTCTTCTCTATTTAGACTCACACCATAGCTTACCCCCATCCAATGTCAAGATTTTATGCATTATATATATAAAACCTAAAAACTAACAAATTCATATATCCAGTCCAAACTGCCCTGAATTCTAGACTCTTCTATACAAGCTGCTCATGCATTTGCTCTTGATGGTTAAAGGAGATCTCAAACTAAACATGTTAAAAATAAACTCCCTCCACCCCCCAAACTTGATTTTCTTAAATCTTTTCTATATTAGTTGATGGAAATCCAATATTATTAGTTGCTAAATCCAGACATCTTGGAGAGTTGTCTTTAATTTGTTTTTTTCCCCTATCCCTCACATTCAATCCATTAACAAATCCTGCCAATGCACTTTCAAAATGTATCAGTCTCTTACCATCTACACAGTTACCAATCTTTTCCACACTATCATAATTTTTCACTTGGATTATTCCAATAGCTACTGAATAGGTCTTGTTTCCATCACACCTCCAAAGTCTATTTTTTACAATAGCACCAGACCAATACTGCTAGAACATAAGTTAAATTGTGTTATTCTTCTGCCCAAAGCCCTCCAATGATTTACCACCTCAATGAACAAAAAAGCCACAGATCATTCAAACAGTTTATAAGGCCTATATGATCTATGCCATACTCCCCCCCCCACCTCTGTCCTCTGACCTGATCATTTACCCCTGGCCCCCATCCGCTTCAATCAACCTGGCCTCCTCATGCTTCTCCTACTATACAAGCTGCCCTGCCCTAGGGCACCCCGCCTATATCCCTACTGCCTATTTCTTCACAGTATTTAACACCTGCTAACATATTATATCATTGGCTTACTGTGTTTATTGATGCTCTCTCCCTCTACATTATAAGCTTCAAAAGGGCAGCATTTGTGTATGATTTATTCAATGTCTCACACTTAGTGTATACCCAATAAGTGTTTGTTGAAAGTTTATTTACTTAAATTTTAGTGTTTAGAATAGAAAATAACAGGCAAAGTGGTGCTATAATTTCTTATTAATTAAAAACGTAGAGTCAATAAGACTAGATTGAAGATAAGTTGATTTGGGTTTTTAGACTCAGTTCTGCCAGTAAAACCTCTGTTGCTTTTGAACTTCCATTCATTTTTGAAATGTAGAAGTAATAAAACTGAATTTCTTAGGGATGATGAATTCATTCATATTCTCATTCAAGTGCAATAGGCATTGTTGCAGGTATTATTGTGAAAGCATTTTGTAAATGTAGGAAGCTCAGTGTAAATATAAGGAAATGTTATTTCATTACAAAAAAAGTTCTCAGTTGTATAATTCTGAACAGCAATGCATATGTAAAAATATCACAAATATATATATATATATATATATATATATATATGTTATCATTCCAAACTATAAAAGTTAAAATATAAAGATTTTATTAGTGAAATCTTTTTAATCTTTTGAAAATATTCTGGAAAACTGAAAACCTAAAACTATGAAAACAAGTGATTTGGGGGTATTTTACTCACCAAAATAAAATATCAGTAAATTGGCAACCTTCTTTTTGAATTAGCTAAACTTAAAACTAATCTTAAAAGCTAGCATACATAATTAATGCAAAAAACAACAAAATAAAGCCACAGAGCTCTTGAACTGAAAAATCTGAATTTTCCATCGATTTTATTAAAGCATCATATTCATGCCCTAAATCATGTAACTATGAAATGACTTCAATAGCATGTAAATCAACCTGTTATTTTCAGACCCCATACTTAATCAGGAAGACTTCTGATCGTAACAAAATTCGACCATCTTGAGCTCCTTCCCCGCCTTTTATATTATTTGAGTCAAATAGAACCAATGTCAAAAGCATACAATCATTTGAGTTTGTCTAAATATCAACTCAAGTGCACACATTTTGCTTTACTAGTTTCTATTGTTGTTATGACTAGAAATAACTTTAATGAGATTTGAAACAATTCTTTAAGTAATTCTATTAAAATCAACCTTGCTGATACTTCTTAATTTACAATGACATTTTATACTCTAGTGATATGTCTGTTTGTAATACTCTTTATTATTTGTATGAAAAACTGAAAATGTTAAGGTCTTCAACCAAAATATTAAATCTTAAAATTGAATGCAAAAAAGGAAGAAAAAATATTATGAAATTCATACCTGTATTGAAATAAGATTTCTCAGCAATTTTTAAATTTATATAGTGTGAAGACATTGGCTCCTTTTTTAATATATATTACAATACACGAGGTCACTCACTAAGCTTTAAAAAATCATTTGTGAATTGTTGCTACTCATTTTGTTAAACAAAATGAAAAATAAATACAGGAAAAGTGAGTATTTTCAAATACTTTTTTTAAAAATGGCAAAATAGGGGATGTCTGGGTGGCTCAGTCAGTTAAGCGTCTGACTCTTGATTTTGGCTTAGGTCATGATCTCAAGGTCCTGGGACTGAGCCCTGTGTCAGGCTCCACACTCAGCAGGAAGTCTGCTTGGGATTCTCTCTCCCTCTCCCTCTGCCCTTCTCCCCCTGCTCACTCTCTCTTTCTCTCTCTAAAATAAATACATAAATCTTTTCTTAAAAATGACAAATTAGCTAAGTAAATATTCATCAAAGGAACCACCTACAAACAGAGATAGAGAGATTTGAAGTACTTTATGATGTAGCTAGAAAAATGTTTTATAAAGAGATTTCTTTCTCACTTCCTTCCCTCCTCCCTCCTTCCCTTCCTCTCCTATTTACACTTTAAATACTAAGGAGGCTCAAAATAGGGCAGCAATAGTTTGTCACATTCCTTAGATTCTGGATATTAGTTTATAGTATAGTGCTACATCACCCTGTAGATGCTCAGTAAAATGTATATCAAATTGAATTGAATTTTATGACTTCTTGGAAAATAGCTGTCTGGTTATAGACTATGAGGTGCTCTGAATAGGAAAGATTTCTGGCTCCTTCTTCTGTTTTGGTAACTGTATTTTGAAAAAATAAATACATAAATACATAACAGAACCTCGGCCTAATACAAGCATTCTTCTGACTGCCCAAAAAGAAGGACAAGCTACCCAGCCTGTACAATAAAGTTGATGGAATAAATTCGGAGCCAGCTTTGCTGAAACTCTTGAAAAGACAATAAAAGTAGGCATTGAGTTTTCTGGAAGTTCATTAACTCTAATGACTAAACCAAGGGCAGAATTCAACTATCATTTGATTAGAGAATGTGTGTGTGTGTGTGTGTGTGTGTGTGTGTGTGTGTGTATAAATAAAGCAATCCAAAGGCAACAGACCCATGTAAACCCATGTAATGTTTTTCAAGATCTTCTTGTTTAAGGGTTAAAATCAATTCTACTTATTGAGCAACAAAGTATCATTAACTGACATTGTGAGATCCAAAGTAGTAGAAACAAGTGTGCTTTTCCTTTAACTTTAACTTATCTTTCACCATCCCTAGAGTCTGAACACATTCCTGGATATCCAGGGAAAAATGCTAATTCCTCCAGCCTTGGCTAGTATTTTTTTATATGTACCAACAGCTCAGTTAAAGTTAAACAGAAGATGACAGGAAAATCTTAAAAAGGAACTAATTCTTCCCATCCCACTATCCATATATACAAACACTTGTCTCCACAGACAATGTAGGAGCAATAGAGTCAGTCTGTTCATAGATTTTTCATGTTGTGAATGAGAAAAGCAGACACTGCCATGTGAGAAAAATGAATGAATTCCTAGAGTTGCAGATTAAAGCAGGTGTAAAAAGTCCTCTGCTCCCTTGTGGTAAGTGCTACCAGTTGACAGGAAGCTTCTCTTCTGTGGCATTCGGATAATTTGGTGTCTTCCAGAAAATAACAGCTGCTTCAACCCAACTGTGCCCTTCAGTGTCTGATGAGCACCCATATACAACTAATTTCCATTCACTTTACAACCTGCATGGTTCCAGAAGGTGAACATGAGCAAGAGTGAGCTAGCAGACACTCCATAAATGTAAAGCTAGATGCTTCAATATAACAAAAGGTGTTTTGTCAGATACCCACGTATTGATGAACCATATATGTGTATGTAAATTCATATACAGGTCGTCTACAGGCACACATATACAGATATCAGATCTTATTCTAGAAATGGATTATGGCAGCTAAATGAGCAAGGAATTCTCTTTTTACTTTCACAGTCTAATGCACTTCAGACAATGCTGAAACATATTTCTGTGGGAAAGTTCCTATGAATTCACAGAAATAGAAAATGTGATTATTCTTTTATCTGTTTTCTCTCTCAAGTAACATAAATAGCAAGTGTTTCTGCCATCAAATCTTTATCTTAATTAACAAGGAAGTTTTATTTTGTTTTGTTTTTCTTATTATCATAAATCCCTAAACCAAGACCAAATCCTTTCCAGCAAATGGTTCCTGGTTTTCTCTACCATGTAATCCTAAATTCAAATTCTTCCTTCCTGAGACCACATTCTATGCTTAGTCCAGATTCTTTCTCTTTTCTTTCATTTGCAGAGCAGAGAAATGTTATCCCTGCTGGGCATCATGCTAACTTGCTGATTCATATCACTGTCACTGCCAAACATCTTGTAGAAGGAAGGTCCTGAGTCACTGTGACAGACTTAGTTATTCCTACCAGTGCTGGGGGGTGGAGCTTGGGGTTGGGGGGGACCTTGAGCTGGTTATCAAGATTCAGGATTCTTGGAGCTGGATGATGTCATACTGGTGACATGAAACCAACTTGAAACCAACTACGGTGGGACCATTTTCACCATGGAAATCAACACACAACTCAGACTTTCACTTCTCCTTTCAGGTGGTTCACCAGAGCACTGCTAACTGACACATCTCACCCAAGATATGACAGTATTGTGTTGTATTGTTATGTTCTTATATCAGATTACCTGGGTCCCAAGACCCAATTTACTATATGACATGAGTCAAGTTAAGTAACTTTGCAAACATTGGTCACATCATAATTGGCTCCTACCTATATCATAGGGGTCTTGAGAGAACTAAATGAGATTATTTATATAAATATATGGAGGTACACAGTACTCAATAAATGCCAATTGATGCTATTATTGATGTTAGAATTATTTCCTCTTATTATTTTAATTTTTAACAAAATAAACTTTTGTATTCCATCTACTGCTTGCAGGAAAATTCCCATAATTTTTATTTAATAAGTATAAAAATAATACCTTTTATGCAATCTAATAATAAATCTGGCAGCATGGAAACAATTAATGAACAGCAGTAAAATGACACATTTTAAGAAGCAAAAGGCTATTCGCGTGTGGATCTCACCTTGTTTTTCCATACCAATAAAGAGTCCTGAATGTTGGATGAATGTATATCAGCTCTCTATATCCTTCTATTATAGCAGGAATAAAAAAAAAATTCTCACAAAGCTTCATTGTACATAGAAGAAAGTGTTTACCAAGCACTCATTTTTTTAAATGTTAAGCACTTATTACATTTGACAATAGGTTCACTGTCTTGAGGAAATAAAAGAATAATAGCTAAAATTAATTGAGTACTGATGGTGTGACTGGGACAATTTTAAATATTTTACAATGTACGTAAGGTATGTGCAATTACCATTCTCATTTTGCAAATAAGAAAACCAAGGCACAGAGAAGTTAAGTAACTTTCTAAAGTCTATAGAACTGACAAACGGTGGAGAAATTCTCCGTTTCTAAAAAGAATCATACCATCAGTATGTATCAATACCATACCATCACGCCCACCTAAAAGAACCCCAAGCCCTGACTCAAATCATTAGTCTGTTTCTGTGTCTAGAATCTGGCACCAGCCTTATCCATATCTTTTGTAAGAAAAGAAAATAAATAAAGAGTAATTTCTTTCCAAGTATACCAGAGAAAAATGAATGCAATCTATGCAATATGCAATATACACTAGAGCATCATTCCAATAATTTCTATTAAAATTCTAAGGACCTATGTCTTCATAGACATATTTCTCTCTTTCTAAGAGAAAAGGTCATGATTACATCCTGATAAACTCATCCATGTTTATCCCTTCAACAACTGTGTGTGTATGGGGGGACATGGGAAATTATGTGCCAGTCATACAGCATGTACTTTGTGATGGGAAATTATCACTGGACCAGACAAATTCAATTCCTGCCCTCATAGAGCTTATGGGTTGAGCATTTAAGTAACTACACAAATAAATAACCAAATATTATTTAGATAAGTCTTCAGAGCCTTTTACTCAAAACATAGCCCCAGGATAATCAAACTCAGTAAGTGTGCCTTGTGTATGAGTCACAAAAATTAATGAAATATATTAATTTTGTAAAGGGAGCCATGCAATATAATGTCATTAGAAGCACAGAAAACCAGTAAAGCATGTGATAATTGGACAGAGATATTTTTTAGCAGGAAGATAGAAACACAAAAGTTCAAGAAGATATTTAGAAATTGTTTGAGGAACAATCTACAAAGAGGTATCATTGACACAGGATTGCATCTGACACAAACCTGCAATTTACCTCTGGGTTACCAGAAAAAAAAAAAAAAAACAGCAATCTAACAATCTAAATGTCCATTTAGACAAAGTCCTGGAGATACTGAACATGTTCTCTCAAATCTATTCCCCCATTTCACCCTGTGGTCAAGCAAGCACCTGTGTTAAATCAAATTTCCCTGAACCAAGCAGAGGCAGGTTAAAACCAAATTCATGTGGGAGTATACAAGCCTTCTTTTAAGGCTTCCAAATTTAAATAGGCATCAAAAAATGTAATGGGAAAAAAAATGTAATGGAACAGGGATTTTCTATCTCTTTCATTAACTATATGAAAAATACATTCATATTTTGGATCCAGTTCCAGTACATTCCAGCTATATCATGATTATAAGGCTGTAATTAAATAGATCCTAAAGTTCTTAGACTCTTATGATTTTTAGTACATTGCCAAACACAAAAAAATGCTAAATAGATAAATGAACAAGCAAATGAATGAATGCATGCATGGCTCACATATTTCTAAGATGAGTCAAAGTTCTGATGCTTTTTCCAAGTTCCATCCCAAGGGTCAACTCTACTCCAGGCATACCCCTCGGTCTCTCCCTCTACCCTTCCTCAGCTTCATCTATTCTTTCTTACTCTGTCCTTTCCCTGACCATAGGCTGAAATGCATTTAGGTTTTAAGGACTGTCTTCAGTTTTCATTTAAACTACTAGATACTCCTGAAACTAAATTATCAGGAAGTTGGCTGCCCAATTTAAATTGCTTCCTTCATGTTCAGCATACCTACATTTTCCCCTTTCATTCTCTATTAGAGAAGGAAGGGATTTGGGATTCTATCACTTAAAGATGTGAGCATTTAGTTTCTATTTGTGTCCTAATTATAATTTTATTAGCATGAGGGTGGGGATCATGTCTTTTTATAGCTATGCTAACTGCAATATTTAGCACATTGTATGGTATGTAGAAAATACTCAATAAATATTTATGGGAAAAAAATGTATCACTTTCTACCCCACCCATTTAATAATCTCAACAAAGTGCCCCTGGATACACTTCTGATTCCTAAAAAAAAAAAAGAAAAAAAAAGTTGTTGACATTCAATGGAAAATAAAACTTAGCTCTAGCTAGTATACAACTTGTTAAAACAGCCACTTGGATTCTCTATACTATCCTGGAATCATATAGTGTGGAACTAAGTCTAGAAGTCTCTAGAACAGTGCTATCTTTAAAACTTTCTGCTGTGATGGAAATGCTCTATACCTATACTGTTCAGCAGGGTAGACACTAAGGATGTAAATATCAACAACTTATCATGTGACTATTTCAATTAAGGAAATGAATTTACTTATTTTTATTCATTTAAATTAGGATTAAAATTGCCACATGTGACCAGTGACTACTATCTTATACAAAGCAGCACTAGTTTAAAAATTGGTATTAGTTCACATGCTGGCATTTAGGGATGCTTTTGATGCCAAAGAACAATCTATAGTCATCCCAACCAAATACTTTGAACATGAGACTAAGGAAAACCGTATGTTAGTATGTTAGCAAAATTATTTTTATTCTATTGTGACTGGAAAAAAATACTATCTTCTGAAAAGTAACTCTTAATGAACTCAAGCCTTTAAATGACAATAACCTTCAAGCTAAATAATTCAAACGTCTTTGATTTCTTAAAAACCAGTCTTATCTGGTTGTCATGTCAGTGATGGGGCTCAGAATATGGTTCCTCAAAATATCTGCCCTGGCACACTGAATATTTTTAGCTGAAGGAGTCTGAAAAATGGCAGATGCAAGAAGGGACTCTCTGATGTCTCCTCTCCCCTGAACCAGGTGGAAAGACCTTCATGTGAGCAGTACCTTCCCTAAACCTGAAGGAAAGAAGCATCTTGATCTATGTAGACAGAACGATGCCCAGAGGCATCTATAACGAAGAGACTATCTAATTTGCCCCCCAGCTTACTATCCATAGCTCATATCTTCTTGTCCTATCACTTTTTCCATGACTTTTTACTCTAATCATGCCTAGTACAAAAACAGGCTTAACCATTTTGGGCGGTCTTCCTTTCCTTATGAAGGCTCCTGTGTCATGTAAAACTTACCGTAAGTAAACAGGTATACCTTTCTCGCATTCATCTGTCTTGGTCAGTTTAATTTTCGGAACAGTCAAGATCAAGGAAAACTTCTCCTGTCTTCTACCAGTCTCACAGGAAACATGGGGAAGGAAGGGCATTGTTGCCTGACATGACAATGGTATGGCAGAGATAGCCAGAGTTGTAGATGACCAGGTGTTACTCACAGCAGTATCCTGCCAATTCCATTGTATGAATTAGCAGCGAGTATTGAGAGGAAGTGAGAAAATACAAGTGATAGATGGGAACAGGACAGGTGAAGGTATACAAAACAGGAGTGTGGGCAGCCATAGTGGGCATGGTATCATGAACGCATGTGCAATGTTAACAACCCTATCAGAAATAAAATTTTTTAAACTTCTTATCGACCTGAAGTTTATTAACACTAAACCCTAAAATTGCCATACTTGTTCTTTTAACATCATTATGCAGTCCTGGAGATGGGTCAATATTAATAGAAGGGATAGAAGATTATGATCTTTATTGAGGTCAAAAGAGCCTTAGGATGTCCAGTGAGCCTGACCTGAAAGAGAAGGCAGACTCCACAGCCCAAGTGCAGCATGCTAAGAGGTGTGGGTGTCTGTGTGTGAAATAATCACTTTAATTTCAAACTGCATTGCTCTCTGACTATTTCCTGCTCTTTAGCAGGAGGTCTCTAGCCTGTTCAGAGGTAACAATACTCTAAACACAAAGAGGTATTTCCATGTCTCTCCTAAAAGTGGCAGAGCCAGAGCCCTCCCGCAGGGCTGGGCTCCCCTCGCCTACCATTATTCATGGGCAGGCTGCTCGGAACCACTTCCACCATCTGCCTCCAGCTGTGTTGGCATAACAGAAAGTCAAATGTGCTGCAACATGCTCCAACCCTGAATTTATTGTAAAAGCCACCATTTCTATTTCATTTGGCTAGTAAACAATCTCACACTATTAGGATGCTTAATTATAAATAACAGTCTAGCCTCTTTAATTGAAATCTACAGTTATTTAGAGCCTTTTCATGAGACTAGAATTAAGAAACAAAAAGCATTAGGAATGAATAGAAATGGACCACACTGTTCAAATAGAAAAACCTCAAAATCTAAGCATTTAAGTGTTCATATTTTTAAAGTAACAATATTTTCTGCTTTAGCAGAAATTTTCCTCTCCTGTTCTCAATTACATTGTCAATGTTAAGTCTTCCCACATTCCTGAACTGGATCAGGGGTTATCAGTTTTATTTTGACATTAAAGTCTACCTGCAGAAATACATATAACTGAATGGTACACAGAGATGTTTTAAAACAAATGAAGAATTCATGAAAGTCCATTCTTTCATTAGAAAATACTTAGTGATAGCCTATTATGTACAAGTAACTGAGCTAAATGCTGCAGGGCTGTCATTTGGGAAATTTTAGTTGTAAGTGATAGTAAGAAACATATTTTATATTATGATGTAATATGCACTTACAAATTTCTGACTTACTCTTTCTGAAACAATATTTAACCTTAATATGTGTGATATATCCTGGTATTTTCAATTCTGTTCTAATTAATAATGTATTATTACAATCTATTTAATAAAAATGATGACAAACCCACTAAATTAACTTAAAAACCCACTGGGTTGAAATCTGCAGTTTGAAAACAATAGTGAGGAGATAGCAGGACAAATACTCTACTTCCTGCCCTTACGGAGCTTACGGTCAAATAGCAAAAATAAAACAAAAAGCAAAAAGAGATAAGAAGAAAAAGAAGAAGGAGGAAGAGGAGGAAAAAAGAAGCAGGCTGAGAATTTATTTAATTAAAAGAGAGATTATAATAAAGGGGAATATTGCAGCATCATAAGTGTTGAAAAAAGAGATCACACACGGTCAAGAGGAAGATTTCACGGAGAAGCCGATGTTTCTGATGAACTTTAAAGCAGGTACGATTTTGAAAGGCAGGTATACAGAAGAGAAGAAATGATATTGCAGATGGAATTCACAGCATGGGCCAAGGCACACAGATGAATAGGGATAGGGGGGTGGATTTAGGAAACAGTGAGTCATCCATTTTGACTGGAGAACAGAATGTCGTCTAAAGTAATAGAGAAGAATGTTGAAAAGATAAAAGGACCCTTTGATGTCAGAGTGAGTGTTATTTTAAAGTTTAGTAGGCAACAAAGAAGAATTTAAAACGTCCTATCCATCCATCCATCCATCCGTCCGTCCGTCCGCCCATCCAACCAACAAGCACTTATTAAGTAGCAACAGGTAAGACCCTCTACCAGCTACTGGAGAAAATGAGTGAAAAACAACTCCTGCGCCTTTATTGTTTACATTTTTGCAAGAGCTATAAATCTATTAAACAATTAGCAATAACACAAGAAGAAGACATTTAAGAAAATTAATCTGGCAACCTCTTGGAGAAGAACATTGAGCTATATAAGAAATTGAAAGCAGGAAAGCCAATTATGAAATGGAAAAGACTAATTGTCTAATAAGTTCAAAGGTGAAATGTAGCTGTTGCTACAGGTTTGCATGTTTTAGCTCTGCCGGCCAAACTTCCTCTATCCTCTTTTTACTGTGAAATTTGTCTGAGGTTGGCAGCGAACCATATTCAAGGCCAGTTCAGCATTTTTCCGTTGTGAGCAACTTACAGAACCCTCCGCCTAGCCTCTACCACTCGTTTGACTAATGCAGTCTAATACATGGACTTATATCTCTTTTGTCTGAGAGGTTTCATTTTAATGTCATTATTGCACCATTTTGGCCAGTCATTAGTTAAGTCTCAGCGGGAGAGAACATGTTCTCCCTCTTGTCTTATTTTCCTTGTTTCAGTTTTTCTGTCATGGTGGATTTCAATAACACAAAAGGCAGGGTAGGAGACTGTTACTAAACCGATTTTTTTTGTTGTTGTTCGCTTCACCATTATGTCCAGTCAACCTGTGCCTGGTATTTCTAAATGCTAGCGACATCACAGTAACCCAAGTACCTCTAGCACTAGGGAAAAGGTAAGTTTGTTTTTTAGGGGCATGATTTATGTTTGGGGTGATTATTCTCTACTTTTCTCTTTTTTTCAAATCTATTGTATGATTTTTCTCTTTTATTTTAAAACAAATACTTTAATCCTTTATACTTACTTAGGGTAGTTGTAGTCAGTCATAAAAGGGGCCACTTGGTATCAGAACACCCTCACATATTTGCCTAATAATCCCTTTTAAGTAATCTGGCCCGTTGTTAATGGCTTTTTTTTAAGCCAGTCATACACTTAGAATCAAAATTAGCATCTAAATGAGGATGTTTTAAAACGCATGCCTAGGGGTTGCTAGTTTCACCTTTTTTATAGTTTGCCATGTTAAATTATGTAAAATAGAAATGGTATTTTAGTATTTAATGAGCTAATGCAGAACCTATTGAGACGGCTTCCCATCCCCCCCTTTCTCTTGTACAACCCACAAAATGCTTTTTAAGGTATGAGAAATGCCATGAATTTTAAAGCTTGAGTCATAATGCAGAGAACCCTTTCCTTCTAAACGACTACCCCACATCAGAAGCAAGGTATTTCTAGGAAAAATGAGAAGTGTTGGAAATCTGGCTTTATAATCAACCATTTTTGTCTGATGTTGTTATGTGCAATATAATTAATTAATTTAGCATTTAATTTTTCTTGAAAAATTTATTACAGCTTACATAATGTCACAATCCCGATTCAATTAGCAAAAATATACTTCATTAGTTAAATTGAGAAATGATGCTACAAACAGAACAAAAATGAAATATCCATTCAAAAATATCTGAAGAGTATGAGAAGAATTATGGTCAAAGAACTTACAAATATTATGAAAAAAAAAGTGAAATGAATCAGACCACTGTATTTTAGCCCGACATTATGAACATTTCCAGAAAATTATATCTATTATCTGGTAGTTTGTTCCTACAAAAGAAATAGGCACTCCATTGTTTAAGTCATTTAGAAATAGAGGACCCCGAATGATAAGGACTGTGGTATAGAAGAGGAAGAAGAGAATGATTAGATGAATAGGTAAATTGGTTCTTTCTGTAATTTCAAACATTCTCTTTTGTAGTGTAGAAAATCAAGGCAGAAGAATTTCTATGTGAGATTTGATAAAGATAACATTTTTTGCTGCTTAAATATTAAAGCAACCTTCGGTGGAAAGATCCTAGGAAAAAAATACATAGATCCAAACTACAAAAGATTTGCAGGTGATGAAGGCTTAAACCATCAATGGCCCTATGGAATTTCAAAGCCTTGGGATCTAAGGTGATTGTTTTCCTCCATTTCTCTTCTGTTTCCTGGGCTGTTTTTGTTCCTCATCATCCACTCCCTACATACAATTTCTCCACTTCTATCTTATAACCAACTTCTTATTCACTTTGCAAGATCGATTCCTCTTTAATTTAATGACTTTGATTTTTGCTGAAAGAAAGCCAAAGTGACACCAAAGTGACACGTACTCTCTGCTAATAGATATATTTATGTTGGTTCCAAGAATTTACTATTACTTATTACTATTACAATTATCATCTTTGATTTTAAATATATGCTCGGTCAAATATGAAATATTTGCTGGGTTATATCTCTAAGTTTAATATTTTTTTCCCAGTTAGTCTCCAAAAACTTGAATTAATGACCCAAATTATGTGAAACCTTCTCTTTCATGTTCATATTTTTACCAAGAGAGACTCAGTATTCGAATTTTTAAATTTTTTCAAGTTAATATTTAAAAATTATTTATTGTTGCCTTAATTTGTATTTTTCTATCATGTGTTGCATTAGACTTTTTACTGTGTGTTTATTGGCATTTATATTTCTTTTTCTTTGGAAAGCCTTATTTAGACCTTTTTTCTATTTTTTTTTTTTTTTTTTTTGTCAGAGAGAGAGAGAGAGAGCGAGCGAGCACAGGCAGACAGAGAGGCAGGCAGAGTCAGAGGGAGAAGCAGGCTCCCTGCCGAGCAAGAAGCCCGATGTGGGACTCGATCCCAGGACGCTGGGATCATGACCTGAGCCAAAGGCAGCTGCTTAACCAACTGAGCCACCCAGGCGTCCCCCTTTTTCCTATTTTATCATTAGTTCTTTATCAGCATGTGAAAATTCTTGCATGTTATTTATGTTATGTTATTTAAATGTTATTTAAACTATGTTATTTAAACTAGCCATTTGTGAGGTAAACTTTTCTTTCAGAATGTTGTTTGCCATCAACTTTGTTATTTTTATAGTCAAATTTATTAACTCTCTTTGCATTCGCATCACTTTTTATTTTTCATGTCATGCTCACAATGGTAATGCTTGATACAGTGTTTCAGTTTTCAGTAGAATCACTTGGTCCTTGTTGCTCCCATTGTATTACCTTTTCTACAGAACTAGCAGGTTGTACTATAATTATCTCTTTCCATCACTAGATTGTGGGTTCCAAGAGGAACAGGACTATGTCATATTTGTTTTTGTAGTTTAGTTACCAGAAAAGCTAAAATACCATGACCCATAAATACTAGCTGCTAAATGAATAAGTAAATAAACATAAATAAATATAAATAAATGAGTTAGTGAATGAACAAATGGATAAATAAAATTTGAAGCTTAGCATCAGCATGGTCACCAAGAAAGGAATTCAACCTTGTTATGAATTAATCATATCCATTTACAAAATCATATAGTTTTAATTCCTAAAATTAACTATTATTTAATAATCATTTTCTACAGTACGGTTGAAAATTTTTCATTAAATCTTTTCTATATCTCTAATTTTAATGTCTTCTTGATTGTTATTTATTGTAATTATTTCTCATTTTATTAGTTAGATAATCTTATACTCTGCTTCTCCTTACTTTAATAGGCATAGTATTTTATTAGTCAAAATGATTTGCTAACAAATTGAACTAGCTTTTAAAAAATGCTGAATGCTGTGTCTAACCAAATAACCCTACACAAAGTAGTTAGAAGTGAGGCACATTTACTTTAGGAGTAACAGAAGCCAGGTCTATGAAACCATTATGACATCCTTCCTCAGTCTGCTCTACTTCCTCTGCTGTCAGTTCATTCTGATTTATCCTCAATATTAGAAACATAGCCATTTAGCTGTTGGGTTCAATATCCTCAAACCTTAGTATCCAGAGAAATAAAAGGACTGTTGCTTTCCAGGTCTGTGTTAAAAAAACAAATGAGAGAATAAATAAACAATAAGACAAAAGAATGATTAATTAGCCAAGCACAGGTCAGATGCAGACCCCTTGGAATAATCACTGTGTAACTGTAGTGATGTTACACAGTGATTGGGTGATTATGGGTCTCACGAAGAATAGATTCCATTAATGAAAAGAGCAAAAAAATAGTCGCGGCAAGTGTCCTGGTTAAAACCTATGGATTGGAAATCAGACAGACAGACCTGGGCCTTGCAGTGCTTTGTAACTTAACCTTCCTGAGGCTGTTTCCTCATCTGTAAGTGAGAGTAATAAGAATATACTCCATAAAAGGATGTTATAAAAATTCAGCGACATAAGTGCTTAGCCAATTACTGTTCAATAAATCTTGGCTATCATCATCATCCTCAGCTTCACCCTTTTTATCATCACTAATGAATAATCTGAAAGGAGTTTTAGAAATGGGAGAAGAGTTTTTAAAAGGAAAATAAATGAGAAGATAAAAACAAGAGTGTGGGGGATAATATTTGCAAAACAGCAAGTAAATTATAAGATGCAAATTCTCAAATACTTCAGATAATACAGAAGTTATACATATTGATATATATAACAATAGTTATAAATCATTAGCTACTTACTACTGTGCTAACAGCTTTATATATTGTTTCATTTCATCTCCTGACAACCCTAAGAGCCTGCTTAAGATTCTCTCTTTCTCTTTCCCTCTACTCTTACTCCCTCCAAAAAAGAAAAAAAGATTCAGGAAAACTGTGCTCTGATTCTGAGTCTGCCTCCAGCAGCTGCATGGTTATAAGCAAATCATGCAACTTTTCTGAGATTTCATATCTATAGTTGTAATATCAAAATAGCACCAGTCTCCACTGGGAAATGCAATACTCTGAGTGGCTAGACACAGTGCTAGGCACACCCACACCCCCATTCTGCACAATGAGTTAGAAATAATTTCTTTACACTTGGGTCTTTATGTTAGAGATCCATGCCTGACATGAAATCAACACAAGGAGACTGGTCCAACATTCATGGACACAGAAAAACACAGATAACAGGACTGAGTGATGTCAAAAGAACGATAGAGAAAAGCTAGTAAGCAAGACCTATAAAATCAGTAGAAATCATAAGTCAACAAGAACCATGAAATTTAAAGTAGAGAAGAGAATACACCATCCAGAGGCAGAGACACTGAGACAAGCATACATCGATGTCTACCAATCCCCATCACTACTGTCGAGAAGGGGGAAAAAAATTGCTTTCAATGTATTTTCAAAAGTACGTTAAATTGACCGTTTATATTTTAGTTCTCTGACTTCTGTCTACAAGATTGTTAAGATAGTTTCTTTTTCATTTCCCTACTGATCCTTACAACCCCTGTTAGCTGATATAACCTGATCTTGTTTCCATGAATTGAAACCAGAAAGACTGACAAGCAGCCCTATGAGCCTCAAATGAGGATAAAATTAAATATGAAAATGCTTTAAAATACTAAAAACTACACAAAACAGGGTATTTTGATAGTAAAGGGATATAACAACTGTGTCTAAGGAGACCTAATTTTAGTAAAGATAAAGATTTAGAATGAAAAAAAAAAACCCTAATTATACTATTTACATTTACTGAAAGGCAAATATAACTGTATTTGACAGTCATTTTTAAGTTTCTGATTTCCTTCAGAGTTCCAATGAGGACAAAGGCAGGATGTTTTCCCCATCTAAAAAAAAAAAAAAAGGCCAGAACAGTTTTCCATTAAAATATCTTAATTTCTCCATACTGTTCCTTGAAAAATAATTGAAGCTCCTTCACTTGGAATTCTGGTATGGAAAATCATTAAAATATGCTGGAGGGAACTAGCCTGTACTATCCTGGGGATGGAAGAGCTGAATGTAAGTTCTTTCATCTTTATTTAGACTCTTCTGTAATATATTTCTTTTCTGAGAAAGAATTTATCTCCATCCAACAACATGCTGGGGAAAATGGCAATATGAAACTATATCATAATGCAATAATCTATGTAATTAAATTATTTCATGGATCAATAGGAATGTGCAAATTGTGAAAAACTGTGAAATGTAATAATGTGTCTGACATTATAATTTCTGATGGCTTATTTATTCTTCAAGGGCTTTATACATTGATGCTCATTTGATTTCCCTGAACAAAGAAATGTTTCCTGGTTTGCTTTGGTTCTTCATTCCTTAGACAAATATATGTAGAGAGCATGTTCTGTGTAAGGCATTGTGTTAAGTGCTGTAGGGGATAAGAGGAAAAATAGGGTCTCTCTCCTTAAGGAGTCTATGTTCTAATACAGACAGAGAGACTGCATGGTACAGTGGAGAGAGAAGGACTCTTGAAACACACAGACTGGGTTCAGATTCCATCTCTGCCCCTAAAGCTAGCTGGGTATCTATCTGGCTTTTTGCGTGCAAAATCACAATAAAAAACGCTTCTCTGAGGTAACTCTTCTGAGAATGGGGAGATAACATATATTAAGTGCCTACAGAAATATTGGTATTCAGTCAATCTGTGACTTTCCTTATTCCTTAAAAATCAATTGCACAGAGAATAATGTGGGACCTTTGCTATACATTTTTTAATAGAATGGTTCCCAACTAGGAAAATGAACTATCAGAGTCACCTGGGAAGCTTTTTTAACTCCTTCAACCATTCCAACTACCCCTCAACATCACCTTTAACAACCACTCCCTTCTACATGCATACATTTTAAAAATGTATCAGAATCAGGTAGAGAGAAGGGAAGGAAGTAAGGAAATGCTGAGTTCTGACAATTCTTGGCTTTGGTCAACTCATTCAATCTAAATTTTAGTTTAGGGCAAATACCATAATTGCAAAGGTTTCCATTCTCATTCCCCCCTAACATTGTGAATGCCTTATATTAGATACCCAGAGAATGTTTCCCTGTTAGCCAAATAAACTGTGAAATTAACAAAGCTGTAAATATATTACAGTATTACGATGAGAATTAAAATAATTTCTGTAAAACACCTTCTCAGTGTTGCACACACTGGATATTTAATAGCAAATATCATGGAGGGAAAGGACACCCAAGAAAAACATCTCCGAGGAAACAGTAGTGAACATAGTAGGATTCTGATATGCTAGAGAGTAGATGAGGCTAACTTAGCAAGCACTGTGGCAGGGTTATGTGTGTATGAAAACAGTGGATAAGTTAGTATTTAAGCTTCATATGAGCAGAGAGTGGCAGATGATACTGCAAAGTAGATTGTGGTCAGCATCAAACATCCCTGAAGATGCTATTGAGATTCTCTTACATCCACCATGCAAGGAGAAGCAAATGAAGGCTGCAACACAAAAGAAAGAAGGACAGTATCAGAGCTTTGCTTTCAGAGGATTAAGGTGGCACCTCTATTCAGGATGTGAAGAAACCTGATGAGAAGTGTGCACACCAGCCCAGGAAGCAAGAGTCTTTAAATAATTGTAGAAGCATTAATGGAAGGAACAGGTCAAGAGACATTTCAGGAGAAAAATCAACAAAACTTGATAATATGGTGAGGTGGAAAAGGACAACAAAACGTTCTAGAATTAATTCAAATTTTGGTAATTGAGAATAACTATTCCATTTACAAAGGCAGAGATGTTGACAGGAGAAACTGTTTTGGAAAGAGAGACTGTTTAACATAAAGCCATTAAGCATTTTAATTCAGTTTTGAACTTGCTGCCTTTGAGGTATCAGGAAGTTATCCAGGAAAAATTCAGAGAATGGAGCCAATGTTCAATAGAAATTTTAAAAAGACCTCATGAAGAAGGGTTAAGATAGAGCCTCAGGGAATATTCATCTTTCAGGGTCAAGAAAGGAAGATAAATTTGTCTATTTTACCAAAATAAAATTGTTCCAGTACCATAATCAGTTAAGACTATGCCTTGGATTTTTAAATGTGTATTTATGGTCTCACATTTGTATGACAGGGGATTAAAAAAAAAGCTACTGACTACTTTTATTTTCAACACAACTACTTATTAATTGTCTAAAACTTCCTTTTCAGAAACCTTATTTAATTCATATAGGAATGATTCCCCAAATGGTCCTACACAAGTTTTCCAGTTTACATAACTCCAGGAATCCTGCATTTATTTTCTTTATGCTCTTGGTTCTTTTAGCTACCCATGGGTTATTGTGAGAGGAATGATCCATAACAATTAAAACTCAGTTTGCAATAGAATTGTAGACAATCTAGATAAAAAGGGACCTGCATAGTCAATCATAAAACAGGTCTTCTTCCAGCCATTAGAATTTTGACTTCAGTATCAACGTTAGGATTCAGAAAATTGTCTTATGCGGAATTACATGTAAATGATATATATTTTTTCCACCATTTAAAGAAGTTATGTACTTTGTGGTATATTTAACAGTAGAACCATGCCAGGTGGTGACTCCATCCAAATTTTCCAGGTATTTTATTTCAAAGGGCATTCCAGGAATTTTCGGGATGAAGGTCAAGATAAGAGACTAGTCATGTGATTTTAGTTAATCAATTAATTAAGAGAAGACAATTCTCTATGTTGAAAAGTCAATCCAACTCCAGTGCTAAGTCCTAGAGTGCCGATGGTTAGCAGATATTTCTGCCTTCACAGAGCTTTCAGAGTAGCAGAAAGACTGACAAACCCAAAATCAATTCCAGCGAAGGAGACACTTATGGTGGGGAAAGGACAAAGGTGCTAAAGGGTCTGGAGCAGGGGCAACTACTTATCTTAGAGGTATTCTGGAATGCTGCCAGTAGCAAAGTGACATTTAAATTGAGGCCAAAGAATGAATAGGAGTTGTCCAGGGGAAAGGGGAGAAAGGAAGTGGAGCAAAGCACTTTGTCCCTCTGACCCTCAGTTTCATCATCTGTGAATTAGAAAACACAGACCTCACTGTCTCTAAAGCTTTTTCCAGGCGTAAAACCCAGTGCTCTATTTTAATAGGCTCTTCTCTGTACCCAAAATGCCCTTCCCTCTTTGACTCTTCTTCGCCTGGACTGCCTGCTTAATTCCTATATGCCCTTAAAGACAGTTCAAGGCATTTTAAAGCTCCTTCTTGAAGCTCTTTTTGAACTCCTCCGTTATTCTAGGTAGAGCTGGTCTCTCCTCCCTTACCAGCACTTTTGTCACTTGGCAGCTTTTTTTGGTCCACCTCCCAGCTAGATGGTGAGCTCACAGGGGCAATGCCTGAGTTATATTTATCTTGCTGCCCCCAGTATCTGTCAATATCTGGCATATAGTAGGGGTTCCGTAAATCTTGAATAAATAAATACACGATTTCAAGAACTCTCAAAAAAGCGTTTCAAGAAAAATACATGTTTTAAAAATCTTTTCTACACTCCTATACACAAAAAGGCAATAATAATGATATTCTTTTGACATCTGGGAGCTCTATCAAAAGAGTTTTCCAATATTATGGCAAAATTTAGAGTTAGATAAGAATCCTTTGGAATTCTGGTGATCCAAAGCTTTATCAGACCCCACAATGGTCAGTTTTGGGGGATTACTATGCTTAGGAGTATAAGTATCTGTTTGGGATAAATTATTTTTTCTTATCTTCATACTTCACCTTCATTTTTATCATGAAACTACCTTATTATTCACAGTGGTTTTAAAAATCAATCACGCTGATATAGAAACAATAATTAAAGGAGAAAACAAAACTAATTTATACAGCACATAACTAAAAACAAACATTTAATTATAATGTTAAATATACATTTTGATAGTAAAATTAATATGGCAATGTTTTATAGGTGTACAAAGGATTAAAACTTTGGTTATCTAATTCACTTCTTGAGGATTAAAAATGTTATCTCTTATGTTATGAAGGTCAAGAGTTTTATGAACTGAGTTAGAAGGTAATTTTTTTTTTTTTTTTTAATTTTATTCATTTATGTGACAGACAGAGATCACAAGTAGGCAGAGAGGCAGGCAGAGAGAGAGAGAGGGAGAAGCAGGCTCGCCGCTGAGCAGAGAGCCCGATTCGGGGCTCGATCCCAGGACCCTGAGATCATGACCCGAGCCGAAGGCAGAGGCGTTAACCCACTGAGCCACCCAGGTGCCCCTAGAAGGTAATTTTTATTAAGCATTGATTTAATACACTGGTTTTCCTTTTTTCAGCCCCATGACATGCCTAGTATGATTTCTGAAATTCCTTTATCAACAATAGGCAAGTTTTAAAGTTTGCAGGAGTCCTTCAAATACCTTGTCAGACTAGCTTTCCCATAAAGGCCAGTGAAAACTACAGTTGTAAAGAAAATCACAACCTCCAACTTTCAGTTCATTTAGAGGCCCTTGAGTGTTCAATGATGTGAAAAGTGACATATGTCCGTGAATTAAAGAACTTTAATTACACCAAGAGTGCACTTTGTTATATAATACATAATTCAGAAGACAATTCCCTATGTTTAAAAGTCAATTCAACTCCAGTGCTCAAATTTATCCCACACTTTGAGGCATATTCAAAGTTTTATAAAACGAAAAATTTTGAGGCCTTAACCTGGACAGAGTCAGAACAGAGGAGGGAGGTCCACTGTGATGGATTTAGCCAGAATGATTTAAGATTCATCAGATATAAATTTTGAAGTGCCTTTTCCTTTGGCACCACAAGCAAACCCAAGAAATAGTGCCTTATAGGGATGCAGATTTCTGAGCCAGAATTTAATGGAGGCTTTCCCTCCATTAAAATACCGTCTGCCATTTTTCCATCATGATAAGTATCTCATCAGAAAATATTTCCCCTTTCTCCATCTTAGAAGCAAAGGAATCGTTAACACTGATAATTAGCTAAGTAGGAAATTATCAGTGTTAATGATTTATGGAATTAGTGGTTAGTATTCACTACTCAAGCCCCAGCACAGAAATAACCGTGGGGTGGGAAGGGAAATGACTGATCACTGAGAAAGAACCAGGAACTTAGTACAGCTTCTGCAAGTTTGGATAAATTGTTTAGCTTCAGGCAAGGCTGTTCAGTGCATGCACTTCATCTTCATTCATTTTTTTTACCTTTTCATTCATTCATTCAGTGTTTGTATGAGCATTGGTAAAATCAATCCCTGAGAAAGGAGTTTACTATAAATATCAGTCACTCTTGTGTTCCTTGGCACCTCCTTCCTCAAAAAAGTTCTGAGAGGCTGTCTTATTCCTGCCACATTTATGAGGCAGCCAGGTCCCTTCCGGAAATTGATTTTTCTTCTTATTAATAAAAAGGCATCTAATTGTCCTCAGCACAGATGAAGACAGAAAGTCCCAGTGGTGTATACTTCAAGGAGGCCTTCTTATTTGCACATTGTATACAGTTGTGATCCTCCAGAGGGAGACAGAAAAAATAATCCTCTTGAAATGTAATTCAGATCAAATCTCTCCTCAGTTCAGAAGTTTCCAGGGTCTCTGTCTCTCTCAGAGAAGAGCCATAGTTTGGAAGACAACAAACTAGACACTATGGATGGTTGCCACCCCTCTCATTTATCTCCCCCAAACACCTTCCAGTTCCCTCAGCAACTCTCTTTTCCTCTGATACTTCAGGTACCTTCCTGCCTCCATGCCTGTATATCTGTTCCCTTCCCTCTGTCTAAAATGCTTTCTCCTCAGATGGACACATGGCTAGCTGGCTTCAACATTTCTTTCAGGACTTCATTCAAAAGCTACCTTTGTAGAGAGTCCTCTTCTGGTTACTTTTTGTAATGTTTAACCCCTTACTTTGAAATTGCACATAATTTTTCTTTTATCTTTTCTTTTTCTTAATGCTTATTACTGTCTAGCAAACTGCACATTTTCTATTTATCTTGTCTACTTCCTTTCTTTCCTAGGAGAACATGAGTTTTATAAAGGCAAGATATTTATCTGTTCTGTTCACTCCTACACCCCCAACAACCAGAATGGTGGGCCCAGTCCACAAAGGGTGCTTAGTAAATATTTGTTGAAAAATGTTTTTGAGTTTGGTGTATCTTATCCAGGTCAGCCCTTCCTGAGGGGGAGAATGAGCCATTTCTTCTAAGAATCCTAGGGAATCTTTTTTAAGAGATCGATGCCAAACCTTTCAATAAGAGCTGCAAAGCTGGGCACACTAAGGCCCTTGTTTAATGAACAGCTTGACTTGAGGGTTAGCAATTTGCAAGTAGATGCTAGTTCTCCCTTGGTTTCTTCCTTTTCAACAAGTACCTTTCACCACAGGGCTTGTGTTGTGTGTGGCTTCTCCATCCTCTGAAACGTGCCTCCTGTCCAATGAATCCTTTAACTAATTCCCTCCTTGACCCTCAGATTTCAGCTCTACTGTCCCCAGGAGAATTTCCTGTGGCCCTGCTCACTAGACAGTGCCTCTTTCCTTAGCAGTGCTTTTCACTTATAATAATCTATGTATCCGTGTGGTTATTTGATTAAACTCTCCTCTTCATAGATTGTAGGCTCCACAAGGGCAGAGATAGGATGTACTTTTATTCACTATTCTCTGCCTAGCACAGATCACAGGCCACAGCACTGAAAGCAGCTCAAAAATATTTGTTGAAAGGATTTTGAGTAAATGGGGAAAGCTGACTGACTCTGAATAAGAGACTGAGACATTTTTGCATCACTTCTTGGATAATTAGGACATAAAAAATGAAAAATGGCAATAGAAAGAAGAGGGAGAAGAGCAGTGGGTAAAGTGCTTAGGATCTGGGTACTAAATGATGGCATCCATAAATTAAAAAAAAAAAAAAAACTCCTTTGAGTTAAGCTCATTATAATTGTGAACACTTGGTCTGAAGAAAAGTTGGTCATGGAATCTAAATAGGTAAGAAAGTCAAGGAGCTATAAGATTCTTTTCCAACCCCTCTAAGTCTTGGGAGGGATTCGGACTTCCACTGGGAATAAAAATGGGATTGGGTTGTGGAACAAGGTAATTTCAATTCAGATCTGGTCTGCAGATGAAATCTGTGTTATATATCTCCCAAGTCCCCTCCTGCTGTTCTCCCTGGTTCAGACTCTATAATACACCATTTAGATCATGACTGTAGGACTCTCAAACACCACTGTCTGGCTCTTTCTGGCCCTCCGCACCCTGTAGAGAATGAGTGCAATCCAAACTCCAAGTGGTATCCAGAGCTTTTCATAATCTAGCCTTTGCCTCTGATCTCTAAACTTAATTTTTAAATCATCCTCCCAGATACACCCTACTCTCCAGACCAATTAAACTTCTCCAAACATAGCAGGTTGCTCTATGACCTCAAACCTTGGCATATCTTATTTCCAGTGCTGGGAATGTTTTATCACATATATTTACATGGCATATTCCCATTAACCCTTCAGATCAATCTCCAAGACATAGGAAGGCATCTTGGAATTTCCCCTAAGCAAAGTTAGAGGCTTCAAACTTTGAGATTCCTTAGTATTTTGTTAACTCTTTATTATTGGGATCACTATGTAATTTTGTAATATTTCTATTAACTTGATTGTCCCACTAGGCTATGAGCCACTTGAGAGCACAAATGGGGAGAGTATTCACATCAATATATTCCTAAGGTTGAATATAGGACATGACATGCAATTACTGTCTCATAAATAGTTGTTCAATTTATAAATTAATGCAAGCTTATGTTCAAATAATGTGCAATAAAATTTGTGGTTTTAACGGAATCATATCTGAGACAGAGTAAGTATCATACCCAAATTGTGATCCAGAGCTATACAACAGTTCAAGAGTGTATTCTAATGTAGTTCAAGTGTAATTAAAAAAAAAAATGGGAAATAAGGAAGTGCTGGGATGATTGCCCTAAATAGTGTTGGTTTCCTTTCTTTATTTCAGATATATTGATTAAATCCCTCTAATGCACAGGGATTTAAGCCTGCAAGATCAGTTCTTTCTTTGCAATGGCTGCATTTCTTTAGTGCTCCATGGAGTGACAGATGCTCTGCAGTATTAGCCAGGACTTCTGGAGTAACACAGTCTCCTCAGTGTAAGAATACTTGAAATTTCTCTCAAAATTTGTGTAAAACCTTATACAGGGTTTCTTTTAGAGACAGATAAAGTTATAGATTCAAAGACAGATGTGTTCCTATTCCAGGTCTTTATAGAGGATAATACATCCCTCCTGTGACAAATATCCAGCATTGTGCCAGGCACTTTGGCTCTTAGTAAGTGTTGATTGTATGAAGGAATTCACAAGTTTGTTGCTTGGGTAAGATATGTACAAATCAAATTACTGCAAATGTGGAGACTTTTTTTTAATTTCCTTTCCATTAAGGATTGCTGGATACTAACACACTAAATTTTGAGTGGTAAATATTTTATGGGTGACCTTTATACCCTAGTTGGCTGTGATTAGGAATCTCAGCAAGTTATCTAATAGAACAATACGGAGAGAGGAAAAAAATCAATATGCAAACTCCAAATTTAATTAATATTCACTCAAAATACAAAATGTGCCAGGTTCTTTGAAGGTACTTTTTTCACACATTGTTTCACTTAATTCTATGACTCAATTAGATTTTTATTATCTCCATTTTTATCAGTAAAGAGATTTAAGTAACTAAAAGCTTTCCTTAGCCCTCAGAAGTAAGGTGCCTGTTATCTGCACTTCTATTAGTTCTTCCTTCATATTTGGTTAATACTCTTAACCCAGGGCACTGCAGTTGTTTGTCATAATCAACATCTTCCTCTTCACCATCATGAGGTGAGCATGTATTATGAGTTAGATAAATAACCTCTTCTAAGCTAATTTCATAATAGCACTTTCTGATACATATTTTTGTTCTTATATGAACAGAAGAAAACACAGTTGAGGGTTTAAGTGGCTTTTCCAAGTTCATAAAGCTAGGAGAGGTATAGGCAGTTACTGATTTTAAGTCCCCTGTCTCCAGAGACCATGATCTTAAACACTGGACTACAGTGCTTCTTGTTGATTTCCTTCTCTGTCTGTTTCACAAAGCTGTCAACTGTTTAAAGGCAGGAAGCCTGTATCATTCCATTCTAAGACTTCACAATAGGTGTTCAATATGAGTTTGTTGAATTATCAGAAACCTTGCTTCCAAGCATACATTCTTTGCTAGATTTACTTGAGAACTCGAGAAACTCTCTTAGCTATTATGAGCCTTCAAGAAGATATTATATAAGCTGAAATTTTAAATATGACCAAGAGGTAAGTAGAAAAGGAAGAGATAAGCATTTCTAGAAGAGAACGTGGCATGATACAGTCAGAGGACAGTTCCTAAATAGGTATGGCTGGAGGAAAGAAAAGGTGTGGGTGGGTAGAAAAAAGTGAGATTAGAAGACAGATTATTTACTGTGTACTGTGATAAACCAAAATGTCTTAATTTTGTTTTTCTTCATGAATGGTCAAGGAAACAAATGAAGGATTTAAGCAGAGAGTAACATGATACTGTCTTGCATGTTGGAAACATTACTCCTGTGGTAACATAAAGAATGGATCAGAGGACAAGAGTGGAATATCCTAGGCAAGAAATTAAGTACTTTAGCCAAAACTAAGGCAGTGGGGGTGGGCATGGAGAATAAGGGGGGGCAGATATCATGAAGGTGGAATCTAAAGAACACCATGACTGATTAGATGTGGAAGAGGGAAGAGTTAAAGATGGCTCCTAGATTTCTAGCTCAAGTGACAGGGTGGTTGTTGGGGGATATCTACAAAAAGTAGCCTTATCGGAAAATCAGTTTTTTGAGCAAAATAATTAACTTTTGGATACTAAGCAGGGAGGTAGATAAATACATCTTAGCTGAACATAGAGATTTGGGCTGGATGGATAGCCTACCTTACTGGGGGTGGGAAAATGTCACCAGTGAAAGCATGAAGAATGTAAAAAGAACAGAGAGGGCCAGAGGACATAACCTTTTGGGGAAAAGGTAATACATAGTTGTGTGGAAGAAAAGAATTACAAGGAGCAGACTGGGTAGCCTGGACATAACTGAGGAGAAGAAATTTTCAAAAGAAGGCATGATTTAGTGTTGGATACTGTAAAAGGATAAAAATTAAACCGAAAAGGTCTACCTGACTATTGTTCTATATTAATCTGGCCTGTAAGAAGATTTGACACTACTTTAGCATGTGGCTTCTTTTCTACTGAATTAGACAAGGTGAAGGTAATTATTTTCTGTGGACCAAAACAATCTTAGAGGTAGTAGCACATGAAGCAAATCATACTCTGTGCTTTTTTCCTTACTTCCCTTCCCCAAGGGCTACACATTTTTATACAAATGGAATCTTGTCAAAATGAACAGCAAGAGTATCTTGATGAGGGACAGAATCACAAAAAGAAAATGTGTCTTAGAGACTGAGGCTGCAGGAGTGGGGATTTTCTTTCATATACATGAGACGATTATGAACAAGTATGAATATATGTACATGTGAACTTCAATGTCCTTTAGCATTTCTTGACAACTTCTCTATTTGCTTTCCATATAATTTCATCTCCTCAAAATGGAATGATAACCCTGATATATCAAACATGACTTCCTGCTCAGCTCTCTTCTTTTCTTCCTTTCTTCCCTTTTCAAATATTTACATGCAGTTGAAAGTCTGAATGTCCATTAAGCACATAATTAGTCTCAAGAGTTAACTTTAACAAAATACAAAATACATGTAGGAGAAAATAGTAATTCTACTAGATTTGTACTGAGATCTATTTGTTATTCTCGTGCAAAAAATCCTGCCAGTGCAGATGTCATCCCAGATGACTTATCACTTAAAAATGACAGCTGGGCAGGAGTAGAATATTTTACAGCTGTTTACAATGTATTTATATGTATTTAACACATTGAAAATAATTGGTGAAAATCACAAATTGACAAAATATACTGCATTATTCTTAAACATTAAATCAAAAGATTTCAGCAGGTATAGGAAAATAATAATGTAATTGTGTGTTTTCACTCAGGAAAGATTAAGTAAGTTGGTCAAGGTCACATAGACAATGAGTGATGGAGTTAGCATTAGAACCAACAGTCATGCCCTCAACAACCAGCTCTTTCACAGGCTCTTTGTGCTCACATTCCTAATGTGAAAAAAATGGTAAAGGAAGGAATCCATATGCAAAACATGAACTACCTCCTTATCCAATTTTCAATACAGGCATATGTGTAATACCTGAAAACTGAAATAGAATTGACGAGAATGTACAGGGATGGGAAATATGAATTAAAATATCCACAAAGTACCTGGGTTTACCTCCTTTCTGAAAGGACATTAACTGAGAGAATTGGGAACACGTGGAGAATGGAAATTTGGCAAGCCTAAACACTTAAAGAACTTGGAAAGAATTAGATGTATAAGCATGGAAGATATTTTTGTTCATAATGGGTTTCAGTGATGTGTGTGTGTGTGTGTGTGTGTGTGTGTGTGTGTGCATGCCCATGTGCTTGTACACATTTTCAAATATACTTTAAAGGCAGGCTCAATTTAATATTGTATCTTTCTTTTCCTGTTAGAAGTACAGGTGTCTTTTTGGTAGTGGGATGGAAGGAAATATCCGTATGGCCACACAGACTCAAAATCATTCCAAGGATCTCCAGTTAAATCCCAGTAAGAGCTGCTATTTTTCTGATGAAGGTGTAAAAGTGATAGAGGAAAACTAGAGTGCTGTTAAGATCCAAGCTCCAGGTTTGGTTCTATACTTGATAAAAATCTCTGCCCCTCAAACTTTGACTTGAGTTCATAGAATTTCTTGCATAAATTGTACTTTTTTATTAGTACACCTGGATTTGACATTAGCAAGCTCAGACACCTTTGGCAAGTTGTTTCATTCTTTTAGGGGTCAGTCTCTCCATCTGTAAAACAGGGTTAATAATAGTACATACTGTATTGTTGGAGAGGGGATCTAAGCTATGTTGAAATTTCTCAATGAATGTTAAGTACACTACCATCACTATTATGCCTGTTATTATTACCATCTTTAACTCTCATTGAATCTTACCATCAGACATTTCTGTCAAAAAATAAAGGTTCAGAACATATCAGGAAAAAAATATTTTCTCAAATTACAAAGTTTAAATTGGCACTATTTATATTTCCCAAAGTGGAAATACTGGCATACTCTTTAATTACTTCTTTACTCCCATCCACATACAAAGAGGTCACCATGTGCTATGAATTTATCTTCAAATAGCTCATGAATCTTACTACACTATTTTGTCTCTACTCTGGATATTGCAAGATGAATACTCCCAGTCTTTAAAAAAAACAAGCAAATAAACAACAAAAACCTCACCCTTGACCTTCCAACTGTCAAACCATATCTCTGCCTCTCTTTACAGTAAATGTCCTCAAAATGTCATCTATAATCACAGACTCTTCTATCAACCTTCAAATTTGTCTTGAACAAATGACTCTCGTGTTCCTGTCTACCATTCCACCAAAATAGTTATTGAGGTCACCTTTGTTATGCTAAGTCTAATTGCCAATTTTCAGTCTTAATCACCCCATTTGCAGCTTTGTCAGAGGTGATCATTCCCTCTTTCTCCCAACTCTCTGAACTTGGCTTCTTGGCACCAGGCTCTTAGGACACTACTTCCCGATCTCTCCTATACTCATCACTACTAATTTCTCCAACTTCTGAAACTGATTACTCCAATTCTATGTCTTTGAACCTTCTTGCTTCTTGCTTCCCTATCTACACCACTACTCAGGTAACACTATCTAGTCTCTTGTTTTAAAAACTATGTAGCACAAAAACTGACACATAGATCAATGGAACATAATAGAGAACCCAGAAATGGACCCTCAACTCTATGGCCAACTGATTTTCAACAAAACAGGAAAGGGTATCCGGAAAAAAGACAGTCTCTTCAACAAATGGTGCTGGGAAAATTAGATGGCCACAAGCAGAAGGAAAATGGACTGTTTCCTATACCATACACAAAATTAAACTCAAAATGGATGAAAGACTTAAATGTGAGACAGGAATCCATCAAAATCCTAGGGGAGAACACAGGCAGCAACTTCTGTGACCTCAGCTGCAGGAACTTCTGGCTAGAAACATCTCCAAAGGCAAGGAAAACAAAAGCAAAAATGAACTATTGGGACTTCATCAAGATAAAAAGGTTTTGCACAGCAAAGAAAACAGTCAACAAAACTAAAAGGCAGCCTAAAATAGAAGAAGAAATTTGCAAATGACAGATCAGATAAAGATCTATAAAGCATTCATCAAACTCAACACCCAAAAACCAATCTAGTTAAGAAATGGGCAGAAGACATGAATAGACATTTCTCCAAAGAAGTCCTACAAATAGCCAACAGACACATCAAAAAAAAAAAAAAAAGAAAGAAAGAAAGAAAGAAAGGAAGAAAGAAAGAAAAAATGCTCTACATCACTCAGCATCAGGGAAATACAAATCAAAACCACAATGAAACACCACCTCACACCAGTCAGAATGGCTAGAATTAAGAAGTCAGGAAACGACAGATATTGGCAAGAATGCAGAAAAAGGGGAACCCTCTTACACTATTGGTGGGAATGCAAACTAATACAGCCAATCTGGAAAACAGTATGGAAGTTCCTCAAGAAGTTAAAAATAGAGGGGCACCTGGGTGGCTCAGTGGGTTAAAGCCTCTGCCTTTGGCTCAGGTCATGATCCCAGGGTCCTGGGATCAAGCCCCGCATCAGGCTCTCTGCTCAGCGGGGAGCCTGCTTCCCCCTCTCTGCCTGCCTCTCTGCCTACTTGTGATCTCTGTCTGTCAGATAAATAAATAAATAAATAATCTTTAAAAAAAAAAAAGAGAGAGAGCTACCCTATGACCCAGCAATTGCACTACTAGGTATTTACTCCAAAGATACAAATGTAGTAAACAGAAGGGGCCCCTGTACCCCAATGTTTATAGCAGCAATGTCCACAACAGCCAAACTATGGAAAGAGCCCAGATGTCTGTCAACAGAGGAATAGATAAAGAAGATGTGGTATACACACACACACACACACACACACACACACACAGGAATATTACTCAGCCATCAGAAAGGATGAAATCTTAACATTTACATCACATGGATGGAACTTAAGGGTATTATGCTGAGTGAAATAAGTCAGAGAAATACAATTATCATATGGTTTCACTCATATGTGGAATAAAAGAAACACTGCAGAGGATCATAGAGGAAGGGAGGGAAAACTGAATGGGAAGAAGTCAGAGAGGGAGAAAACCATGAGAGACTTTAACTACAGGAAACAAACTGAAGGTTGCTGGAGGGGAGGTGGGTGGGGGAATGGGGTAACTGGGTGATGGGCATTAGGGACTGCATGTGATGTGATGAGCAGTTGGTGTTATACACAACTGATGAAACACTGACCTCTCGATCTGAAACTAATGATGTACTACATGTTGGCTAATTGAATTTAAATTAAGAAAAAGCTGTCATCTACTAAAGAAGCAACTAGGATTTAGTGTGATAAACGTTATCATTGCGTAATACAGGGCAGTCTAGCTCCTCATTCAGACTTAGTTGTTATGGAAGATTTATTGATCCTGTGCATATCTAAATTTAGACATAAAGACAAGTAGAACATAGTATGAGCAATGCAAAGGTATTTGGGAAAATGAAGATGGAATGGAAAAAGTTACTTTGGGACCTAAGAAGAAGATATAACAGGTTTAGAGTACAGAAAGCTAGGGATTTTGATCCCAAGAGCAATGTGAAACTAGTACAGAATTTTAAGCAGAAGAATGACATGCACTATTTCAAAATTTAGAAACATCACTCTGGCTGCAGTAGAAAACAGAAAGTTGGGTGCCATTGAGAAATTGTAGGTAAAGATTGTAGGTAAAAGATATTATTTCAGGTCTCTGCTGAAAAGTCACCTTATCAGTAAGCTTTCCCTCTTATTTTTTTTTAAAGATTTTTTATTTATTTATTTGACAGTTGGAGATCACAAGTAGACAGAGAAGCAGGCAGAGAGAGAGGAGGAAGCAGGCTCCCCCAGAGCAGAGAGCCCAATGCGGGACTCGATCCCAGGACGCTGGGATCGTGACCTGAGCCGAAGGCAGAGGCTTTAACCCACTGAGCCACCCAGGCGCCCCCCTGTCTCTTCTTATAAAATAATAACTCTCTACCTTACTCCAACCCTGATATTCCTTATATTCCTTAATCTGTTTTATTATTTTCCCAACACAGTCTGACAAATTATATATTTCCTTATGTATTTTCATTTCTTTTTTTTTTTTTAAAGATTTTTTTTAAATTTATTTATTTCTCAGAGAGAGAGAGAGGGAGAGCAGGCAGAGCGGCAGGCAGAGGCAGAGAGAGAAGCAGGCTCCCCACTGAGCAAGGAGCCCGATGCGGGACTCGATCCCAGGACCCTGGGATCATGACCTGAGCCGAAGGCAGCGGCTTAACCCACTGAGCCACCCAGGCGCCCCATGTATTTTCATTTCTTTATGTTATTCTCCCTCAACTAGAATGTAAGCTCCTGGAGGGCAAGGAACGTGTTTTGGTTACTGCTAGATTCCCTGTACCTAGGAGAGTGCCAATGTCAATAAATATTTGTTGGATGAAGAGAGAGTTTTTTAAATGCATGGAATCAATAGTACCACTGCTCTATTTCAGGACCTCATCTCTCCCCTTAGGTCAATGCCTAACTCCCATGAGACTTTCCTCTATCTTCAGTTCACTTTTTGTACTGCCAGAGTCATCTTCCTAAGGGTAAATCTTGGTGCCTTAGTTCCCATAGCCAGCTTTCTATAGCCTTACAACATCTATAGAATTCAATTCAAATTCCAGGCAAGGGCCAGGATCTATCTGGTCCACATTATCTATATTCTAGCCGTACCAAATTCTTCTGTGAATTCCCCTAGTAAACTGTTATGTCTTGTTCAACTATACATTATCTAGTCATCACCAAACTCACAGTTTTTTGGATATTGTAGATATTTAATAAATGTTCAAAAATGAGCAAATGAATGAATGAAGTAATTCTATTTGACATACTATCATTACTACCCTGCCTAAAATGACTCTTCCTCACTTCTCTACTTGGAAATTCTTCCAAAATCTTTAAGATCTAGATCATATGTCACTTTCTATCGATGGGTAGCCTGCCTGGATTCCCCTGAGCAGATATAGTCATTCTCTCCTTTGGGCTCTTTGTTAATATTTCGTATAAAACCTTCTTGAATATTAGCTTCATGAAAACAGGGTCTTTATCATTTCTCTATCTTCAAGGCCTAAGCTAGTACCTGACACATAGCAGTTGCTCAGTAAATTTCAGTTTAGTGAGTAATTCTCACCATACACTTTCGAATTTTTCTAACAAATATGAAGCCTCTATTATATCATGAGTAACCAGAGGGTAGGGACTCTGACTTATTTCACTGAAACAGAATGCTTGTCACAAGTATCATCCTATAAGTATTGTCTGAATAAATAGGATTTTTATAATAAAATTTCATTTCATTCATACATTAAGGCGCGACATTATTCTACACACACTTGCTGTTAAAATGTGTTTTCTCCCTCTTTCCAAGTTACTCATTAAGATACTTGAAAATTAATTATAGGTCTTCAGGAACTATCAGCATTCCTTCCAGTGACACCTCAAATAACTTAGTCTCCCCTGGCACTTAGTCCATGGCAACTTCACACATGCCATATGCATGGCTTACATCTCCTATCAGATTCACAAACTAACCTGATCATACTCTAAATACACTTAGCCTTGTCTTCTTGCTACACTGCCTTTTCTACTATGGCTTAACTGCCATGAGATAGGAAGTTGAAAGAGGGGGAGACCTGGGAGCTAGCTCCCATCCTGCAATGCCCACATTTTTCATCTATATATTCCAATCTGGGCTGAAGAAAAGCAAGAGAGCAAAAGCAAATAGCAACAAAGCCAGTCACGTGCCTGCTGGCACCTGCGATCAGTCCTCCGTGTCTCCATTTGTCTCCTATGACTGAGAAGAAGAGAAGGCAGCAATCTTCTGGACTATCATGAGTAAAATAGAATCCAGGAGCCTAGCTAGAAATATGAAATGCAAGGGATATAGAATCATAAGCTGGAGCAGGACAAGGGAAGAAAGAGCCAGGACTTGATGGATCCTCATTTTTTTCTATAAACAAGAGTCTTTGAAATTGGGATGTATAATCATGTTAGAAAGCCTTTAATTTAAAACGAACTAGTGAATTTGAAACAAAGGAAAAAAAAGTCTGGTGATAATTCAAGGATTTAGGCATATCAAGAGAATCTTTCCTTCTATAATACATTTTCTTGAAATAAATCTGTATTCACAGAGTTGTTCTAAAGTATTTCAGCATTTAATTTCATTTTAAATTACTGAAGAAAGAAATTTTGGCTGATAGAAACCCAGCCACATGGGCACAGCAAAATAATAGCTAAATAGGAATATGAAAAACACACGCAGGACACAACCATCTTCTTTTCTTTTCTTTCTGGCAGAGACAGCACCTAGGATAGAGACTGAAAGGCCAGATACTCACTTTCTCTGTTTGCCTTGTAGTTGGGGCCCAGCTATATGACCCATTCTGGTCCAAAGGACCTAAAGAGAGGTCTGCTGTGTGAGAGGCTGGAGGATAAAGTGCAGAGTTCTGAGAGAAGCTTAACTCTGTATTGGACATGGTTGTGAGGACGTGATACAATGTTGTCAGGCAACGTCACTGTCAAACTGAGGATGGTGGACCTCAAGCATGGCAAGAGCCTTAGTCCTCACTGACTTCAGTGAGCCACAGAGCCATTCCACAATCCACCTCTTATTATGCAGAGAGTAATACGGCCTCATTGCTTAAGTCCCTTGAAGTTCAGATTATTTTGTTACACTAAAGTAGCCAAAGTAGCCTACCTACTGATTAATCAAAATATGTTCGCAGGCCAGATTCTTCAAATATCAAATTCTGATAAGCAAGAACATTTTATTTGCTATTACTATACTTTTGCCCCGAGATAAGGAATGATTTCTATTTATCTTAGATTAAATATTTAATGTATTTATAGTGGTTATAGATATAAAATTAAGTGGTAATGTGATAAATAAGTTTATCATGGCTCCTGTTAGGACATAAATATTTGAATATATCAGGGTTTCTCAAAGTGTTTCTTGAAAGATTAGTTCCTAAAGATACTCCCAAAGAAAGTTGGCTTCATGGCTATGCATATTATATTATGTGCATATTATACTATAACCTGTTATAACCTGTTTTTATTATTATATTCTATATTATAATATATTATTATATTATATTTTATATTATGACCTGAGTTGTAAGGTTATTATAACCTGTTATAAAGTTTCAAGTACATATTAACATGAAAGATACTGAGAAGCCCAGCAGTTTAAAAACAAACAAACAAGTTAATTTTATTTGAATGATAATATCCCCCAATTTTTCAGATCCCCAAATCCCAGATAATAGAATTTAGCTAGATGTTTTTTGAAGTCCCTCTCTTTTCCAAGGTTCTATAATTAGAGACGCTCGCTAGTTGTGTTTGTTAGTTCTACTACTGTTACAGGACATAAGGCCCAGGCAACGCAGCAGTGGTCTTCTGGAAGGTTTTTGAGGGCAGATTTTGAACAAGTAGGTGCCCCATAATGTTTACTACCAACACACAAATGTACATTTTTCTCCCAGAACACTGGCCTCCTAAATCTTTCGTTATGTTTGTATATAAGGACGTAAGAAATTACAGATGGACCAGGCTCCCCTATGAATAGGCTACTTTGTAAAGGCCCTTCTCACTCTTGTAATCATCTAGGTTCTGTCCCTAACACAATAATTTGTAACTTGTGCCCATCTATTTTTTTTTTTTTTTTTTTTTTTTAGCTCTGCATTCTAGTTCTAGATAAGAGATTTAGTTGTGCTGCTCAGCTATCAAATTGGGGTAGTCTCTCCAGCTTTCTGGGCCTCAGTTTTTCTATCTTTGTAAAACCAAACTTGGATATTCAACACTCATTATCTGGTGTTGTCAAATTTTTCAGTTTGTGGCTACCTAATTCAGCTGGTTAATTTGTGCTCCCAATAATGTCAAGTTTAAGAATTAAGTTCAATTTATAAGATGGTCCGAAAGTTAATAACATTTCAAGGATAAACTTTTTCTCTCTTCTTTTTTATTGGAAGAGAAATTCTATCAAATTTCTTAGTAATGACATGCTAAATGGTTGCTTGGAAAATACTGAAACAGAATGTAAATACTTCCAAATGTGCTTTTCTTTAAAAGCAAATACATTAATGGATACAGAATTTCAGTTTAGGAAGATCATGAAGTTCTAGGGATGGGTGGTAGTGATGGTTGCATAGCAATTGTGAATGTACTTAATGCCATTGAGCTATATACTTAAAAATGGCTAAAATGGTAAACTTACTTATATTTTAACAAAATTTAATAAGGTGAGTGAAACATTATGAAAATTATGTTTTCTTCCCCATCTCTTAACATATGAGAAAAATGACATGAATAGAATTTTCTAAATTCAAAATTTTAGTATAATTCCTTTAATTAAAAAAAGTATCCACACAATAATTCATTTAACAAATATTCACTAAGTACGTTAATGAAATGAAGGAGGTGCTCCCTCAGCACAGAAATAAAAGGAGTTTCATTTGTTCCTAACCTGGATTATTTTATACAAAAAGCTTAAAATATTCGATAAGAAATATAGTCACTAAATCGTAAATGGTATCCTCATTGGAAAAGTAGAATAGAGTAGTAGTAATCAACTATAGAAGACTCTAGAGTCAAAAAGATTTGGGAACCAATATTAACTGTACAACCTTGAGCATGTTGTATACCCAAAAACTACTGGACACCATGAAATCTTCCATGAATGGTGTTTTACACTTGATCTTAGCCAAAAGGCCGAGAAGCGATGATGAATGGTGTTTTAAAATTATATGAGACACCCAAGGAAAAGAACAACATATAGTGTGTGTTTGATATTTGGCAAACATTTAGTAAATGTTATTTGTGATTATTATTACTACACTGCTATTTAAATTTTTTAAATTTTTATTGTGGTAAAAACACAATGTATCTGCTTTCTTTTTTTTTTAAATATTTTATTTATTTATTTGACAGAGAGAGAGATCACAACAAGGCAGAGAGGCAGGCAGAGAGAGAGAGAGGAGGAAGCAGCTCCCCGCTGCGCAGAGAACCCAATGTGGGACTCGATCCCAGGACCCTGAGATCATGACCTGAGCCGAAGGCAGAGGCTTTAACCCACTGAGCCACCCAGGCGCCCCCATATCTGCCTTCTTAACAGAATTTTTCGTGTATAATACAATTATCATTAACTCTCTGAAAACCACCATTTGACCCTTTCAGACACTTGATGTACATGGAATTATACAATATTTTTCCTTCTGTAACAGGCCTATTTCACTTAGCATACTGCCCTCAGGGTTCATTCATATTGTCACTGATTGTAAGATTTCTTTTTTAATGACTGAATAATTATATATCTATATCTAGCTCACAATTTTTTACCCATTCATCCACTGGTGGACATTTAGTTTGCTTCCAAATCTTGGCTACTGTGAATAGTGCTGTAATGAACATGGGAGAACTAGTATCTCTTTGAGATCCTGATTTCAACTCTTTTGGATAAATACCCAGAAGTGGGTTTGATGAATCATATGGTAGTTCTGGTTTTAACTTTTTGAGGAATCTCCATATAACTTTCTATAGCAGCCACACCATTTTGCAATCCCACCAAAAGTATACACGGGTTTCAAATTCTCTACATCCTTGCCAATGCTTACCATTTTTTTCCCCTTTTAGTAATAACCATCCTTACAGGCCTGAGGTGATATTGTGGTTTTGATTTATATTTCTCTGATGGGGAGTGATGTTCAGTATCCTTTCATACACTTGTTCATCATTTGTATATCTTCTTTAAAGATATGTCTATTCAAGTGCTTTGCTTATTTTTTAATTGAGTTATTAAGTTTTAGTTTTGGCTTTTGTTTTGCTATTGAATTGTAGGAGTTTTTAATGAATTTTGGAACTTATCCCTTAGCTGATACATGGTTTGCAAATATTTTCTCCCATTCCGTAGGTTGCTATTTCATTCTGTTGATTATTTCCTTTGCTGTACAGAAACTTTTCAGTTTGAAGTAGTTCCACTTCTCTACTTCGCTTTTGTTGCCGTGGCTTTGGTGTTACACCAATGAAGTCATTGCCAAGACCAAGGTCATAAAGTTTTTCTTCTATGTTTTCTTCTAGGAATTTTAGTTTTGAGTCTTACATTTAAGTCTTTAATCCATTTGGAGCTGATTTTTTTGTATAATGTCACAAAGAGCACCAAATTGCCAAAATGATCCTGAGAAGGAAGAACAAAACTGGATGCATGATATTTCTTGATGTCAAAATATACTATAAACTTATAGTCATTAAAACAGTGTGGCACTGGCATAAAGACATACATACAGAACAATGGAACAGAATACAGAACCCAGAATCAATCTTTCTGTGTATGGTCAAATGATCTTTGACAAGGGTTCCAAGAGCACACAATGGGGAAAGGACAGTACCTTAAACAAATGGTGTTGGAAAAACTAAATAACCACATGCAAAACAAAATTAGATCATTACCTCTCTTACCATACACATACAAAGTCCACTCAAAATGGATTAAAGACTTAAATATGGGTTTCATTTTAAATGAAAATGCAAACCTCCTAGAAGAATTAAGTGCTTTAAAAACAATCTAGAGAGGGACACCTGTGTGACTAGGTCGGTTAAGCGTCTGTCTTCGGCTCATGTCATGATCCCAGGGTCCTGGGATCAAGTTTAGTATCTGGGTCTCTGCTCAGTGGGGAGTCTGCTTCTACCTCTGCCTGTTTCTCCCCTTGCTTGTTCTCTCTTGTTTGCTAGCTTTCTCTCTCTCTGATAAATAAATGAATAAAATCTTAAAAAAAGAAATCTATAGAGATCACTGAATGGATCACTAGTTCCTTGAGAATAGGGACCATATTTATTATTTCAGTATTTCACAAGTCTTAGAAGAATGCCAATAGCATCATAGGTATTCATAGAAAATTAATAGTTGGGTGCCTTGGTGGTTCTGTGGGTTAAGCCTCTGCCTTCGGCTCAGGTCATGATCTCAGGGTCCTGGGATTGAGTCCCGCATTGGGTTCTCTGCTCAGCAGGGAGCCTGCTTCCTCCTCTCTCTCTCTCTGCCTGCCTCTCTGCCTACTTGTGATCTCTCTCTGTCAAATAAATAAATAAATTCTTAAAAAAAAAAAAAAGAAAATTGTTAAAGAATTTATCAAAAATTGATCTGGGTATAAACTTAACCACTGGAATTCATGAAGAAACATCTAGTGAGACTCCTAATTAATGCATCTAGTTACATGAAAATTGTGGTGACAGCGGTGTTTACTTCTTTTTACATTTAATATACTATTTCACATCTACAAATACTATATAAACCTGGTATTTGTATCTCATGGTAATTTTCAAAAGAAAATCCCTCAAAACTTCAGTTCCAGAGATGCCTGGGTAGCTCAGTTGATTTAGCCACCTACTCTTTTTTTTTTTTTTTTAATATTGTATTTATTTATTTGACAGAGAGACACAGCGAGAGAGGGAACACAAGCAGGGGGAGTGAGAGAGGGAGAAGCAGGTTTTCCACCAAGCCGGGAGCCTGATGTGGGGCTCGATCCCAGAACCCTGGGATCATGACCTGAGCCGAAGGCAGACGCTTAACGACTGAGCCACCCAGGTGCCCCTAGCCACCTACTCTTAATTTCAGCTCAGGTCATGATCTCAGGGTCCTGGAATGGAATTCCACATCAGGCTCCATGCTCAGCAGGGATTCTATTTGAGGATTTTCTCTCTCCTCTCTCTTTGCCTCTCCCCTTGCACTCTCTCTCTCTCTCTCTCTCTCAAATAAATAAATCTTTAAGAAAAAAACAAGCAAACACTTCAGTTCCAGAGGTTTTAATAATGATAACACAGGTCATCACTTTCGACTACATGTGAATGTAATTCTCTTTCAAATGCCCAAGGAAAAACCTTTATGTTGACCCTATAAAAAGAATGATCACTGACCAAGCCAGCCACTTAAAACTCACCAGCTATTTTTCAGAGTACTCAGGAGATCTTTAATTAATGTGGTTCAACAGTAAACACCAATTAAGAAACAGTTAAGTACGGTTTAGAAGTCTTTTTTCTCTCTTTGAGAAACTTTGGGATTCTTAAAAGGTAACATGGTTCTAAATCCACCTCATCAGCCTCTCTCTTCAGCCTACACTGCAACAGCAAAATTTATAAATGTCCTGGCTTCACTGACAAATATATAAGACAACAGGAGAATAAGACTATTCAAATTAAGTAGAATAAAAATTGTTAACAAGACTGAGATCCTCAATTACAGGTATAATAAAACAGGTAGCAGCCATGGCCCTCTCCTGAACTTTTGCCCCCACCCACCACTGGAAATATGTTTTCTGGTTAATTTGTCAGTATTGTCCTCAAACAAAGAGCCCCTTTTTATTGACAGGTGCAGACAAAGCTTGCAAAAGCTACACAAAAAGGACTCAATAAAAAAAGAGAGATGGCCTTGCTGAGAAGGTAGTTCTTTCTGATTTTCTGTAATAGACTTCACTTTGCTATGAAATTAAATTTATAGTATATCTGCTAGACACTGGGACTCCAGCAAAGCTTCGCTATTCCCTGACTTGACATTAAAGCAGGCGTTTTCATGGGGAGGCCATTTCAAGCCAAATAACTGGTTATGTGAACCGTTTACAGAAAGCCTTTATTTAAAAAGAAAATGGATAGGCACTGTCATTTCCAGAAACTGTTAGTATACAGGCACACATTCAAATTTTGTTTTCCTTTGAGAATACCGCTAAAAAGACAGATGTAACATTAGACAATGGGAAGCTTTCTGGCCTACTACAACACCTCTATGTTTATTATTCTGACTCATAATCTAGCATTTATCGGGTGGCAGGCTGCAAATGGAACAGCACAATCCTATTTCAATAGTGGGTGATCCCATCATAATAAAAATCTAGCCGGTGATTTCAGCTCTGGAGTGGGTATTGCATCAGGTGGTGTGGAGTGCTGAACATAATCCATGAAGGGATCTACATCAGGAGCGTACTCACTCCTGAGCCTGGGAAAAACTACCCAGCCTACAAATATAGTCTTGTGGTAAAATGAGCATACTGTGTTTTGGGCTTGTACTGGGGCTTCAAATTCCATTTATGCTACCAACTTCCATTTATGCAACCAATTTCAAAGTTAAAAGAAATAAGAATTAAAAAGTTAAACAAATCAAGAAAAAAACTTTCAGGGGTCAGGTTGGGGAAAGGTGGGGGGGAACACTTATCACATATTCGAAATCATACAATTATCAGATAAAACTTTAGGTCTTACTTAAAGGTCTGAAGTGACAATGTCAGAAGATTCAGTCATGCTACAAAACATAAGAAGAATGGGGAAAAGTAGCTTATTAAGGATCATTAATTAAAGTATTTAAAAAGTAGTCAATTCCTTACTTGGTATAGCTCCTTGAGATGATCTGGTTCAACTTCTCATTGATAAATGGCAAGGCTAAGGCTTAAGTGAGTGAGCTATCTAATAATAAACCTGTACCTTGGATCCCCAACTCAATCATCTTTCAACTAGGATATATAGCTTCCAAAACAGAAACGGATCTGATAATAATAATCAGATTCAAGCCTTCTAAGGATCTGGAACTCTAATCAAGTTAATTCCTAATAGTTTCTCAAAATAATTTCTTTTGTTTTAAAACTTAATGTCACCCAAGCACCACGTTCTAAACATTGACTTAACTACTCTATATCACATGATATACAAAAAAACTAAAACAAATCTTAGAACATGGACAGCTTAGCAACATCAAAACAATGATTAACACAATTCATCTAGGCAAGAATTAGGTGAAGACAAATGAAAGCTAGCCATGACATTGTCTTTGTAGGATTAACCAAAGTGGGTTCCTCACAACAAAAAAAAACTCATTAAGCATCCCTATTGCTCAGCCTGGACACTGGGACTGGTGGCATAACTGCATTTGGTGGAAAACAGGCCAACCCACCTGGCATACAAGTATAATGAATGGACCTGCTCTTCTGAGAAGAAGCTTTGGGCCAAACTTTGACAAAGATACATGGAATATGGGAACTAGAAGTTATCTCCGTGGGCTTGGGTTTATTACCTCATTACGCATGTGAGAAAAGAGTTTGCAGGTTTTCTTTGAGTTCATAGTTCATTGTGCAGATAATTCCCTTTTACAGAATAAGTCTAAGACCTAAACACTATGTATTTAAATAAAGAACACAGAAACAAATCAAAAGGAAATTTTTGACAAATATTTGATGTGGAAAGACTATTTTACTCTGAATAGCTGATCTGAATTCATATTCTGTGAGTTCTGAGCTTTGTGTATTTGAATCGCCATTCTTTTTTCTGTAAAATGGGAATAGTATGTTTTCATAAATTTTAAGGATTAAATGATAGATTATATTTGGAAGTATTTTGAGACCATAAACTGGTGCACAAACACGATCTTTATTGCCTAATCTCTTCTGGGAAAACCCATTTTTAAAGTAATATATAATGCTATTTATGGCAAAGATGACAGGGCATAATGAAGGACATAAAGCATAAAGCATGTTGATAGCTTTGGAAACATTGTCATTTGGTGTGGCTGCATGAATATCTAGCAAGAAGGGTCTACTACAGAAATTTGCAAATATTTGTAGATATACAACCTCTCTTGAGTGTTTGATAAACCCTTTGGATGACATCCCGAGAAAAATGTACATAATATGCATGTAAGCACAAGACTTTACATAAAATTCCAAGTATTTCCAAAAAAAATCAGGTTAAGAACATTGTACAAAGCGAAACTGTTAATGAAAAGAGAATCATCTGCCTAATTTGGAAGTCCTTTTGTTTTGTTTTGTTTTGTTTTGTTTACAAGGCACTTCACACCATAAACCAAACAGCATTCTAAAAGTCACCTTGAATTCAAGTTCCAAATACTAAGTTCCCTCCATCTACTTAAAATGAAAAGAATAATGGAATGTATATGATTATTCCAGGTCCAATTTAACAAAACAAAACAAAACAAAATTAATAAAACAGACAATGTAAATCCTTGTACACTTCTGAACTAGAAATCATAGATCAAAGAATAAAGAGAAGTGATTGTAATTAAAAGAAATCAATGTAACTAGAGGCATTTTGAAAATTCTAAAATGTTGAGCATGCATGATGCATTAATTAATTTTAATACCGGTTAAAATTTGGAAATTTCTTCTATTGAATAGACAAACATCATTACTGACTTAATTCTAAGAGCCAATGAATCACATTATTGTTTACAAATTACATTAATACATTCAAATATGTATTCTGATTTGTGCATGGGTAATTCATGATTGACTGAACGTTTACTAGTTATTTCTATCTAAAACCACCTTGTAGCCGAGTCCTAATTATTGCCATACTTACTATAACTGAATGCTTCAGAACAGTCACCTCACATAAGAAGGCAATTTGTAAGATCTCTTCAACCTTTACTTGAAGAGTCTTTTATTATGATGATAAAGGGCCTGGAAACCACATCATATGATGAACAGCTCAAAGAACTCTACTCACATTATGCTATTGTGAGTACCTCTATTAGCACTTCTTCCTCTACTCTAATTATTTGTTTATATGTCTGTCTCCCCATCTAGGCTGTGAAATTTTCCAGAAAAGGGGCTGTGTTTTATTCTTTTTTGTATCCATATGTCTGAACATACAACCTAATATATGTTGGCACTCAATAAATCTTGTAACAGAAGGAAGAAATTTAATCAAATAGTAGATTAGTTACAAGGATGAAGATTTGACTCAACATAGGACAGAACACTAAAAATTTGTTGTGTCATAAGAGTAGAAGTTGTGCAGATCTTGTATTTGTTCTGTAGCTACATAACCAAGAAGGTATAGGTAGGAAGTCCTAGTTTTGGTACAGGATTGTGTGAGAAAACTACTGGAATGTACAACTCTGAACTTCCATCACTTTGCAAAGACTGTGTGTTGATAGTATATTACACATCCTTCCTTGTTATCCATGCTGATGTTTTCAAAATGCTTTTTATCCATTATTTTTTACATCTTTCCAAATTCTTCTACAAAAGAAAAAAGATAAAAATGTAAAGCATTCCAGAACTACCTAAAGATAAAGTGTAGCAATATAATATATATCAGACTATGAGAAATGAACAATTGTTAAATATATAATTGTGAAAAAAATTGTTACCCTCAATGCCTGAATTTGATTTTTTTGATCATATGAGCAACTTAAATGAACTTGATAACAATTTAAAAACTTCAACAGATACAAATCTACAGTTTGCAAGCATGACTTTGTCAGGACAATTGTCTTCCAGAAAGGATTTTTTAAAGTGTGTCCTTTGTTCACTGTACTCATCAAAGGGTTAGAAACTCTGAGAAGTTTAGATAAATGAAATATTACCTCACTGATGTAGTGCATAAAACACTGAACTAGAAGCTGAAAGACAAACTTTCCCATTAAAAAATCTTCTGTCCACTTGGATTCTAAACTAGACATACTCAGTTTAGAGAGATCTTTCCACTTCAAATCTTGATATATGAACAAACAGAGAAATAAATATAGCAGTTAAATCTGGAGCCTCATGAAAAAAGATGTCCTATATAAAAGCATAAATTGTAAAACAAAGTTGGAGAGCAAAATAAACACCTCATTTCAAAAAACCTGAGTCCAAAGGCTCCAAACAGAAGGATGTGTACATTATTTTGACTCTCTGAGGTGAGAAAAGCAATGACTAAGGGATAATCATCATGAAGAACCAGAATAAGAGCAATGAAACAGAAGCATCCTGCAAATGTGTGAGTCAGTCCCAAGAGGTGAATTTCTTTTTAAGATTTTATTTATTCATTTGAGAAAGATAGAGCATGGCTGGGGGGGAGGGGGGCAGAGGGAGAAGCAGACTGCCTACTGCACAGGAGCCTGACACAGGGCTCCATGCCAGGACCCCTAGATCATGACCTGAGCCAAAGGCAGACGCTTAACCAACTGAGTCACCCAGGCACCCCCAAGAGGTGAATTAAAACATAGAGGACCAGATTGATACTAAGTCTAAGTCAGATCTAGAAGCCAGGAGGTAAGCTAACTTTACATAAGAACACACTTGTAAATAAGGCTCTCTGCCCTGTTTCCTATAGCAAACTAGAAAAATTTTGAGCAAACCTGTTTCAGGTCTATCAATGAATCCTAGTCCTTACCAAAAGGAAAGGGAAGATGCTATGATCAACTCAAATGTTGAGATATGCTACAGGCTCCACACTTGGGCAGTGAAGAGTAGAGTGTGCTCTCTCCAGCTGATTCTGGGCTCTGGAGGTAGCTAGAACTGTGTATTGGCACTAAAAAGGATCTCAGATTCACACAATCAATCAGAGATGATATTCAAAATACTCAACAGCTAGAATAGCACAAACATGTACTAATTAGAACAGACACTCCAAAATCAAGATACCACCTATGAAAAACAGTACCAGGGTACACTACGTACGTATGTCCTGATTATTAGACCTGTAATCAACTCCTGAACATGGCTCTTAGCATGAAAAGGGCCTCTCTTACTTTGAGTCACCACCAAAAGGTCCATCATATCCTGAACTTCTTTTATATTTTCAGAGTCTACCTGAAGTTTATTTTATCATATTTTTAGAGAAGGGAATAAGGCAGATCCTATATGGTAGGAACAGGATATTATTTGCCCCAAGTTCTAGAAATATATAGAATAATATACAAGATAGGAGAATAGGGGCACCGGGGTGGCTCAGTGAGTTAAGGCTCAGCCTTTGGCTCAGGCCATGATCTCAGGGTCCTGGGATTGAGCCCCGCATTGGGCTCTCTGCTCAGCGGGGAGCCTCCTTCCCCCTTTCTTTCTGCCTGCCTCTCTGCCTGCTTGTGATCTCTCTTTCTGTCAAGTAAATAAATGAAATCTTAAAGAAAAAAAAGGTAGAATAAATATGAAAAGGAGTAAATGTAACATAAATAAGGATATAGAAGCTTTATCAGAATAACCATGGAAGTGAGGGGAGCAAACTCACAGTTATTTGTTTGGTCATTTTATTGGTCTGTTTTTAATCACTGGATTGGCCTTTAAAGTCAATGAATCCATAAGAAGAATCATATCTATTTTACTTAAGAAGCATTGTATCCCTATGCTTGAAACATAGTAAAAGCTCAGTAAAATATTTTATTCTCTCAGTTTTTAATGAATAAATACACACACACACACACCACATTTTTTGAAGATTTTCTATTTCTCGCAATATGACAGTTTAAATAATTTGTTTAACCCTTCTCCTGGAAAAAAAAAAAAAACAACAGCAACAAATTCTGAATAAAACATTGTTTAAACATTTGTTGGATACAGTGATAATTTAGTAAGAAAATAAGGCATAATCTGAAGTGAAAAATTAAGTGAAAGCAGGATCTTAAAGAATAAAGACAGTTTTACAAAATCTAGTGAATTTGAACCTTGGGTTTTGGATTTCTCAGGGCATGTGCAAAAAGCAACAGGGCACAGGATCTGTTCAAGAACCAGAATCTAATGGAAGCACTCCCATCTCCTTCTTAAAGTTGGTCTTCAAAGGTTGCAACCACAAGATAAAGGTAATCTAGAAATATTTCTCCACTGTCACCTACAAGAAAATAATATCTTAACAATTCAAACTTGGGTCTATTTGCGGGAAAACAAAAATTCCCCTAAGAATTTATCATTACTAAGTAGCCATCCTGGTTCTACAACCATAATTCTCAATAATTAGGGAATTAAAATAAAAAACAACAAGTCAAGGGACGCCTGGGTGGCTCAGTTGGTTAAGCAGCTGCCTTCGGCTCAGGTCATGATCCCAGCGTCCTGGGATCGAGTCCCACATCGGGCTCCTTGTTCTGTGGGGAGCCTGCTTCTCCCTCTGCCTCTGCCTGCCACTCTGTCTGCCTGTGCTCTCTCTCTCTCTCTCTTTCTGACAAAAAAAAAAAAAAAAAACTTAAAAAAAAAAAAAAAAAAAAAAAACAACAAGCCAAGAATTAAGTTTAAAGCAATGCTGGGTTGATAGTACCCACAAATAACTAGTAAGAGAAAAAATAAACTTTCTCTGAATAAACAAACCTTCAATCCAGGTTTCAAAGAATCTCACATTGCCAACAAATATGAGTATTTAGTTTTAAAAAAATCATAATAATTACAAATACACAGGGAAACAAGGCATCAAAAGAGAAAGCCAGCAGGCAAAAGAGAAAGAAAATAAAGTTATATGCATAAATATCTTAAATTTTGGAGTTAACAGGAAAAAAAATAACCTAGAAATAAAAGTTTATCAATTGAAATTAGAAACTCAATGGAAAGTTATAATAACAAATTAGACATAGGCAAGGAGGGGAATATTTCTTGGAATATGGAGCAGAAAATATTAGAATGTATCACAGAGAAATTTTTGAGATAAAGAATATAAAATAGAGTTTAAGAATAGGGGAGGATAGAGAGACAGATCTTAAATACTTCACATTTTTAAGGAGCTAGGACAAGGCATGAGGGAGAAGTAACATTTGAACAAATAATGGCAGAACATTTTCTAAGGCTGGAAAGACACCTAGTTACAGACCCAGGAAATCTAGCAAATTCCAAACTGTACATATGATAAGAAACTCAGTTCTAGAGAAGGAGAATGCCAAAGCAAAAATAAGATCTTAACAATAGTCAGAGAATGAAGATAGATCACCTGTAAAGGAGTAAGATTTAGACTGAAAATTGGAAGATAGAAGTCAGTGTAATCATATGGTAGCCGGAATTCTAATATTCCCTGTCCCAGGTAGACACGCACCTTCTTCTAGTTAATCAAACGTTGTGAAGTGTGACTTACATTTTGCAAATGTAACTAAGATCACGAATCAGTTGACCTTAAGATAGGGAAATTATCTAAGGTCTGCTTGACCTAATAATGATCTGAACACTTTAAATCTGGTATAGAGGTTACAGAGAGGAGAACTTAAAGAGTTGAAGCAAGGAACTCCATATAGCTAGTTTATAGGTGGAGGAGGCCACATGGACTGGGGTTGGCCACAAATCAGTAAAAGCAGCACCCAACAACTTATAAGGAATCAGGGAGAACCTCAGTCCTATAACCACAAGGAACTGAATTATGCCAATAGCAAGAATAAGCTTAGAAGCAGAATTTTCCCTGGAGTGTTCAAAAGAAAAGTTAGACTAGTATATACCTTGATTCAGCCTTTACCAATCCTGACTGACCATGCCAGACTTCTGACCTACAGAACAGGAACTAATAAATGCTATGTTTGTGGTAACTTGTTACACATCAACAGAAAATGAATACAAATGATACTTAAATGTACTGAAGCAAAATTATTGTAAAACAAAAATTCTACATCCAGTAAAAATACCTTTCAAAAATTAGGGCAAATGAGTCACTTTTTAAAAAATTTTATTTTATTTTATTTTATTTCAGTAATCCAAAATTCATTATTTATGCACCACACCCAGTGCTCCATGCAGTATGTGCCCTCCTTAATACCCACCACCGGCCTCACCCAACCCCCAACCCCTCTCCCCTCCAAAACCCTCAGTTTATTTCTCAGAGTCCACAGTCTCTCATGGTTTGTCTCCCCCTCTGATTTCCCCAAACTCACTTCTCCTCTCCATCTCCCAATGTCCTCCGTGTTACTCCTTATGTGCAAATGAGTCACTTTTAAGCAGAAAAAGATATCCATGAAAGAGTTTTTAATGAACACACCCTTGCTAATAAAAATTATAAAAAATATACTTTGTATATATTGATGGAAAGGGATCCAAATAGTGGTATGAGCTACAAGAAAGGATAAAAAAAACAAAGAAAATGGTAAATTTTCTAATATATCTAACCTGATATTAACCGTAGAAAATAAAATGAAATTAAAAATTATAGAATTAAAATATGTGACATTATAAGTCAGAGGGGTGATAATAACATTTAAGCCAGTATTTTTATAATTTGATTTAAAAACAATAAATGTAAAATTTCCAAGGGAATCTCTAAAAATACAAATAGAATGTATAAATTATAATCAATAATAGAGGAGAAATTTGAGATGAGAAAAGAGTAATAAATTTAAAAGGAGACAAAATAAGAGGGAAAGAAAGATTAAGGAAGATCAAACTGAAAACAAAAAATGATAGAAATAAAACAAATTAATCCAAGAACACTAACTAAATATCTTGGTTAAAGGCTGAAGATGGTAAGACTGAGTTTTTGAAAATTCAGCCACATGTCATTTTCAAGACATATGTTGAAAACATGAGGATGCAGAAAGATGGAAAATAAATTGTTGATAAAATAATTATTTATCAAAAGAAAACTGGTAAGTTTACTTTAGTAACAATGAAAGTATTATCAGGGATAAAAAAAATCCATAAATCAGGATCAAAATTTTATTTCATAAGAAGATATAATTTTGAGCTTATATGTATCTACCAAATTTTATTTCATAAGAAGATATAATTTTGAGCTTATATGTATCTACCAAAATAACCTTAAAATAACAAAGTACTCATGATGATAATTTCAATGAGGAGTAAACAAATCCAGCATCACACTGAAAGGTTATAACACAATTTTTAAGTAACTAATTCATTGAGTGGAGAAAATATCAAGAAGAATATAGAAGTTCTGAATGGAACATACTTTACTTTATCTAATGGCCAAGAAACTATTATACAAACCATCTTCTCCTATCACTAAGCAAATAAGTTAGAAATAAATAACCAAAAGTACTAGAAGTTTTTTTTCAAGAACTTGGGAATTAAAAAATACACTTTTTTTTTTTTTTTTTTTAATAGAGAGAGAGACCACAGGGGAGGGGGAGAGGCGAAGGGAGAGAGAGAGAAAGAATCTTAAGCAGGCTCCATGCCCAGCAAGAAGCCCAACATGGGCTTGATCTCTGACCATAAGAGCATGACCTGAGTTGAAATCAAGAGTTGCACACTTAACCAAGTGAACCACCCAAGTGTCCCAAGAAACAGACTTCTAATTAATGAATGGATCAATAATTAAATAAAAATTTAGAAGTTACTGTAAATGGTAAATTAAAATCTTATGAAAACCTGTAGGATACTGCTAAAGTGGTACCTCAAGGCACATCTATACCTTCAAATATTTATAGAAAAAAATGAAAATAAATGATCTAAGACTCTCTAGTTTATAAAAAGGAAAAACAAATAAAACCAAAGAATAAAGAAGGAAGGAAATAATGGAGATAAATGCAAAAGTAACAAAATGGAAAGCAAGCATACAACAGAGATTTTTTTAAGAAAATGCATCCTTACTGTGTTGGGTTTATATCATCAAGGTAAAGTTATTTAGTATTAGATGTCAACTGATATCATTCATCATATTAATCAATTAATGGAAATAAATTATATGTTCATCTCAATAGATATAGAAAAAGTATTTGATAAAATTCAATATTCATTTCATGATAAAAAACATTTACAAAAAAAAAATACTTGAGAATAGAAGAAAATTTCCTTAGCTTGATAAACATTATCTACCTAAAACTTGCACCAAATATCATACTTAAGTAAAACTTGAGTGGTAAAGATTTTTTTTTTTTTAAAGATTTTATTTATTTATTTGACAGAGAGAAATCACAAGCAGGCAGAGAGGCAGGCAGAGAGAGAGGAGGAAGCACGCTCCCTGCTGAGCAGAAAGCCCGATGCGGGGCTTTAACCCAGGACCTGGGATCATGACCTGAGCCGAAGGCAGCGGCTTAACCCACTGAGCCAACCAGGCGCCCCTTGAGTGGTAAAGATTAAAAACAGGTTAAAGATGCCCACTTCTACCACTTTTATTCAACAACATACAGAGCAGTAAGGCAAGAAAAGAAATACATAAAAATTAAAAAGAAAGACTCAAGACTGTCTTTTCTTTAACATAGAGACGATTACTTCTCAAGATAAATATTTAGAATCAATGGGAAGGATTATCAGCCTCACTGGATTAATAAAAGAAAACTAACATACAAAAGTCAATTGTGGAACACCTGCATGGCCCAGTCAGTTGAGCATCTGATTCTTGGTTTGGGCTTAGGTCATGACCTGAGGGTAGTGGGATTGAGCCCCTAATCAGGCTCCACACTCAGCAGGGTATCTTCTTGAGACTATCTCCCTCTCCCTCTGCCCTTCCCTCACATCTCTTTCTAAAAAAAAAAAAAAAATTGGGGGCATGTGGGTGGCTCATTCAGTTAAGTGTCTGCCTTAGGCTTGATCCCTGGGTGTGGGATCAATCCCCAGGAGATCCAGGGATCAATCCCCATGTCAGGCTTTCTACTCAGTGGGGAGCCTGCTTCTCTCCCTCTGCCTGCTGCTCCAGCATTTGTGCTCATTTGAGCTCTCTCACTCTGTCAAATAAATAAACAAAATATTTTTTAAATAAATAAATAAATAAATAAATAAATAATTTTTTAAAAATCAGTTGCATTTCTGTATGTCAGAATCATGCAGTTAGAAAATGTAATCTTAAAACTGTATCAGTTACAATAGCATCAAAACTATGAAGTAGGAAGAAATAAATTTAACGAAACCTGTGTGATCAATTCTTGGAATTTTTTAAAAAATATTTTTATAAGCATTAAAGGAGACTTAAATAATTAGAGAGATAGACATCATGTTCATTTATTGGAAGACTGTAACTAAGGATTGTCTTTAAATTGGTTTATAAGTTTAATGGTGCTTTCAATATTTTTGTTTTTATTTTTATTAAAATGGACCTTTAACTCATGTATCACACAAAAATCAATTCCAAACACATTAAAGATTTAAATGTAATAAATAAGGTAATAAGGCTTATAGAAAACATTATAAAAAATAACTTCATGATCTCATAGTAAAGAAGAATTTCTTAAACAAGAGGAAAAAACCCAAGCCATAAATGGAATGATCAATCAATTTGACTACATTAAAACTGAGAACTTCTATCTTTAAGACAAGGTTAAAAAGTCAACATATAAGCCACATGTGAGATAAGACTATATAAACAATCTTGGTCAACAGCTCATATGGCACCTTTGGACAAACTGGTAAAGATTTTACTTAAATTTTTTTGTGAATGCAGTTTCATACACCCAGAGCAACCTTGTGAGGTTATGCCACAATTAAAGCATCACTGTAGCAGTATAAATTGGTACATCCACTCTGGAAAACAATTTTGCATATTTTGTAAAGTCAAAGATGTTCATACCTTAAGATTCAGTAATTCTATTCTTAGGTATAAACCCTTGCACATGAGCCTCAAGACACACACTCTGGAATGTTCATTGCAACACAAATTATAATACCAAATAACTAAATATTGGAAAATAACATCATTTGACAGTATGCCAGTTAGATGCTGCAAAGTAACATCTTTCTAAACAGACAAGGTTTTAGAAGGCTCACTCTAGCCCTCCTTACAGGGTGGCGAGTCTATGGGACCAAAGGAGTACAATCAAGCTAGAGAATGTACTCCACTTCTGTATCATGTTCAAGGGAGTTGGCACTCCACGGTATCCCCATGTCTGCTTCTATGGCCTGCACTAGTATTTATCCAAATCAAGGCAAACCATGCTGCTCATAAGCCTGAGGCATGGTCAAGAAGTGGCTGTAGGTGAGGGTTTAGAGAGTGGGCAGGAAGACAGCCTGGAAGTTCAGACTGGTGTGTACACATCCCTGCATGTGAGACATAATAAGGTGTCTGTCTGCGGGGGACCAAGGGCCAGTCTCTCCATGTTTTGGTGCACAGAGTAAAGGAGTCTGAGAATTCCAAATTTAAACCTGACCTTCCAGGTTCCTATGAAGATATATTTGCCCAGAAAGTAGGACAAAAAAGTTTTACAGAAGAGTTTATTAGCTTGACTTATAAATTTTAAATATTTAGTCTTGTGGCATATAGGGCTCCATCTGTACCCTTGCCCTGGGACATGCAAATATAGCAACAGGCCTGATGGTAGAAACCAAAAAGAGATATTTCAATGGAGAATTATAAGAGAGTTTATTTTCATCATTCTACATGATACAAAATACATAGTGGCCACATTAATTAAATGAGTTGAAATATAGAGATAATAGAAAAATAATAGTAGGAGGAATAAGTCCTCATTATCAACCTGAGAAATCCATATGTTTTCATTTCTCTTGTACCTTTCCAAACTTTTTTATAAACAAAAATGTTGATAAACCAGACATAGATGAATAATTACATATGAAATTAAGTGTTGTACATTATCTGTAGAGTTTTATTATATATTAGACATTGTTTTGAAATGTCTTTATATTCAATTTTAAAGGATTAAAAATATGACCCATTAACTTAAGTCAAGTATTGTAGAATAGAGTTTAGAAAGAAATCTAGCCTCCATTTCACTTTTCTTTTTTTTTATTAATTATGAAAATCTTATGGTTTACCAAAATCCTATTTGGCTTAGTAGGGTGACTGTTTTTTTCTATTAAACATCCCCATCACCTTTTGTGGAAAACAAAAGCTCCTTCCACTATAGATTTTTGATTCAGGAGCCTATTTTTTGAGAGGATACAGGATTACTGTGTTCTATGTGAATTTGTTTAATCATCCCCAGTGTCCATTCTAAATCTTGGATTGTACGACAGAAAAAAAATCCAGCAGAATGTTTCTCCGAATTCTAAGTAAGAATATGAAAGTCAATCAATCTAAAAGCCATATGAGATCCAAGTACAAATGAATAGAAAAATGTGGCAAATATGGCTGAACTTCAACCAAAATAAACCCAAGATAAAACAAAGGGGAAGTCATCATAGATGTTTCAGCATTGGGCAGGATTTATAAAAATCATCTATTCAAAATCCAGGATTCTACATCCACTTATCACCCAGCCCTTCACCTAGAACAGAAGTTTTGTTGTTGTAGAGACCCACATAAAGAGCAGTCTAGATAAATACCAGGTGCTCAGTGCTAAATATGTGTTGAATGAATGAATGAGCAAACAGATTTTATTTCTTAAAAAGTTCTCTTGCTGGTCTGTATTTGTCATCCTTTTGTTTATTTTAGGGTATGAGCACATTCTTAAAGCCTAATTTTCTCCTTTCATTCTTGTCTTGGAGTGTCTTTTTTTTTTTTTTTTTTTGACTTAGAGTATTTCAGTGTATAAAATTTCAGAGAGCTTAAACAAGTTAATATCGATCCAAACAGCACAGTCATGCCACCACCACCTTTCTCCTTTTTAAATAAAACTAGTATAATTTAATAGATCATGTTTCATTAATAACATCTTAAATAAATCTCTCTTTTAGAATTACCTTGCTTGATCTCTTGTTTCCAATGGTTTTATTTTGTAAGCCAAATCTGTACGAAGTTTCATCTTGGAGAGACAAATCACAATTTTTAAATACTTTTAATGGAGCAATGTACTAGTGTATCTGGAAGTGGACCACAAAACGTCTAGTGCGCTTTATTTTTTAATTGCTCTTATTCTGAGCTAAGTGTTCTTCTGAAGTGTTATGCTATTTGCCAAGAACTGAAGGTGAAGAGGAAAAATAGCAAGAGCCTCCTTGAGAAAGAACAGAGGAGAAAATTAACTAAAAGAGAAATCAAAACTAAGAATCACGTAGGAAAAAAAAAAAAAATTATGAAGTCATTAGTGTTGCTTTATTATGAGCAACGTTTAAAAGCAAAAACAATGAATACTTCAAACTTCTGTAAATAGATGCATACCAGTATCCTATTCTGGCAGACTCGAAATATGGGGTAAGTAATTAACCTTCAGGTTGTCAGAATTGATATTCAGTCATCATCATTGTGTCTCCAATGGTATAAACCCCAAAGGAAAACATAATTCTTGTTGCTGTCACTCTCATTTGTGGCCCCAAATCACACAGAGAAAGTTTTTTTCTGCTTTTTTCTCAATGCAGAATGCTGCCTATGAAATTGATTTTTGTAGAATAATAAGCTAGCTGAAATGTCTTCTGAATGATAACATTTCAGAGTCCAGATTTAGGTATCACATCATTGCATATTGAAATCCAACTCGTACATTTTACTGATCAGATGAGACATTTTCTAAATTCTTGTGGTTGGTTGACATATATTCAAAATAATTACCATGGGATTCTTAGGAATAGCAAACTGATAACTGACCTCCAGCATAGAGGAGTTAGGAGTTTTAAGCAACAGCTCTCACCATATATATTTCTCGGCTTCAAATGATTTAAAAAAAAAAATCCCCAAATTATCTTTATAAACTTGTTCTCCACCCTGGGTATAGAGAGGGTTGAATAAATGAAATCTCACTACTTGCTAGAAATAAATCACCAGCTATCTGGTGAGAAATAGAAGATGTTTATGTTGTTTTCTTAATACACACAATCAAACTATGAGATGAACATTTTCCTCTATAAAATTCATGAATTTCCTTGGTACTTATTTTCTTCATTCTACAACTTCTTTATTCAGTCGTGACCCTTACATATACATGCTTAGAAACACAATACTATTAGTAACATTAAGATTACTACTACAATCCTTATGGCTTTGTCTTACTGTTAATATATTCATAGTGATTAAACTAAAATAAATCAGCACAAAAAAGATTTACTTCTTAGGACAGATGTGTCTATCTCACAGAATCAATAATGTATTATTTGTATTTTTAAAAGACTTTCTCCTAAATACTGGTTCTACTACCTCTTTTCAAAAACAACATATAAAAGGTTTGTTCATTTTTTATTAAAATATTTAAGTTTAGAATTGTTTCTTTTATTAGGTTACATTCCCATTTTAAGACACTTAAGACACAAGGACCCCGCCAAAGTAAATAGAACAACAGTATAAAGTGAAAGTGTAGTAATAAATGCAGCATGGAAAATTTTTTAAGATTTAAAATAACATCCAACATTTAAAATTTTTATTTCTTCTTTGGAAGATAACTAAAGCCACATATTTGATACAAAAAAATGATTTGAGGGTAAGAAAAGGCTTGTTTTATCTTGCCTAGTAATAGATTTTTTTTTTCTTTTGCTGAATTCTCTGCGTGAATAACAAGAGTGGCAGCCATTTTCTCCCAGCTCAACATCAAAACCCCTTTCATCTGCTGTCTAAATGCAAACAAAGCAAACCTTCCACCAGGCCTTTCTTTCCAGATAAATTAAAACTCTCATGTCCTGGGGCCTAAATCAAGCCTACAGGCCTTCCCTAGATAAATCCGCTCTCAACCTGAAATCTTCTTGCCACACGTGCTCCTTGTAAGATAATTTTGCAGTAGCTAATCAATAATGCAACAGTAAATTGCATTTAAATAAACATTAGCAGCCCCTCTTAATGAATAAAACCTCATCTGCAATTTGTCAAAGTCAGAAATACTGGACTCTTTTGATATTCATTGGAATATTGGAAATTGGAGCTTTGACAGGTTTTATGTACATTGCAATTACCATTGTGTGTGTGTGTGTGTGTGTGCACTAAAAAAAGGCTTATTTTTATACATTCTGGACTGAATATAGAGGAATGTACAGCAGGTTTCTAGACTGGAATTCATATGTCTGCTACCACCCTGGTTAAAAATATATCAAGATAATCCTGCTTTCCATTGCAAATTATGAAGCAACCAAGTTGTATGTAGCTCATTTGAATTTTCTGACTTTAGATGAAAAAAAGTAGAAATCTTTATTCCAAAATGATGATGAAAAGGAAAACTACTTGATTTGATATTACGTATATCATTATTTTTGTATCTCACTGAAGAAAGTTATTATTATGTAAGGAATTCTGAAATAATTATAGAAATTAAGAAGAATCATTGACTTTCAGACTTAATATCTTAAATTTATAAAATTCTTTTTTCTAAAAATATCCATTTTTACATAGATTATGAATGTTATAAAAGGCTTAATAATTCCCTGACATTCACTTCTATTATTCTACAGAATGCTTACTTTAGAAAAGTAAATGGCTATTATTTTAAAAGTGCTTTAAAAAGACTAAACAAAATATTAAGACATATCTTTGGCTAAATCTGTGAGAAAGAACATAAGACTGTATTCGTGTATTGTCGTATTTTAAGGTAGTCCATGATTTTCCCTAAATCCAAATTTAATATCATTTTCTGGGTTCTAAATGCATTGTATTTTAGAAATCCAAACTAGAACACTCAGAGTCTAAATTAATGCCATTTTAAAACTATAAAAATAAATAATGCTATTTTATAGGAACTTCAAAGTGTTTAACATGGGAACAAAATGGAATAATATTATAAAGATTTACTTGGAGGAGGAAGCTGTTCTTTCAGAATATCATCAGAACCGAAGCCATTTTTAATTTATATATTCTCTATACAATGTCCCTGGGATGGAAAAAGAAATAATCGTGTTTTACAGCTGGAAAATTCGGATGTTAAAGGACTGACTACTCATCGATCAGTCAGAACCACACCCAAGCACCAGTGTTCAACGTACCAGGCCGGTTCCTAAGCCATTTCCCCAGTTCACATACTAAATGGACATTCAAAGATGTGACCGAATCGGCTGACATACATACATACATACATACATACATACATCAGGCTGAGCATGCATAGATAAATCCATTGGGTCATTTTGACCCTTTGAAATGTTCAAACTTTCGTGCAGCTGATCACTGGTAAGGACTTCTCTAAATGGCATGTTCAGAAAGATTTAAACATGAGAAAACGATTAGTGTTCTAATTTGTTAACCTTTCTGTCTGCCTCCGCTCCCCGTGACAGGTATTCCTACGTACACCACAGAGAGCCCAGTGGCATTCGCTACGCCAGGCATCGAGAGCCTCTTGCAGGCACCAGGCAACCCGGGAACATCTGCCACTGTTTATCTTCCTCAAAGTTGAAGAGTAAATGTAGATGCAGAACCAAGAACTTATAATGGAAAAGCGTCACGAGCCAATCAAAAGTTTAGGCCTTGCTCCAGTTAGTCGTGTCCTTCTTACTTTTTGAAGAAGGAAAACGGATGGGACAATACTCACCAGAAGGTGAAATTTTGAAGCTCTGTTCGAAACTACGGTAAAACAATCCAGAAAGCCAGGGTAAGCCTTAATAAGGGACAAAATAGTTGTTAGAAACATCTGATCCTCCACTGTAGAGAATAAAAGTGACTTAGAAGACTTGTGTTCCTGTCAAAAGTTCTAAAACTTCATACTGTCTAAAAAAGCAAACAAACCCTACAGGTTTTAAATATAAGAACTAAAACTATAAAGCTCCTAAAAACATAAAATTTTTGTGGCCTTCAGTTAGGTGACAGTTTCTTAGATATGACAACAAAAGCACAAGCAAGAAAAAAATACATTTTACTTCATCAAATTAAAAAACTTTGAGGGTCAAAGGGCACCATTAAGAAAATGAAAAGAAGGGGTGCCTGGGTGGCTCAGTAGGTTAAAGCCTCTGCCTTCGGCTCAGGTCATGATCCCAGAGTCCTGGGATCGAGCCCCGCATCGGGCTCTCTGCTCAGCAGGGAGCCTGCTTCCTCCTCTCTCTCTCTGCCTGCCTCTCTGCCTACTTGTAATCTCTGTCAGTCAAATAAAATAAATAAAATCTTTAAAAAAAAAATAAAAGAAAATAAATAAATAAAATTTAAAGAAAAGAAAATGAAAAGACAGACCATAGAATGGAAAAAAAAATACTTACAAACTGTGTATCTGATAAGGGACTTATAACCAGAATATATAACTAATTCTTACAACTCAACAATAAAAAAGACAAATAACCCAGTTAAAACATGGGTACAAGATCTGAACAGACATTTCTCCAAAAGAGCTGTGCAAATGAACATGAAAGGATTGTCAACACCATTTGGCATCAGGGAAATGCACAGAACCATAATGCAATGCTCCTTCATTCTCACCGGTTTGGCTATAATTAAAAAAAAAAAAAAAAAAGAAGAAGAATAACAAGTGTTGGCAAGAATGTAGAGAAGGTAGAATGCTCATACACTGCTGGTAGGAATGTAAAATGGTATAGATTCTGTGGACTTTTTGAAAATTCCTCCAAAAGTTAAACATAGAGTAACCATCTGATCCAGAAACGTTACTCCTAGATATATCACCAAGACATATAAAAACATGTGTTCACACAAAGATGTATATACAAATGCTCATAGCATAGTTTTTCAAAATCACTGAAAAGTGGAAACAATCCAAATGTCCCTCAACTGATGAATGGATAACCAAACTATTTTTTATCTACATTATGGAATATTACTTAACAATGAAAAAGAATACATGCTACTATGTGGATCAACCTCCAACACATTACGCTAACATGAATTCAGCCAGTCACACCCACTCACGCACACAAAACAACATACTGTATTTCATTTACATGAGACTTCATAATAGGCAAATTCATATAGGAAGAAAGTAAATTAGTGCTTTCCAGGGGCTAGACGAAAGGAGAAACAGGAGTGACTACAAATGCATACAAGGTTTCTTTTGGGGGTGATAAAAATACTGTAAAATCACAATACTGTAATGATTGAACAACTGTCAATATCCTAAAAATCACTGAATTGTAGATTTATAAAAGAGTAGATTCTATGGTATGGAAAGGATATCTCAATAAAGCAGTTATTAAACACACACACACACACACACACACACACACACAGAGGCTTAATCAAAGTTAGACAGACATCGATTAGACTCAGCTCTTCCACTCATCAGCTGGGTTACTTTGGGGATTGTGGCTTTTTATCAGTAATGAATTTAGAGCCCCCAGGATCTGGCTGATTGTGAGTATTCAGTAAATCAGAACATTGCAATTAAGAGGACAGACTCAGCAACCAAACTGAGTGAAACTCTTGCTATACCACTTAGAAGCTGCTTTGGCCAAATTGTTAATTTCTCTGTGCTAAAATTTTCTCATCTCTAAGAAGGGGAAAAATAATAGTACCCACCTCATCTGAGTTGTCGTGAGTTCTAATTGAATTAATATACGTAAAGTGCTGAGAGCATTTCCGGTATGTAAGGCATCAGTATTGAATGTGAAACAAGTCATATTTTCTCAAATTTCTACACCAGTTGCCCTAGCAGTGTGAATTCCTGACAAGAATTATTAGATTATAGCGTTTATACTCAGCCTTGAAGACTTTTAAATGGAGACATTAGAAAGTCATATTTACTGCACATATACATACATAAACAAGTGATATTTATATTATGATGTAAGTCATTGACAAAGTCCGGTCCATCTATGGATGATATGTCATATGGAAAATAGCAAGAGGCCTCTGGACAGGGCTCAGGGAATGCTTGATTTAGGCATTAAAAATCAATTTGAATTGAAAATTTTATTTTGTAATTATGGCTAAAATACCAGAATTTTCTTAAAGTAACAATTTAGCCTTTGATTCTAACTGCCTCGCTCATCACTGAGTAGAGTACTCAATAAAAATGAATTTGAAATGTTAAAGAGTAACGTACAAATAATTTTTCAAATCCACTTAACTTGTTCAATTTTCAGTCCCAAATAAAGCCTATCACTCTATTTGGATAAGACTACTTTGATAATTTACTTATCAGAGAATTTTCTCATTTACTATAAATATTAAGGATATGAATAAAAAGCTTATATTTAGCTATTTTCCCTAATGAGGGAAAAAAATACCAAAGGAAAAGAAAGTTGATGATGGTCATGTGGTTCGTAAGTGGCAGGACCAGGACTCAAACCAACATCTCTAGAACTCTAGGCTAAAATTTTCTCTTCAATACTATTGGATCTCACATTTTTTCAATGAAAGAAGCAAAAGTAAAACTATAACAGTTTCACGGATCACACATCACATTATGGTAATTGTCCTTCCAGTATATGTTGAGATGAAGACAAAATGCTATATAAATTTAGTAGCACTGATAAAATAATTACATTTTAATCAGCCCATTAGTGTCTATATATATATATATTTTTTTTAATGACAATTCTGGGCACCTGGGTGGCTCAGTGGGTTAAGCTTGTGCCTTCAGCTCAGGTCATGATCTCAGGGTCCTGGGATCCAGGGTCCTGGGATCCAAGATCCTGGGATCAAGCCCCACATCGGGCTCTGCTTCCCCCCTCTTTCTCTGACTGCCTCTTTGCCTACTTGTGACCCCTTTCCCTGTCAAATAAATAAATAAAATATTTTTAAAAATAAAAATAACAATTCATACAATTAATTGAGCAGAGTAGGCTAGCATGGCTACAGCCCATTCAAAACTCTCTTCAGAATTCTCTCATGGTTTTCACCATCTACTTACTCTTCATGTTGCAGAACTAATAATCTGACTGCTGTTTAGGATTTGGTGTGCTTTATTTAGGCTACTATAAGCAATTACCCTTAAAACAGCCCAAGCAGAAAGGTAGTTTGGGATGCTGTTTTTAATCACCAAATATCAATTCTTAATGCACCAGGAGGGGATTTAAGAGTTCATAAGCCCGCTAGGCTGGCAGAGCAAAGCCTAAAATGAGGCCAGAGTGTGGCACTTACTCTGAGAGTTGGGTTAAACATTTTCACTTGTGTCCCCCAAGTGACTCACATCCTAGAGGGTACCTAAGGATTGACCAAGAAGCTCAATCAGGAAGTGAAGAAATATTTCAATTAGACATTCACCATAGCAAGTTGATATGGGTTATCCATAGACATAGCTATGAGGAAACAATCTTAACAGATTTCAGTCATTTCTCCTCAATGACTGTAAGACATAAAATTTAAAAAAAATTTAAACAAACAAAAAAACAGGATCCTAACCAACCTAGCTCTGCCTGATTCTAAATCCCATGGTCCTTCTACTCTACCATTCTGCTCTTCAACAAATCCTTCCATAAGGCTCTTTAGGGAACTAATGGGGTAACTTTCTAAGCTTACCTATAGTTCTCCAAAAATCAAAGCCAACCTGAAGTCACACTTGGGTGACTTCAATAAGGGTATATAACTAATTCTAAGAGTATATAACTAATTCTTCCTGCAGCAAGGAAAAGAATCCCCTAAGGATTGTCAAGGATAGATTACAGAATTCTTAGGAGAGGTAAAGACTTGGGCTCCTGTTCCAAGTTCAGTAATTGAATGTCTTGGATGAACTCACCTAACTTTTGGGTGCTACAGTTTTCCCAACTATGAAATAAGAATTACCAAATGAAAAATCTGGACCTTCAAACCTTCACTAGGTAATATAGAGACGCTTTTTTCTATGAGATTTCATAAATATCTGTAAGAACTATAAAGAGAAATACTTGCCACCAAACAACAGCTTAAAATGACCGTAATATTGGAGAAAGACAGCATTTTAAAATTTGGCTTCAAGGGAAAGACTCTCTGTTCCAGAGTGTTATAATTAATTTCTCAATTGGACTAAGCCACTTTGTTCCTCTAACCCAAATTAAAACAATGACTTATTTTCTATAGTTAAATTACCAAGAAGACAATAAAAAATTTAACTAACAATAACATGCATTTATCGCTCAATATTTCTTAAAATGTTATACCACACTTAAAGATATAAATTTTAGAAGTTTAAAATCTGTAATAGAAGCAACTTTAAACATAAGGTATAAAAAATAATGGTAAATAGTATTCAATTTCTGATGGACTCAGCACTTTATAATATTGGTTTCTGTAGAAACTGAATCAATAATAAATAATCTCAGAGCTAACAAAAGGACTGCTAATGTGTAGGTGGTCCCAGAAGAGCAGTCTATATATATCTACCCTTAGTAAATTAACTTTATCACCCATCCAAGTCCTTTTATGGGGGAGAAGGGAGCTTTTCTCTTTTTTCCCCCCACCACCCCCACCCCCTGCCATGGGCATACTCACCAATTGCTTTTGTCTAGAAATTACTAGATATAGTAATTTTAGTTGTACTAACTACTAACAAATTGTCATTGCTATGGTGCTACAAGACAATTGGATTATCAATGGAAATATTCCATTCTCAACCAGAATATTTTCAAATATATTTGTATATTTCTTATAAAACAGTACTATGCACAGTAGTGAAAAATTATTGAGATTCAGGTAATTTTCCGAACATACAGAATTTCCAAGGACTCGGGGTATGTCACATAGTTCTAAATTCATTTTAATCTCCCAAACATCTTGGTGAACCTACATAAATCCCACCTGAAGTACATGTTACATCTTCATGCCCACGTTTCCTTCCAACTGTTATCCCTTTTGGGGGAAACAGGCACTTGGTGATGGGAGTCTATGGAAAAGAGCACAACAGTGTCTAGGGATTCCCATTGGAGCCTTCAGGGAACAGCTGGGGAGCCTCTCGACATGAAATGGAGCTGGGCAGCTGGCAGGCTCTCTCTTCCCCTTTGTTGATTTTTTTTTTTTTTCTGTGCAGGGTGACATTCCCCTCCCCCACATCACCCTTTTCTTGAAATCCTTTCTAATCCTCTTCATAATGCCTGCCTCTTTGGTGGGACAGAACTTTTCTAGCCCACCACAAGCACCAACAGGAGCCAGGAACTCTGTGCTTCTACCTTGTTAAAAAAATGTAAGTACTTTGAAGTTTATGCACCCAAGTTGCCATGTGCTATCCTGATTATTCTAATGACCTTTCTATAGGTTCTGTAGGCTGTTCCCAAGTTATCCTTCCTCCATTTCACTTGCCCTTCAAATTCCCAGATAGATAAATATGGAATTTAGAAAATAAAAGTGATGAATAAAATTATGTTTTGTTTGTTTTTTAAAGAAATCACATACTTTTGCTTTGGGGAAGCATTCTAAATTAATTCAGTAATCAATTAAAAAAGAAAAGGAACACTGCTTATAGCAATTCACTTGAAAATAATTATTTTTTTCTATTTTCTAATACAAATCACTCAGAAAACTCTTTGAACAAAGTTTTGTGAATCACTGTTATTTTACATGAGGCAGGGTCACACTTCATCATTGGTCTTGCTAGTAAATCACTGACTAGCCAAATATTTTAAGAAATTGATACCTATTAAATATATCTTTGTAATAGTAAGCATTATCCTTTAGGGTGAGGACTGTTATTTATTTATGCAGGGTCTCTCAGTGCAGATGGGACACCCCTTTTCAAGGGTTTTTTTTTTTTTTTTTTTTGCATAGCAATGATGAAAAAACGAAACTAAAAACAACCAGCACAAAAAATGATAGCTGTTCCTTAACGAACACTAGGCAAAGCTTGTCATATCTTTTCTTGGTTATTATTATTTTCTAAAACAAAACAAAACATGGGAGTTCATGAAAAACTACAAATGAAGAGAATATCCAGTAAGAAAAGCTTGACCTCTGATTAAATTATTTCACCACACTGGACCTCAGTCTCCTCATATAAGAAATAAGGAGATTGAATGAAATGATTTCTAGCGTCCATTTCTGATTAGGAGACAGATCTCATTGCAAACATCAGAAATGATTCCTTTTGTTATTTGGCCTTGACTCAATATGAATAAGGCAATGTGTCTCTATATGTAATTAATGTAACATCTGAAATGGTCTTCTGTAACACTTGAAGGATAATAGAATAGAATGGTAAAGACATTTGCAATTTAGGAGAGTTTGGTTAAGTTTGCAGCTTCAAGGAAGCTTCTGCAGAGTATTTCCAAGAGGAAATTAGGGTAGGGGATTCGTTACTTTTCCTGGCCATTAAAGGGATGGGCCTGCACTCATCTGTAGCAGTGGAGGCTCACGTCTCTGTGCGATATAGATTTGCAGATCTGCATTACAATGCTTTACACATGACCTATGACATTCTATTAGGATGTCTTTGGAATTAGGCTCTTAGAACAAAGATATGGTTTCTAATTTATTCATTGCTTTTTGAAAGAAAGAAAGAAAGAAAGAAAGAAAGAAAAAGAAAGAGAAAGAAAGAGGAAAAGAAAAGGACCGACCTTTATATAGTAAAGAGGTCTAGGAATTATTTCAAATCAGACACTTCTTTTTATCTTTAATAATGGTCTCTCCTTGAACCATAAGCTTTAGTGTATCTAGGATGTCCGGAGGTTACCAGGATACAAAATTTCCTCTAAGCATATTAGAACTCCCAATCCTGATTAACAAAAAGAGGTCAGATACAAACAGCCTTCCTTATTCAGTTTTACAAACACCTTAATATTAACAAATATATGTGTTTACCTGTATAAAACCATGAATTTAACTTGTTTTATTAAGTAAATTTATTAAAATACTTATAAGAGGACTGAAAAAAGAGGTTTTCCTTTATCAAAATACAGAATAGAAATGCAAAGTGTCTGAAAAACATTTATTTTTTTCCTCTAAGAGTTAATGTGTTCATTCTTAATATAATATAAATGGGAAATGTTCTTTTACAAGGCTTAAATAGGTTCTTAAATTGTCTGTGAATATAAATATTATGATATACTTGCCTGGTTTTGAATAATTATCAAAAATAGTATATTTCATATAGTAAACAATATAAATGTAAGTTATCAGTATAGTTAAAAACCCACCATGCTTTCAAGAATACCTTCACAAACATACAAGCAAGATGATGACATCGGCAACAGGACATCAGCTGACCAGCCTGCACTCCAGAGCCTTACACTGAAGGGTCTGGGTAGATTAACTTAAAGGTTTCCCTTAGGTGATTAGTTACTTTGCCAATTGCTTCATTTTGTTCATTGGTTGGTTTGTTTGTTGTCTCCCATGCACATCACGGTATCTGAGAGAATGGGTCAGCTCTGATTGAGCACTGGGACTTCTATGGGTACCAGCATTTAGCAAGGACCAGAGAATGTATCAAGGAAGGATGACCACCCCCACCCAAAAAAAGGTAAAGGTTCAAGCATACAAACTGAACTTCTTAAGGCAGCTCTACTCTTTCTGTGAATCAGCTAAGAAGAATTGAAATGGTATTGTGGATGACCTCTTTAGGCCAACAAATGAAAACAAGGTGTTGAAATCCGTTCCCTAGCTCTGTTATTGCAGTGATGTCACATAGAAGGAAAAGAACCTCATCAGCTCTCCTGTCGTTTCAAGGTTCATGACGTCAGCAGAAGGCTTCAAGTAATTTATAGCATTTTGTTTACTCTGGAGCCATTTGATATGTATTAATACATGCAGCAGCAGCTGTCTCTTTTACAAGAGAAGTGTGCTCACATGAGCTCTCTCACCCAAACTGAGAACATAAGCACACTCTAATAGCAAGAGGCAGCTGCTGTTGCATGAATTAATATATTATAAGTTACTCTCTCATTTGTTATTCTTTTTAAAATCTCACTTTATTTTAAAAATAAAAATACTCAAGACTTTAAAAGAAATGAAACTTCTATAGAGAACTCATATATTGGTAGATACCGTGAAGAAAATTACGTCCATTTTATTATATTTTTAGGGACGAATCCACTTGTATATCAAAATAAAAAATTTCAGTATTATTTTCAGAATTGAGGCATCTGGTGTCTTTGAAATGCTTGAAGTAGGAAAAGAAAAGGAAAGGGGTTTCCTACTTCTAGTTCTGACACAAGGCTAAGAATGGGATTTATTCAACAGCTTATATGTAATACCAGAAATAGAAATTAGCATTAGTATTTTATTTACTCCACTTTCTCAACATAAAAAACCTATTTTGCAGATATTAAAATTGATCTATAATCTACCCATGAGTTGCAAATAGTTAAATTTAATATCCATCCTTGGAAATATCCTAAGAACTAAAGTAATTTAGGATTCTTGACTAAGTGATCTCCTCTTTACCACGGGGGATACTTTCCAAGAACCCCACTGGATGCCTGAAACCACAGATAGTACTAAACCCTATACAAACTACATTTTTCCTATACATACATACCTATGATAAAGCTTAATTTATAAATAAGGCAGAGTAAAGTTTAAAAATAATAACTGAAAATAAAATGGAATAATTATAACCCTGTAATAAAAGTTGAGTGAATGTGGTCTCTCTCTCAAAATATCTTATTGTACTATACTCACTCCTTGTGGTGATGCGAGATGATAAAATGCCTGTGTGATGAGATGAAGTGAGGTGAACCACGTAGACATTGTTACATAGCATTAGGCTACTAGTGAATCATTTCCTTCTGGCCCTTGGTTGACCACAGGCAGCTAAAACCGCAGAAAGCAAAACCCATGGAGAAGAGGGGCCTGTTTAACAGTTAGCTATCCATACTGTAGCCAAAAGGATTAAAGAGTTGTTTTTTATATTATCTGTCCTCAAGCCAGTATATAGCTCAGCTCCATCTACACAGATATTTATAGACAGATATAAATTTATGTATTATATATACATATATGTTCTGCTTTATGGCATGCAAAATTACTAATAGCCAAAGTGATTAATGCAACAAAACCTCAATATTGCTAAATAATAGACATACTTAAGATGATAAAAATCTTTATACTGTTTGGAGCTGGGATACTTTAGTTTGTTGTCTGTTCATTTGTTATTTTAAGAAACTGGTTTTTTAGAAAGCTGAAAGAGAAAGTCTTTTTTAGACAAATGGAGAATTGTTTCCATTTCCTTGAGTCTTTTCAGTTCCATTTTATAATATCCTGTTCTTCTCAGCACTAAGGTTACATTTCCATTTTGTAAATATTGTACTGTGTAAATCTTATAATTTTATGCATTATCATTGTAAAATATCTGCAAATGAGTTTTCTGTTTATCTAGGAATCTTAAGTATTTAATATCTTTTTTTTATGTTATGCTAGTTCTGTTAACAATATGGCTCATTATTTAATTCAGAAAGAATTTAAAAGGTGTGAGGTTTGTAACAGAAAGTGCTACAGTGATTTGCATTGACCTAATTAGTTCATTTACATGTTGACCTTTTAAACCAGTGGAGTTTGTAAACCCAACTTGCGGTTGCAACTACTCCACAAAAGAGTTCTGGGAAATGGGATAAAAAATGGGGTAAGGTTCATAAAGAAATACTGATGATAAACTAAGGGAAAATAAAATTAAAATAATGTGCTATCATTTCAACGGATTATAGAAAATCACCTTAGAAACTGGTATATTGGGGCGCCTAGGTGGCTCAGTGGGTTAAAGCCTCTGCCTTCAGCTCAGGTCATGATCCCAAGGTCCTGGGATCAAGCCCCGCATCGGGCTCTCTGTGCAGCAGGGAGCCTGCTTCCCCTTCTCTCTCTCTCTGCCTGCCTCTCTGCCTACTTGTGATCTCTGTCTGTCAAATAAGTAAATAAAATCTTTTAAAAATAAAAATAAAAAAAAGAAAAAAGAAACTGGTATATTGGGATGCCTGGGTGGCTCAGTGGGTTAAGCCTCTGCCTTCGGCTCAGGTCATGATCTCAGGGTTCTGGGATCAAGCTCCGAATCAGGCTCTCTGCTCAGCAGGGAGCCTGCTTCCCTTCCTCTCTCTCTCTGCCTGCCTCTCTGCCTACTTGTGATCTCTGTCAAATAAATGAATAAAACCTTTAAAAGAAAAAAGATAGAAAGAAAGAAAAGAAACTGGTATATTTCTTTGTGTCATTTTCAGATCTTTCCCATGTTTTTTTTTTTTTTTTTTAAAGAAAAAACCCTCAAGTAAGCAAACCAGCGGGGGAGGGTGGGGGGGGGGGGGGAACAGAGGGAAAGGAAGAGAGAGAATCTTGCTCCATACTCAGCATGGAGCCCAATGAAGGACTCAAGCTCACAACCCGAGACCATGACCTGAGCCGAAACCAAGAAATGGACACTTAACCAACTGAGCCATCCAGCCCCCCCTCCACTATTGTTTTTGAGTTGTTTTTTGTTTTCTTTTAAAGATTTTTCTTTTTTTAAATTTGTTTGACAAAAAGAGAGAGCATAAGCAGGGTGAGTGGCAGAGGGAGAGAAAAAGTAGGCTCCCCTCTGAGCAGGAGGCCCAACTTGGGGCTCCATCCCAGGACCCTGGGATCATGACCTAGGCCAAAAGCAGATGCTCCCAGGACCCTGGGATCATGACCTAAGCCAAAGGCAGATGCTGACTGAGTCACCCAGGTGCCCCTCCAATTGCTTATTTTTAAGTAATAATGGAAAAGTAAGTAAATATCATCCAAGTTACAGAAGAATTCCATGTCTCTAGGAACACATTTAAATTTCTTGAATTATAAACAAAGCACTCTGAATCCACTGTATTCTCATAGGTTTTGCAATAGCATTCCATGAAACTCAGACTCTTTTTTTTTTTTTAAGATTTTATTTATTTATTTGACAGACAGAGATCACAAGTAGGCAGAGAGGCAGGCAGAGAGAGAGGGAGGAGGAAGCAGGCTCCCCGCGGAGCAGAGAGCCCGATGCGGGGCTCGATCCCAGGACCCTGGGATCATGACCTGAGCCGAAGGCAGAGGCGTTAACCCACTGAGCCACCCAGGTGCCCCTGAAACTCAGAATCTTAAGGACAATTTAAATATGCACTTTTTAAAAATGGTTCGAACTTGTATCATTTGAAAAACACAAACGAAATATTGTTGAGGATGTAGCAGAAAAATGAAATGGACAGGTGAGTTTACACAAATTCCCATGTCTGATAGTTACACGGGGCCATCCCTCGAAATGTATGCCTCTCTGCTTGCCTGTCCTGACCAGTGAATCATTTAAATACTGTATTTATCCTCCCAACCCTGCCCTTTTTGCCTACTCTTGCACTGAAACCCCTGTCTTGGGGACTCCTCTCCTAAACCTCTAGCCATGGATTTTTCACAAAACACCCTTCTAGCATTCCTAGGTTGCTAGATCACATGGACTCTTAACCTCTCTCTCCATGTGGCCCTTCCAAAAAGAGCTGTTTTTTCTCAAGCTCCAATGTTCCATAGCATTTGAGGAATGAGGGGTAGCTTGGGAAAGAACAGTCAGGCTTTTTCTTGCTGCTTCCAGCCTTGCCTCCCTCTTCAATAAATATGTGTCTGATATGAGCTCAAACTCCTGTAAATATATGATACTCTGTTCCTCCATGTCACTATCACTTGCTGTCTCTTTGGTCACTGTCCAGAGTTCATTGAACACTTGAACAATTCACTCAATCTCTCTCTTTAGCTTTTTTCTTGGGCAAGTTCAGTGTCTATCAGATTATCCAAAAAGCTAGTTTGAATTCCTTGACTTCCTCAAGTTAAATGTGTTTTGTCTTGTTCCATTTCAACCTCCATTCCACACTTCCATGGCCTTATCCTAGAACCTGCAACACCTGGCCTGCTTTGGACCTGAAATCTTAAGCTGTGGTATATAACTCCACAACTCACAATACTTTAAGCTCTTCAAACTCTGGTGAGCATCTCCATTCCTATGGCTTCAGCTATGAGCTAGGCTTAATTTCTCTCCTCAGTTCTACTGCCTTAGGGACATTTTAACCTGGATGCCCCACAAGTACTTTAAATTTAGCAAGCCCCTGATAAAATGCCATGTGATGTGATATTTGAAAGAATGAATCCTTTCCAGAAGTCAGCTTCTCCTCTTGTGGATATTCATGTTTCTCTTAATGGCATAATCATCCTTTCAGTTACGAAACTTTACATTCATCGTTAGTTCATCCATTTTTCCTTCAAAATAACTCTTGGTAGGTGGGGGAATAGATGAAAAAGATGGTGGGGATTAAGGAGGGCACTTGAGGATGAGCACCTGACAGTGTATGACATTGATGAATCACTGTGCTGTACACCTGAAGCTACTGTAACACTGTATGTTAACTATATTGGAATTAAAAACTTTTAAAAAGGAAGAAACAGCTAATATCTAATTATTCTGCAACTGCTAAAAGTTCTCCTTATCTGCCACCATAATTTCCACAGTATTCAGTAAATATTTGTAAAGCAAATTCATGCACATAAATGAATGAATCCTTCCCAAAACGAGCAAATGAAGCATGTAAGAGTAAAATTTGAATCATATTACTGTCCAAAACTTTGCATTTCCACTTTCTAAGGAACAAAAATGGCCTGTAGTCAAATAGTCAAGCTCTTCTTTCATCTGACCCCAAAGTTTCTTTGAGCCTCTTCTCCGGCTACTCCTTTATGCATAACTTATTTCCACTCAGACTTGTTCTCAAAGTATGGTCTACAGACCACCAATATCAGCATCACTTTGGAAACTTGTTAAAAATGAGATTTCTGAAGGCCGACCCCAGACATATTGAGTTAGAAATGTTAGATACGTTTTAACAAACCCTCCAGGTGATTTGGATGCAAGCCAAAATTTTGTATTATGTTTTTAGTGTCACATGTATGTTAATGTCATTTTGTTTCCTACTTGAAATATCCCTTCTAATTCCCTTTCTATAAAAATCTTACTCTTCTATTTCAAAGCTTAAATCAAATTTTATCTTCTCTCTGAAATCTTCCTTGCTCTTCTAATAGCATCCAGTTACCAGTTGTGCTCCTTAGTCACTTTTCTGAATTCCCATGTAAGGCAAACTTCTTTATCAGGTGTTAATGTAACTCATAGCATACTATCAGTAATTGTGCCTATTTAACTCCCTTCTCAGTCATCCCATACCTCATCAGAATCTTAATTCAGGATCTGTTACCTCACTTATACTGTCTCTCTGAGGTCACCAATGATTATCCAATTTTATCAAATCCCATGAATATCTATTTTTCCCCCCTTAAATCTCTAACTTCTCTAAGGGTACTGTGCATTGTTGACCACACCCTTCTTTGTGAAACCCCTTTGCCTCCTTAACTTCTGTGGCATCATCCTCTTTTGGTTTTCTTGTCTTCTTTTCCTCTTACTCCACTTTCCTCTGAAATGCGGTTTATACCAATGAATTCATCCTTAAACCTTTCCCTTTACCACCCAGTGTGTTCTCTCACTTGCTTACTCTTAGTTTAAAAGCTTTTCGAGACTCCTAAATCTGTATCTCCAACTTAATATTCTCAAATGCCAGATATAAACACTTAACCATCTACTAGAAATCTCCATCTTGATACCCCTCAGGCTCTCAAACATATCACATTCATAGTTTTCATCTTTCCCTCCTATATTCCAGAAACCTTATATTTATCATGAGCTCCTCCCTCTAACTCATCCCACACCTTGAATTTGAAATACCTTTAAACCCAAGAAATGAAAATTTCATATCTTTACATGTGCTTTTTCCAATAATTCAATTTCCAGTGTCTCATTCAAGCTTCAAAACTATTTGCTTCCTAGAGGGTTCACATTCAGCCCTTTCCCCATAGTCTTTCTCTCACAATGTTTCAAAATGATTTTCAGAACCACTAGGTTGATCATGACACTTCCTTTCTGAAAACCTATTAGGAGCTTCCCATGTCTTCCAGAATACAGTCCTTAGCTTATCACCTTAGATCCAAAATGGACTATCTTCCACTGACCTGTCTAGCTGTACCATCTGCAAATATTTGCCCAAAGATGTCCTTCTTTTCCAAATACCCATTTGTCCCTTTGTTCTGTTCTATGTCTAATCAATAGATATTCACCTGAAAAATCTTCCTGGATATCCCTCCGGTGCCTTATTTCACTGTCCTTCTTCTACATGTTTCTACAGCACTTTCAGTATACTTTTACCACAATAATCCAGGTTCTCTTATTTCCCTCCTCTACTCCTAGACTAAGATCTCCTCAGGGCAGGAAATGTGTTGCATTAGAAATTGTAGCCTCACCGCTAGTAAAGAACCAGCATCCTGAGAAAGCTTCACCAGATGTTTATTGAATGAATGAAGAAATGAGCACAGCTGTACTATCTTAAGATATAGGTATAAAGCTCTCTAAAAACCTAGTAACTCTGAGTATACTACATTCACCAAGATAATTAATACTACCCATAACAAGGATTGACATCCAATTCATTAAACAAATCTGTGATTCTAAAGATTTCAAAATGAGCTGATCATCTATATTTTGAGATGCAGATTAGAATGAAGATACTATAATACTTGTTTAAGATGTTTAAATTTTATATTTTATCATGTCGCTTCAACAAAAGTATACCACCAGCTTTGATAATAGGTAATAGTTCATATCCGTAAATAGGTGATCAACACTGAGGCCAAAGCTTTTTCTTTCTTTTTTTTTTTTTTTAAGATTTATTTATTTGAGAGAGAGAGAGTGAGCACATGTCAGGGGAGGGGCAGAGGGAGAGAATCTCAAGCAGACTCTAGGCCAAGTGAGGAGCTCCATTCCATGATCCATAAGATCACAACCTGAGCTGAAACCAAGAGTTAGAGGCTCAACTGACTGAGCCACCCAGGTGCCCCAAGGCCAAAGCTTTAATGTATTAAGGTTAAGGCAAGCTTCAATTCAGGGGGAAAAAAATCAAGATTTTGTTTTTCTTTCTACAATAAAACTGAAACTTATCAAATTTCCCCAGAAAACCCCTCTAAGAAAAAATAGAGATGGACCTTGATGAAATGCTTGTGGTAGTCACTCAGTAATGAAGTTTGTGAAAGCTTAACAGGGCCCTACCACTCTCACTATGCTGCCTAGAAAAGAAGATGAGATGTAAGAAGAGTCTCATGATTAAAGTCTGTCCCCCATCCAACTGCCAGCAATAAGTACATTTAAATTTCTCACTTGTACTTGGAACAGGGCTACAGATTAAATAGATACAATTCAGCCAATATTTACAAAGCACATACTATGTGCCAGGCACTTTTTGGCTACTGAGAATTTAACAGGGAAAAAAAAATCCGTTAAGAACACAACCCTCATTGTAACAGGGAAAATGGAATTTAATCAAATATTCAAGATTTACATCATATACTTGATCTATTTCCCAGGGCTCGTATATTTCTAGGACCACTCTTCCATCACCTGTCAATACTCCAGGATGATCATTTCGGTCACATCAACATAGAAGTGGTTGAACAACCTCAGCCATTTAAATTGTAACAAAATCTTGCTATATTCCATGTTTTTATTGGTATTTACCAAAAAGTTCTACAAACTCAGGAAGACTTAAACTTTGCTTTCTTATTTTACTAAAGAAATGATAAATTAATAGATATTCTCTTACCATTTTGTGTAATCACTTTAATAGATTTAGAATTAAATAGCAAAGAGAAGTAATTCCATTACTGAAAACTGGGAAAGATAGAAAGATGAAGAGATGCAGTAAAACTAATATGTATCCATGTTAACTTCTTATTTTGCAAAATGTGGTGTTCCTGTGGCCTGTTTGAGTAATTCATTCCCCGACCTGGATCTGCTTGTTTTTCTGGATTCATGGGTCTCAGAAAGCACCTGAGTTCAGAGAAGTATCTTGAGTAGGTGTCTCACCCATTATATAGGTGTCTCCAAAAGCTAGAAGTCCCTGTATGAGTGATTATAAAAATTCAAATAGAATCTTTAAATTCTTCACTGGACTCTTTCAAAGGTAAATTAATATTTCCCCATGTTCAAGTTTGTAAAGACATCCTCATTGTAGCCTCTGGATATATTTAGCAAGTCTATGATTCTAATATTAAACCCAAAACAAAATTTCAAATGCAAGACCTTTACGTCAGGATTATCAACTTTATATTCAAGGTAATAAAACAAACCCACCCATTAATTCGACTCTCATATTCCTAGACCATGAAAACTAAGTAAAAGCAACAAGTGGATATAGCATACTATGACATTGATTCCAAATAAATGCTTTCATGAAAAATATTTACATATTGACAGTGGTACATTAGAACTCTTTCTAACATCCCAACAATAGTGTCTGAACACTGTAAATGGGAGACTATTTCAGTAGTTAACGGTGACTGCTGAGTTCCTTCATGACATACACCATCACGTCCAGAACTCAAGGAAAACAAATACTTGGAAAACAGATTCTACAATTGCAAGGGTCTAGTTTTTCTCAGGGTTTTAACTCTAGGCCTAATACATTGCATTTTCTCTGTGAGATAAGGCCAGGAATGTGTTATGTGCATTTGAGATAGGAAGAGAAATAAACCAACAAGAATTCATTTAGGGGGGGCGCCTGGGTGGCTCAGTGGTTTAAAGCCTCTGCCTTCGGCTCAGGTCATGATCTCAGGGTCCTGGGATCGAGCCCCACATCGGGCTCTCTGCTCAGCCGGGAGCCTGCTTCCCTCTCTCTCTCTGCCTGCCTCTCTGCCTACTTGTGATCTCTCTCTCTCTGTCAAATAAATAAAATCTTAAAAAAAAAAAAAAAAAAAAGAATTCATTTAGGAACAATCCAAAGTAGCTATGGGAAAAGATCAATTCAATCTCAGCCATCTTCCCTTTGAGCCCAGAGAATTATTTCTTCACTCTTCCATGCAACCATTCTCCTTTCACAGACTTTTTTTTATGACTACTCTGTCTTTATTTGGACACTACTTCAGAGGGTGCACAAGAAAAATAATGGAAATGAAATTAAACCCAGTCAGTCAGATTTCCAATTCGTTGGTAGCTCTGGATTTCAATGGTGGTGGTGGGGGTGGGGGGTGGGATTCAAATTACTTGCCTTAAAATGAGTCTTAGTAATTAGTGGTAAAACTTAATTGTTCATGCTTTTCCTACTCCCAATCACCAAGACTACAAATTTTTTTTTTCAATTTCTTTGATTATCCATTTCTTCCTATTGAGGGAGGAGAAGAAAAAAGCACATTTGCACTTAAACTTAAAAAAAAAAAATTGAATAACCTTCCAAAACCTTTATTAGTATCTTTTAAAATATAGTACTCTAGCAGCTATAAACTCAAAGTAAAGTGAAAAAAAAACAAAACTCTTTTTTTTACCCCCAGAGAAACGTTTTCTTTTCCCACCACAATCAGTGTTCAGGTTATAATTTTTCATTCTTGTGTAGTAATTATGGTCTTCAGTTATTCTAGATTATTAAAATTTTAACATACTAAAGTCTAATGTGGCCCTGAAAAAAAAAATTATCAATTTATTCAGGCACCAATTTTATCTCTGGAAATGTTGTATGATTCTTAAAGTATCACAATTACTTTTTGAGGAAACATTATTAAATAAATAAAATTAATTTAAAACACTTATTCAATGATCCATTGTCTGTTTAAGTAAGCTACTGACCAATTATTTTAAGTCTGCTAACCTGTTACTCTATCTTATATTTTATTAATACATTTATTTTTTTTTTGTTAACTATCATCAACCAAGTATTTGTATATAAATAGGTCCAAATAAAAATTAAACTTCTTGTCATCTGGGACTCAAATATGGACCCCTCTAACATCATGCAAATGAAACCAAACAGGCAATTGAGTTTGTCTAACAAATCACTAGAAGCCAGGTGAATTTAGAAAGTAAAAAATATTCTTTCTGTGCTTATAGAGGCTAGTTAGAGGGAATACTGGAGACACAGAATGGTGCTAGCTTAATTCGATTCAATTCTGTTTAGTTCAATTCAACGCATATTCAATGCCTCCTGTTTGTAGAGGCAAAAATGGTGGACCACATTAATGTTCAGAAATCCAAATTTGGAAAAGACTTTGGAAAATCATCTAGTCCACTGGGCTTCAAGCTGTGTTCCAAGGCAGTACCTGAAGAGACCCAAGAAAGGTGACAGGAAGGGGCCAAAGAGGTTCTGACTGAGCTCCCTTCCCTTTCCGGTAGGGGATGCTTTGCTTTGCTTTTCACTGTTTTATACGTTGCAGTACCAAAAAATACTTAAATTCTAAAATGTTTTTGTTCCCCCAAAAAAAGATGTTGGAAAAATGTCAAATTTAGCTCATTCCCCAAAATTTACACATAAGGAAACAGACTGACAATGTTGTCACGCCTTGGGCACTCATAAATACTTTACAGCAAAATTAGCAGCTCTGTTTCAATATGGTTTTCAAGTCACCCCAGCAGTTCGAATCACAGAGCCTAGATCAGCGCCTTGTAAGTTTTAGGGAGTTTTAAGGTTTGCAGTGATGACACAGAGATTTTTTTTCAATATTGTAATCTCTAGGGTATAACCAAGAGATTCTATCTTCTACTTCCTCATAGCACTTTGCAAGGGTATCATTTACAGAAAATACATCATGGAAACATATTATACCAACAGCATATATTTTTAGTCTCACTCCAAGTCGTAGGAGGGGTAACAAGAAAAAAGAAATACAACAAATGTAGAATATGAGATCCGAAGTTTCAATTCAATGGGAAAGCAAAGAAAAAGCCTCCAAAGTAAAGAAATATATTAGGAGTATTGCTTGCATTGTGAATTGAATGGAGGAGAATAACAAAATGTCTAAAAAGCAAGCTGAGGTTAGAGATAAGGAGCAGAATGAGAGAAAGAGTTTATCTTTAGGAGGAAACTAATAATAATAATATCCATAGTAACAGCTAAAAGGTAAGCAAATACCAGATGTACATATATCAACACATTATCTAGAAAATTTCCTTCTAACGCAGCAACTTTTAACCAGATTTTGATTTAATTCAACAACTACTTAGCATCTACTATTTCTCTAAGGCAACTTTGTTAGGATAATAAATAAAACAAACAGGAAACTCACTTCCCAAATTACTTGTCATCTACAGCCATCCCACCCAGAACTCACCCAATCTCATCCAAATTACATGTCTTTATATGTTTTTATATTTTTCAGATTTTTGTATAACAGACTATTTTCATGAACTGCTGCCTAAAACATGCACATTCTGCTGTATTTCTGGTTGAAATGGATGTGCACAATTTCATCTCTATTTCAACACCTGACTCACCTACTGATGGACCTTTGTAACGCATTTGGATGGATGACAGATGCACTTGGTGTCTGTAGAATGAAGAAAAGCTATATGACTCACACTGAGATATTGGATCTTGGACTTTAATCTCATTAGCCTGAGCTAAGTAACTTCATTTCCCTAAGTAAAGAAGACCTACCAAGAAACTAAAAATACATCCCAAAATTTTTTTGCATGCTTTAAAGAACAAGAACATCATTATAAAAATGCATACCTCAAATCAATCTAAAGTAAGTTAGATATGCTATTCACAATTAGCACATCTCAGGTTTCAAAATCATATAAATAACAAATAAAAAGGTAAATAAGTGTGGTTTATTATCTACCCCTCCTCATTTTTCCTAACTGGAATCAGCTATAACTTACATCTAAATATACTGTATCTTTTAAGTGTGTAAACCTGGCGATTCACAGACCTGTACCCCTGGGGATAAAAATATATGTTTATAAAAAATAAAATTAAAAAAAAATATACTGTATCTTTTAAGTAAATGATCTATTATTGCTAAAAATAAATAAATAAATAATTATTTTCAGGCCTTTGGTTACCCACCTCTCACCTTGAGACGGTCTTGTTCTGAAATACACAGATGAAGTAGATAAGACAGTAACATAACGTTACAAACACTAGAGGTGGTGCCAGAACAATGATGTGAAAATACAAGAAAAAAAATTTTAAATAAAAATAAATGATAGTTCTAATTCCAGATTCATACAATCCAAAATTATAGAGGAACATTTAAATGAAATGTTACACCTAATGAATATTATATAGCAAAGGGAATTCAAATACACATTGCAATATATTAGTTTACACTACAGCAGAAAAAAGCAAAAGAAAAATTAAGAGCGTCACAAAGGCTCAAAGCTCAGTTTAAGTAACTGAAAACAATTGTCAAAAGTTATTCATAATTATTTTAACTCTATTTCTCAGTTGGTGAGCATGCCTTGGTGGCCTATTTTGTTTAATGCCAGATTGATATTTAATACCCCTATAGTGACACATCTTGTTAAAATGAAGTAGAATGGAACTGTCCAAAAAGTTTCTTCAAATTACAAAGCTTTGCTTTTTATCTGAGGCATTGTATTAAGCTACACATTCTCCAGAGGAATAGTGCTTTTTAAATGTATGATGTTGTGTCATATCATGATCCTTCATTGTGAAGAAATATGTATTAAGTCTATTAGAGAGGAAGTCTTTATGAAAATATTTGGAATTTCCACACCCATACCTACTTCAAACTTTTATTTTTTTAAGATTTTTTTTTAAATTTATTTATTTGAGAGAGAGAGAAACCAAATGAGCACAAGTGGGAGGCAGAGGGAGAAGCAGGCTCCCCAATGAGCAGGGAGCCTGCCATGGGGCTCAGTCCCAGAACCCTGAGATCATGACCTGAGCTGAAGGCAGGTGTGCTTAACCAACTGAGCCACCCAGGCACCCCACTACCTCAAACTTTTAAATCAGAGTTTGATAAATCTTCTTTTGAATCAAGAAATATTTTTCTGATATCTTTCAATAAATTTTTCATTTCCTATATTTCTACAGTTGTCTAGCCAAGAGGCCTGATAATAAAATGCATGTTCATTAAATTTATGGTGCCAAGTTAGGCATACTATCTAAAAATTGAGAGACAGTATTATCATTTCAAATGATCTCAACATCTCGTAGAAATCAGAAACAAAACAAAAAAAGATAAGCCCAGTGCCACAGAACTAAGTGTGAGCATAAGGTTTAAGAACACAGGAAAGGATTATGGTAGAGATTCATTTATAGCACTGGAGTATTATAAATTAAATGATCTGAATAATGAATGAATCTTTGAGAAGTTCTCTTATTACACCTGGTCAGGGTTGGTCTTTCTATATCAAGATGATACTAGAAAGTCCATCGTTTAGAAGGAAAAATGATCTAGACCAAGTGTTGTCAAACTGTAGGCCAAATCCAATCTACTGCCTGCTTTTGTAAGTAAATAAAGTTCTACTGGAATACAGTCATGTTCACTTATTTCTGTATTATCTTTGGTTACTTTCATGTCAAAACAAGCAGCGTTGAGCGATTGTGATTGACTATATGGTTTGCAAAGCATTCATTTACAACCTGACCCTGTACAGTAAAAGATTACTGACCCCTGGTCTAGACAATGCCCACACACCAACACTACTTTTAGAATAACAGGATTGGTAAATCTTCCAAATTATTCCAATGACAAGATTCTGTCTACAGAAGCACTTCATTATTTCTTTGGCTATGTCATTCTTCCTTTTTACTTCATGAGTTTCAGATTTTCTCCTTCTACATACATCACAAAAACAATATGTCTTACAAAGCAAGAGCACTAACTTTGTGGTAGTTCTCTTACTCACTAGTAGAATGATGTTTACTTGGATTCTCTCTTTTCTAATTCTTGTCATCATCCTGGTCAACCCCTGTCTTTATATCAATGACATATTTAACATTATGGCTTCCAAATTCCTTGGCTATTTATTTCTAAAACTCTTGCTCACCTTCTTTGAGAATTTTTGCTCATTTACAAAATAGAGATGGTAGTGTATGTTATCTAAGATTGTTATGAGAATCAATGAGAGAAGCTATTATAAGAGAACAGGTTTTGTCACATGGTGATTTAAAAGCTTTAAAACTGGGGAGGGGCTCAAGGTACCAGGGTGTGACACATCATCTCCTTTGGTTCTTCCCCTTAGTATTCCAATTTGTCTTTGTACCCCACCTTGTCTTGTTACCAATGGTAGGCTTCCAGACATCCATTAATTGTTTATAACACATAGTTTTGAACTTCTTTCCTCCGTGAAAACTAGTCTCTTTCTCATCTCCACCTCAGTCCCCATTTAGCTCTTAAATTTCTTTCTGATATGGAGTTATCATTCAACCCCTCTTTTGCGATCAAATTTTTGTATTAATTTTATTTATTTATTATTTTATTTATATGTATTTATTTTAATTTCTTGGTGGGGTTTCAAGTTTCAGGTTTATTTATTTATTATTTTATTTATATGTATTTATTTTAATTACTTGGTGGAGAGCAGAGCTTCTTGCAGAGCCCAACTTGAAACCCACCAAGAAATTAAAATAAATAAATACTTAAATACATGCATAAATGCACATACATGAAACAGGAAGTTGTACTGGAATTTTCCAAATTCCATTGTCATGTTCGGGTTTATGCCTTTTTTTTTATTTTAAAGATTTTATTTATTTATTTGAGAGAGAGCACTCAGACATGCACGCATGCACAAGTGGGGGTGAGAGGTAAAAGGAGAGGGAGAGAATCTCAAGCAGACTCTATGCTGAGAGTGGAGCACAACACAGGGCTTAATCTCATGACCTTGAAATCATGACCCCAGTCGAAACCAAGAGTCAGATGCTCAACAAACTGTGCCACCCAAGCACCACTACATTTCTACTTTTACTTGTGTATCCAAGTTCTCTCCTCCTTTACGTCCAATGCCATCCTCCTATACTAGATTCTATTCTTCTAGCTCCCCACCATATATCTATTACCAAACTACATCTTCAAATTTGGTACTGGCTCACATTTGTCATATACTATCTTCTAACATCAACCTAGTAGATTTTATCACCTGAGCAAATCATATATATTCAGTAGACTGTGATAAAAATTTCTGGATCCTCAACTCACATGGCCTTCTTCTACCATCCCAGTTTAGCTGTACACTTTTGTGGTAACTTTAGAATTTATCACTTGTGTCTGTCCCGCCTGTGAAATATTTCACTCCATTATCCTACACTCTGGTCACAACATACATCTTCCCATTTTCTCAATCTCCTACTTTGACTTCATCTGCTCACAATTCACTAAGACATAAAGTAAATTGAGATCCTCTATTTTTTCTCAGTCTCTCACCCTTCTCAACCTCTGGTTTTATGTCTTTTCCTATCTAGCACAAACATCATGCTCCATCATAAAATCTTTATCACCAAATGTCATTTTGCCACCTTCACCACAAATCCTCACTCAGGAATCAATCTAAACATCTGCCTCCTGGGAATGGGCACTAAAGATAGTCTCTATAAGAATGGACCAAGTAAAGAGAGGAAGTGGATTTAGGGAACAAATGATAAAGTAGGCATATTATTATTTCCTCTAACCAATTAATCCCTCTATACTCAAAGTCTGTCAACAGTAGCACCATTCTGTTAATAACACTGATGGTAAATGCAGATCCATTGTTGACTCCATACTCTCACCTATGAAAGTAAGTGGTTTCAAGGCACAGTCTGCATTTACATTGGTTGATTCCTTTGTGTTTTTCCTGTTATCATTGAAAATTAAGTTTTTATCATTTCATATCTAAGTCATTGAACAATATCTTAATTCACTGCTTTTTGCTTGCCTTCAACCTAAAATTGCCAGACTAAATTTCTTTAAAGCGATATCTTGTTCATATTTCCATAATATTCTAGAGCCTCCAATGATTCCTTTGCATTTAGAATAAATTTCATAATCTGGGGTGCCTGAGTGACTCAGTGAGGCATCTGACTCTTGATTTCAGTTCAAGTCATGATCTCAGGGTCTTGAGATCAAGCCCTGAGTCAGGCTTCATGCTCAGTGGGGAGTCTGCTTGAGATTCTCTCTTTCCCTTTCCCTCTGCTCCTCCCCACCCCAAACTCCTCTCTCTCTCTCTCTCTCAAATAAATAAATCTTAAGAAAGAGAATTAATCTCATAATCCTTAGCCTCACATCAAGGAACTCTATACCTATACCTATAAGGTATCAAGGAACTCTATACCTATATTCCTATAATACCTATATTCCAGTTTGTAATTACCCATCATGCTCCTATATATTATCTATCCCTTCATCATCATATACTTTTTAACCATTCTACAACATACTTTGCATTTATTTTCCTCACCTTCACACTCTTATTCATGGTTTTCTATCTACCTGAAGTGTTCCATCTACCTCCTCCTCATGTGTACCTTATGAAATTCTTTTTATTCAATGGTCCTTCCAAATGTCACCTCTTTTTTAAGGCACTCCCTACACCTGGACTCTTCCTCTTATGTCTATGTCCCTATATCATCCTCTATTCAAAATGTGGTCCTTGAACCAGTGGCAATCAGCATCACCTTGGGGTTTGTTGGAATTGCAATATCTCAGGCCTTATCCCAAACGTACTCAATGAGATGCTAAATTTAAAAAAAAAAAAATCCATAGGTGGTTCAGATGAACACTAATATTTGAGAGACATTGCTATAGTACAACTCCCATGTGGCCGCTATTACAATAGTGCCTTGATTATTTTGTGTACATAGTTTTAGCAAGAAAAGTTAGGGCCTTGGAGTTCACAAAAAAAAACTAGTTCCAGTTCCAATTCTATCTACCTGTGTTACATCAGGAAGTTACTTAATTTCACTGAACCTCAGGTTTAAAATGAATAAATAATGCATAACTTGAAAGGGTATTTGAGGATTGAATGAAACTACTTTGTGAAAATGCATTACACAGGACCTGGTACATAAGTTTAATAAAAGCTGATCTTATGTTTTCCTTCCCTTCCTGCTGAGGTGAAATTTCCTAAGTGGAGGAATTATGTCTTACACATTTTTCAGGTTTCCCAATGACTCTGAGCAGTGTAACAGGCCAGTTGGAAAGCAGGCTTCAAGAAAGCAGGAAACTTAGCTGCTTGCTGACCACTCTATGCCCACCTAGAATGTGCTCGGTAAGAATATATTTTGAGGATAAAGGCTTTATAGTGAATGATTATTGTTAGAAAAAGTCATTGCAGCATAACATATATAAAAAATAAAAATTATAAATTACTTAGTCTGGAAAAGAAAAGCCTGGGACAACATGTGTAACTGAATTCTAACATGGACTTATTAAATAAAGAAGAAATTACTATTTCTAATAATGTATGTGAGAGAACTATGAAAATATTTTGGACTACTGTATTCATAAGGTCACCACTTATTTTAAAGAAAGGAAGATACACACAAAAATATAGTCACAGCAGCCTAAAGTGTAATACTGCTTATTGTCTCATTTTCAGTTACCCGAATATAACTGTGAGAGATGGAGCTAAGTTGAAGTTATCTATGAAGTCAAGAGGAAGTCAAGAGAGATTTGCTTTTCTCCAGTAGGACTTTCCTTAGGAGAGTAACAATGTCCTACATACCAACACTGCCAAGCTTAACTCGGTGGGAAAAAAATTTTAAATGTTTCCAAATCTTTGCCATTTAACTCTTCAGATTAAACTCAAAATAGTTGAACAATGATAACCCCATATTATGTGCAATATTTTTCTCTAATAAGACTTGTTTAAAAAATAGGTCACAGTGAAAAGTTATAATATTTTCTTTCTTCAGGATCTTTGTTAATGGGAATCACTTCGACAGATCCAGTTTTGCTGAGAAGAGACAAATTCTTTCTTTTAGACTTTTAACCCTAGAATCATGCAATTCTGTATTCTAGCAAGACTGAGCTGCAGACACTTTAAAACATACAAGTAAGACACCTTAAAACAAGTAAACAAGCTGGCACCCTTTGTTTCCATGCCCCTATTTAATTCACATCAACAATTAACTTCATCCTTATTCTTTAAGAGTTCACTAGATTCCATGAACAGCAAGAGTTCACATCAAGTCCCTTGTCCTAAGTACATCCTTAACTCCAAATCCGGGTATCTTCCCTTTAGCCCAGCAGGGCTTCATATGTCATTTCATACAATGTAATTTCCCATAAACCATAAATGACCTTTAATGTGCCAGTGACTGCATCAAATGTTATGGTAAGTTTTTTAATAACTGAATAATTTGAGGACCATTGTAGAAATATAAAATAACAAAAGGTTCTGAAGGTGGGAAGGAATTCCTTAACAAAAAGGGTTAAAAAGGCTTTTCTCCACGTGCCAGTGAAGCCTGTCTGCAAATTCCTAACCTCTACCTCTTCTTTTCAGCACGGAATACTACATAATCTAGAAGAAACAAACTGTCTTGGGGCCTATGTCTTCCCATCATCAACCACTCCCCAAATCCTACAGAGTTAATTCTAGACACCTAAAGAATAATGTAGACTTTTACTATAGATTTTCCCAAAGGGGAAAGCAGAGCTTACATAAAGCATTGAGCTGTGTGAAGCCAAACATGTCCAGTGCTTCATCAGTCCAACCCTGAAAGTCCCCAAAATGGCTCCTCAGAAATCACTCTGCTTCCATAAGCACACCATCTTCACGCAGCCTCCACAGTGCCTTGTCTGTCTTCTTTGTCTGTCATGACCTTGCACATGTCTGTCTGCCAGTATCACCCTCTTGTCTTGGACTCTAAGTCTTCCCTATCAATGATCACAGCCTCCCGAAGAGCTGGAAAATCAACTTTTTGGATCATTTTAATATAATTCAAAAAAACATTTATAAATGTACGTATAATTTGTGTTCGAAGTCAGTGGCTAAGTGCTAGGAAAATCAGTTGAGGAATAAAGAAAACTTACATAATTTTAGCCCTTTAAAAGTGTATGTTTGTATTCCCCCAAAATTCATATGTCAAAACCTTAACGTCCAACGGGATGGATTTTGGACAGGGAGCCTCTGTAAATAAGTTTATATGAGGTCCTAAGGGTACAGTGCCCATGATAAAGTCAGTTTCCTGGTAAAGAGAGAACAACACCAGAGCTCTCTGTCTCAGTCATGTAAAGAGAGAGTGAAAAAGCAGCCGTCTGTAAACCAGAAAGATGACCCTCAACACGAACCCAACAATGCTGGCATCCTGATCGCAAACTTTCAGGCTCCAGAACTGTGAGAAATAGATGTTTGTTGTTTAAGCAACCCACTCTATACTGTTTTGTTAAAGCAGCACAGACTGACTAAGGTTAAAGTACTAAAGGTATAATTAAATGTTGTAGAAGTGCTGAAGGAAAAAAAAAAGAAATTTGGGGGGCAGGAAACTAGGAAATGAATATCTGAGAACAAGGCATTTAAGGTATGAGCATAATTTCAATAAGCATAAAACGCATTTCTGACTGGAGAGAGATGATAAACGTAGGCAGATAAATGTGAAAGCACATTATGTGTTTGGGGAGTATCATATTGACATTAAGATAACTGGATAATAAAGAGTGCAGGGAAATGGGAGGATGGTGGAAAATGAAATTGGAAAGTGACTTTGAGTCCATTCAGGCATTCAACAAATGAACAACAAATGAAAATTAGGTGTCTACATTGTGCCAGGCATACTGTTTTAGGTGCTGGGATATATCGTGAGTAAAGGTACACACATAATTCCTGCTTTCATGTGATTATACCATGACATAATGTCATAAATAAATAATAATTGTAAACTGTAACAAGCAAAGGAAGGAGAGGTTTGCAGGGTGGACGCATATTGCACCGGAACCTGGCAAGGGGACTTCAAGGTTCCTTGAAGGCTTTCTTGAAGAATACTAGAGTGAAGATCCAAAGGATTATATTTCACTGTGGAAAGAGGTGAGAAGACACACACATTCTCGATACAAGGAATGACACATTCAAAAGGGCACAAGTGAGGATGAAAATCAAGAGCGAAATATGGAGAGGTGAATAGGAAACCAAGGGCACATGGCCTGAAGTCTGTTAGCAGAGAAGACTAGGGAACCCTTGAAGGTGATGTGTAGTGTTGATCTGAAAAAGAAACTTCTTCCTGGATGAGAGGAGAAGTCTTTTATTGGAAGAACTTGGCATATAAAGAGTATCCCAATTAACACACTTTTAGAAAGAAGAAAATGGAATCACCAATAACCCAATCGTCCTTACGGAGATGACATCCTTACAGTGTCATCTGGATAAAGGGATAGAGTCCCTCTTTCAACCTCTTCAAATTCCTGAAATTACGGCATACCTCCAGGCATTTACGCCTGCAACTACAGTTCATATAATGGTTGGTCAGTACTTCTATGCTGCACTAATGTTTTTGATGCCCTTTATAAAGTCAAAGCACTAGTCCCTAATTGCCTGTGATCTTTATCATGCTCTGCATACCATTTCATTAAGCTCCTTCAGCCACTTGCAAAATTAATCTTTACATTTGGTAATATACTCTTTGCTTGATTTTGGGGGGATGGGCAGGTCTTTTCTGGCATTTTCTGGCAGCCATCCTGAGTCAAAATTATTCACAGGAATAGATAACGGCAAAAAGAGACTGAAATTGAGAACACTTGCAGTATAGTACACTGACATTCATTGGCTGAGAGGGCAAGTCTAGCACAAACTGTCACACTAGCTCTTATTGGCTGAGAGATTCTGCCAGCACACAAAGCATGGAGAGCTATATCCAGACAGCTTATGGTTGTATTATAACTGAGTAGATATGCATATAGGTTTTCTTAGAAGAAAAGGCTTAGAGACAAATAGCATTATAACATGTGAGGTTCTCAGAACAAATTGGGATGCTAAATTGAGCTTACATATATTTGGATGAATAGTTTGTTAGATACAATCATTTTTTTATGGTTGTCTGTATTTTTGTAGAATGTTAATAGAGCTATAATAATAATAATAAATTTAGTGCATTTTAGGAAGGTATGTTTTAGTGCATAAAATGCACAAAGGCATTATTAAAATAATCTTACAAAAGAAGATACTGTAGGGGTAGATGCCTTGGTGGCTCAATTGATTAAGGCAGGCTCTTGATTATGGCACTCTTGACTATGGTCATGATCGCAGGGTCCTGAGAATGAGTCCCAGTTAGTCTCTGTACTCAGGGAAGAGTCTGCTTGAGATTCTCTCTCTCCCTCTCCCTCTGCTCCTCCAACCCTGCTCACATTCTCAATAAATAAATAAATAAATAATCTTTGAAAAAAGAAGAGACTATATTATTGCGATCATAAAAGTGACAGCTCTAAGTTGAGAAAAGGTCCTCACCAAAAAAGAACTGCATTATGTCACTCCTGATAACTTCTGTTGCAGGATCTGTTCTTCAAGCTAATAACATTATAATGAGCAAACACAATATGCAAGTGTAGTAACTAATAATCAGATGCAGAGTAACATGTGGTCTTGTGAGAGTCACATTGTCAGGGGAGGGGCGTTAAAATATAAGGGCTTTGAATTTAGAGAGGACAAAAAGGGAGATTTACAAAACAGGATGATTGAGTGATAAACATAAATGAGTCCATGGAGCTTGGAATATAGAGGACTTTGTTTTTTATGCAGAACACTAGCTTGTTCATTTTCAAAAAAGAAACAAACTCTAGACAGGAAGACAGTGGAATTCATCCACTAGGTGGGTTTTTTTTAACCGGTTTAGACTGTAACAGTTGTGGCATTTTCTCTTTTGAAATTTCCATCCACTTGGTATCTCCAAAGAAGTCCAAGCCAGGTGAGGAGAATTAGGATAAAAGAGTCAAGGGAAGGATATGTGCTTTGGGAAACAACAATACCATTGAGCCTCAGTATGGAAAAGGGACATGAAGGGCAAGGGTAGATAAAAGAAGACTAAGAGAGAGATTGAGGCAACAGCCAGAAGAGATGGTTTCTCCCACTGGATCATTTCATGTCATGATAAGGAGTTCCAGGCTTATTCTGCTGTCCTGATCCTTCATTTTGAAATTCCACTGCATAACAAAATGGGGACAATTTGTTTTTACTCAGCTTCAGATCAGGAAGAAACATCTGCTTCTTTTCCGTACTCCACACTCCTCCTGCTTGTCACCCTCTATGGACTCATGTTCTCTACTGCCATTTCATGACGCACTTTCAGGGCTCCTCTGCCAGTCTGCGGGGCTTTGGCTTCACAGGGAGCACTCACATAGGTGGCAGGCAATGAGCAACTATAAAATGCCTTGTGGGCACCTTGCATAGTATATGGCTATCTAAGGCATCCTCATAGTAACTCTCCAAAGAAAGCCTTATGCCCACTCCCTGGATGAAGAAAAGGAGACCTGAGAAGAATACGAAGGTCAGGTTCAAGTCACACACAGCTGGTCCATGACTGGACTGATTTGAATCCAGGTCTTTACTGACCACAAAGTTCTGGACCTTCTCACAACATTGTGCTGCCTCCTAGTGGAACATCTGCCTTTGGCCTACTTTTTGTAGTTGACGATACCAAATGAGCCAATATTATATTTGAACTGCTTTGAAGATAAAAAGAAGGTTGATATCCAGCTCCCTGTATAGAGCATACTGCAGGGCCTAAAAGAGGATTTGCCCTTTTCTTAGATTTTCAGTTATTTACCATTGCCAAGGGAGGGTTGATCAATCAGATGCCTGCATCAAGTCTTATGGGTTTTGTGGGAAATAGGTTTTTTGTTTTGTTTTAACAATTCTAAAGGACTCTATTACTTCCGGTGATAGCAGCAGGAAATATAATATATCATATGGAAATCACTAGACATGGTTTAATAAAATTTGCATTGGCTGGTGGGTATTCAATAAATCCAGGGTGAAGGAATAAACTAGAGCTCAAAATAGTAATATTACTGAAATAGCAGTAATAATACTACCTAGTATATGCCAGCAATATTCAAGTTACTTTTCAGATACTGAGTCCTTTAATTTCCTTTGAGGTAGACATTCTTATCTATTTTTTACTTGAGGCTTAGAGAAGTTAAGTAACCTGTCCAAGAACACACAGCTCATGAGTGGAGAAGTTGGACTTACAGCTCGGGTTTGACTCACTTCAAAACCCTTGCTTTGCCAACTATGCAATTCTATCTCCCTGCTTAAAAAATATGTATTCAATAAACTAAATAATTTTTTTAAATATTTTATTTATTTATTTGACAGACCGAGATCACAGGTAGGCAGAGAGAGAGGAAGGGAAGCAGGCTTCCCGCTGAGCAGAGAGCCCGATGCGGGACTTGATCCCAGGACCCTGGGATCACGACCCGAGCCGAAGGCAGAGGCTTTAACCCACTGAGCCACCCAGGCGCCCCAAACTAAATAATATTTAAAATGTATTTATGGAAAGTACTATGAGAAATACGGTGAGGAAATCAAAGATGGACAAAACAAAAATAAATTATGGTGTCTCCCCTCCAATAGCTCACCATCCAGTAAAAAGCCTCTAAAATATTTATTAGGCCTTTCTGATATTTCAGTGGTCTAACCATATCTTTAAAAATCTATTTCCCATATGCCAATGAAGGGTACTTTTCTCATTATGTGCTTTCCATTTTAAGTTGAACAAGTCATCGGTTCAAAATAAAGTCATCAATATTTTTAACTTGACCTTTCTATCCATATATCTTTTTATAGACACAGAGACATTTATGTTTATCTACATTTATGTTTATCTGTCTATATACATATCTATATGTCTTTCATATAAATATAATATATAGGTCAGACACAATTAATTAATTTTCAGGGAATTCATATATGAAGAAAATAACCTTCTTTAAAAACATTTGTTATTTAAACAAATTCAGAAACTGAGGTACAGAGCGGCTTTTGTTTTATATATTCAGAGGGATTGATTCAATGCTATTAACATATAAGGCATTTTTAGTTTCATTACTTTTCATTAAATTCTCCAGTCATTGCATCATATTTCATTCAGAATATACACAACTCGGAGCACCTGGGTGGTTCGGTTAGCTAAGTGTTGGACCCTTGATTTCAGCTCAGGTCGTGATCTCAGGTTGTGGAATTAGCCCCAGGTCCACACTGAGTGTGAAGTCTGCTTGTCCCTCTCCCTCTGCTACTTCCCCAGCTCATGTTCTCTTTCCCTTCTCCCTCAAATAAATAAATAAACAAAATCTAAAAAAAGAAAAATATGCATAAGTCATTTTTATGTATCCTATTTTTTTTTTTAATTAACAAAGTGCCAGAACAGTCTCACACATGATTCCATCACACTTAGAATTGATCCTTTTTCCAAAATGACTATGGAGAAAATAAAAATAACACCTTCTATGTCCAGATTATGTTTCAAATATAGACAGTAATTTTAATTACTGAAGACATATGTCAACTAAAAATAAGACCAAGACAATTAACTCATTTTATCTTGACCACCAAATATCAGCCAAAAAACAATGACTGTCACTCCTTGGTGCCTCAGTCCTGGATTTGAACAGGTGACCTGAAAGTAACAAGCCTTTTTTTTTTCCCACTCCTCAAACCAATCCCTTAAATCTTCCACTTCCCTGTGTCGGACATCCCCAGATTAGTAATTGGACACATAACAAAGCAACAGATGGCCTTTAGAGAGCTAAAGATGAAATGTTGAAATGTTTGGTGTTTTCATTTTGGTCTTCCTTTGCCTTGCCTTTCTAGTTGACAGTTTAAAAAAAAGAGAAGTTTATTCTATAGCATTCTGTTTAGATGCTCTAGGTTGAATTTTTGCACAACCAACCATCAAATGTTTCAAATGGAGGAGAAACGAATCCTTGCTGGAGAGCCTTTGCAGAGTAATGCAATCCCCAGAGAGCCAGAGCAGCACTCAGAGACAGATGCTCAGTGAACTAACTGTCTCCTAACTGCAGGGGTGGCCTACCTCCTATATAAGTGTAAAGCCCCATGAAAGCTAGAAATAAAGGGAACATAGAAAAGTAATGTAATGTGTTCACCATTTTGGGCTTCAGAAGTGCGCGGCAAGATTTCCCCTTGGGATCGCTCCACTTTGTAGTTTGTTTCTCTGTATGTCCTACATCATTACCTTCTTTCAGACACCTGAACTATTCATGTTTCCTTAACTGGAGCTATGCTCTTAGGAGCAACCCCCAAAATCCTTCATTGCAAAGAAGGTCATTATATAGTAGATAGAAATCTTAAGAGGAAAAATCCTATATCAACTGGTGGTATAATCCCCAAGGGGAAACAGACTTTAGTTGAACAATCAGAAACCTGGCTTGCTTTATGGTGTTTACACTGCTGCGTGCTAATGGATCACCATAAAGGAAGCAAAAGGGCTCTTACACCATTGAGTAGGCTATCATGGGAGTCTTCTGAGTGTGCCTTTTTTATTTGCTGCAGTCAGGTTAATGAGCTCACCAGCCCACTTGATGTTGAGGACTTTGTAACAAAGCAATCTCTCATTAAATGCTGCCTGGCACCACTCTCTTGAAGCAAAGGGACATTCAGATTATTGAATGCCTTTGTACTCCTCATTCCTACCAGGCTATGGAGTCCAGCAGTGGCATCAGTCCCACACACTTCCTGGCAGGCATCCAGTCATCCGCCTGCCTTCTTCAAACTGCATGGGCATTTGCCAATCTAAGCAGCACTGGTAGGCAAACAAGCATGGCACACGACTCCTTTGGCTGAAAGCCAAATGTGCAGCTGAACAATCTAATTTGTTTCTACTATAGAGGGAAACATTCTTTCCCATTCTTTCCTATTCAGTTGAATTTACATGTAAAAGTTTTGTTGTGGTACAAAGGAATGTGCATTTATCTACATTTCCTTTCCGCTTTTACACCTTTTTAGTCTCAACAGTGCAGGTCATGATTTTGTCTGTGGCTTTATTTTAAGTACCTCTTGGCTGACAGTTTCTTCAATGAAATGACCCCAGAGTGTTATCAGCTAGCTAGCAGGTGTGTCTCTATTCAGAATCTTGCAGACAGAAGTGCATCCTGGGTAAAGAGCAATCTATGCACAATCCAGCTTTTTTTCCAACATCACTCATGAGATTTAATGGTTCACTGTCATAAAAAAAAGCTAAAAAGACTTTTTTTCCATTTCAATTTTTTTAGGGTGTTGATAATGCCCTGAGACATACTGACCTAAAATGGGATCACTTAACTATTTCCTAAATGCATTTTATTATATTTTAATAAACAGTTATCTTCTTGATATTAATAAGTTCTCTTTCCAAGCTATTAAATTCTTACTTTAAAAATTTTGAGAGCATATAGAACAGATGTTCAAAAATTAAATGTAATTTTGGCCCTATATTACACTTAGACACAGATGAACATGTAGGGGTATTTTGAGATAAACAGAATTACAACCAAAGTTATACATTTTCATTCAATTTAGTTTTCAAATAATATCTGTATAAAAATTTTCTCACTATTTTAGTATGGCTCTTTGAAAAAAAACAATTTAAATTACAATAATTTTAAAGAGCCAGAACATTTTGGGGATTTGTGCCTATTGGGAAAGAAGCTTTTCTATCAAATCAAGTCAAAACAGTCCACCTATATTCGTAAATTTGTTTGAGAACATAAACGAGGCAATGGAATGCAAATTAAAAACTGCTCCCTGAAAAAGATTCAAATTTAAAACCAAACCAGAGTAAAATAAAGTATAAATGTGTAGTTGGCATACACAGCAAATTGCTGTAAGAAAAAAAAAATCTTAAAATTAGCACATTTTTCTCATGCTTTTAAACACTAGGATGGGAGAGATAGTGATGTAATAATACTAATTTAATTTTTTTCAAGCTTGCATCCTATGTCATATTTCCATTTTTATCATAAGATATGCAGTTGAAGAAAAAGCAGCTTCATGGAGTAAAACCTAAAACCCTGCTCTATAGATTGCTTATACAGCGTATTGCATAAGTTTACATACACACATTTACAGTTTGTTTACATAACGTCAATTCAACTACTTCCAAATTTTTGAAAGTATTAGCTATGTTCAGATAACTTGGTATCAAACCTACTAGTTATTAAATTTTTTACATATTTCACTTTATAATGATTTTCAAAAAATAATTTTCATTTCCTGCACTTTCATTTCACTGTACTGCAGGTTAATTTTATGTCTGGCTCTAGGTGTTATCTGCTTACATAATAAAGTAAATCTTTATTAAAAAACAAATCTAGACCTCATCTCAATTCAGTCATCAATTTTATGTCATGTGCCATATATATATATATATATATATATATATATATATATATCCTTTATGAATTGTCAATTAAAGAGGAATATGAAGACAAAAAGCATATTAGTAGTCCAAGATACCTGTGCTCATTAATTTAAGAGAAGAGTAGATTTGGATGAAATTTATATTGCCTACCATAATCTTTCCTACAGGATGGGATGAAGGTATTATAAAAACCCAAACTGCTGGCAGCAAAGCAAAAGAAAAAACCTAAAAACAGTAAGAAATGAGCTGGTACATAGATCGAGGTTTCTTCCTAGATGTGTGTTCTTTACTGTTCTTGAGGATGCTCCAAATGACGGAACTTCATTCTGTTATTTCAGGTGTACCTATGTATTCATAACTTAGGTCAGTCTGGATATTTGAAGTCTTGGAAACAAAGCGTTCACCTGACCCTTTAACTGCGTTGAGTGGGATAACCACATATTTTGGTAAACTGTAGACACAGGCTCTCTACAAGGTTTCAAAGAAGTCTGTCTTACTGATTTGAAGTAGTGAAATTCTCTGTTACTGTAACCCAGGTAATTGCTGTCATCTTTCCTGGTACAAAATCTATGGAAAATTGAGGAATGCTTCATCACAAAGCTTTGCAATGCTAGCCTGATAGAAACAGTTTGCAATTTCAGAGTATCTGTAGAGAAACTGGCTCATTTGAATATATAACCATGTAACTATCTTGAGAAAATTGCACAAAAAAGTAAGAATATGACTAATTAACATGAAATATGATTAAAGAAAATGTATATAAGTTCTTTATCATTTGCAAATATTCTTGTCTTTGTTATTACCTCAGCTGATTTTTAAAAACCTGACAATATCATAATTTGATGATAATCATCTTGTCTCATATGTTATTTGTTCACTAAATTTTTGTATATAAAATAATAAATTAAACAAAAAATCCATTTGTACCTGAAGATATAGGATCAGATGCTAGGATATAGCCTACCCCATTAGATGTTGACCAATATCTAATCAGGTTTTTTTAAAAGTCACCCATTAAAAGAGTCAAGTTATAATAAAGGTATATATATATATATATATATATATATATATATATACACACACACACACACATATATATATGCATATTATATATGTATACCAAAAAGATTCTGCTATCAAAAAAACAATTTACAATGAAAAACATGGACAATAACAAGATTTTAAAAACCAGAATCGTAACATATCTCAAATGATTCGGATAAGCAGATTGGTTGACTAAATGCTCTGCAAGTAGTCTTCAATTTTTTATCTAGCTATTTATAGAAAGCTGCAGAAACAGCTGAGCTGACTGAAGTGATGTCACATTTGCTGGTGGAATGGTTTGTTCCAGAGCACGCTCAGAGGCTGCATGAGTCTACTTAAGGTTTGGTGCGCAACCCTAAGCAGTGAGAAGGTGTAAACATGGGCATTTTTCAGCCCCACCAATCAATATTGCATTGATGACTTTCTGCTGACCTTTAACCCCATGAGGAATACCAATAGCACCATACTGAATCTTCCCGTCTTCAAGGGCTGCGTAGCATAAGCTACCAATTTTACAATCGATCAAAAGTCATCTCTGTGAATAAAGCTTGAGATTTCGGGCAACAGCAAGCAATTTTTGAAAGGTCAGGGCTGGGTTTTTATTTGCTTGACCTGTGCTTTCAACTTGTATCATAGTTCTTTATAACCACTAAAAGTAGTAAGAAAATTTCAGATTTTTTTCCCCATGTATTTTTAGTAAGCCTTTGGGCATTTTCACTGTCCCTAAAAGAATATGGTTGCATGGCAACCTTCACAGTTGCTATGGAGACTCCATGTGTAAGCAGCTGCTGCAATCAGCATTAACTCCAGGCTTGCAGGTTTGTCATTCCAATACATAGGGAGGGGAAACAAATAGGACAGCACATTGCCGTAAAGGGGAAGTCACCTAGATAATGTCACTCACAAACATATGTTCCACAATTATTCTTTCCACTGTTTTATTGCTGCAATTATAGCTAAACTAAGATTACAAAATTATATGGTTTTAATTTGCCTCTATTGACTATGTTTCACTTCCATTAAAATTAAGTCTGAACCCATTTACGTAGAAAACTGTTGGCTTTCTGGAAATCTTTTTTTTTTTTTTTTTTGCTTTCTCCTTTAATGTCAACAAGAAAAAAAAAAAAAATCAATGCCCACAGAAACCTTTGTATGAAAAAAGCAACTTAACCGAAATATACATTAACCTAACATGTAAAATATGGCCTCTGTCCCGAAGTTCCATTTGTATTTCTAATATTTTCAGTTGTGTCGGGATAAACCACAAAGATGCCTCCGATGACAGTGATCCGAGTCTTTAAAATGTAAGCAGAAATGCCAGTTAAGCCATCTTAAGTCTCTATCCTTAGCCCATCCCATCATGCTTAAAAATCGCAGCATGTGATCCCAATGTCAGTCCTTAAAAAGAAAACTCAAGAGCAGAGATGGTAGGAAATCATCGCTGATACTTCCTTCAGACCAATTTTTAATCTAATCCTGGTAAACCTGGATATTGCAAGAATCTTTGATGCCACAACATCTGATATGCTTATTACATAAAAGACAGAAGCACAGTATTAACTTAGAAAGCATTTTCAACATAGCATTATGTGACCAAATTTTTACAACTGTAGGTTTAACATCTCCAAAAAATAATCATTTACTACTCCTTTTCTAATATTTCAGTGTCTAATTTGGAGAGACAATGCTTCTTCATAGAAAGTTAAGAATTATCACTAAAAATCAGTATTTTACTTAAGGGCAATTTAACCATTTGCTTTCTAATTTATATAATGTAATGCTAGCAGACAAGAAAGGAAGTAGTTTTTATTGTATTTAATTAGATTTTAGTGGCAGCACGGTATTTTTGCTCTCCAATATAGAATGCCCACCTTTTTATTTTCAGCTTTTGGATTTTTAAAAATAATCATGAATCTACAAAATAAAAGATTTATCAAATATATTTCTGCTCATATATAAATTGCTGAAATGGAGCTGTGTTAAAATGAAGCCCTTTGCAAAACTTTTAGATATAGGTGATATCAAGTGTTAAAGACAGTTCTCTAGTTTTAATATGTAGAAAACAACGATTACTATTTTTTACTGCATGTCACTTAGAAACTTACACGCCAGACATGTCAGAAAAGATATTTCTTGAATGAAATAGAAGTATATAAAAATGTTTCTGTGTATATGTGTATAAACATATGTACCTACATATATACATATACACACACATATTATATATGCGTGTGAAGTATTAGTGGCATTATCTTTATATGAGTAGAAGAGTACATGATAACAAAGCATAATTGCCCATTCTGAAAAGCTTTACTTAGATGCATTTAAAAGGTGAAATTTAACAACGGCTAAAAGGTAACACATTAATATGTTCATGATTAAAATATAACACACACAAATTTCGGAAACTTATAATTACTACTTTTAATGGATCTTTAAGTAGATATCTAATTGCACAATTCATAGATCTTTTCAAAAAGAACCAAATGTTGAGTTATCCAATGTTAGGACGATTTTGTTAATCTGATGTTTTCATTTTTCACCTCTTGGCGCATATTAAAGCAAACATTCATTTTTTAATTGCAGTATACTATAAAAATATGCATCCTCCCACAGACCTCGTTCACTACCATTTGGATGGAAGCTTATTTAGTTTAGAGAATAAAAATATGGGCTACAAACCCTGAAAATGAAAACACTGATAGACCCTTAAGCACAGCAGCGTTAGCAGGTGCTGCTGTAATACACAAATCCAGATAACACGGAGTGACCTATTTTTAAAGCCTGTCCAAGAAAAGCGACATCAAGAAATTGAATTCTTTGCCCTTTACTTTAATAGTTCCTTGTCATGCAATCTTCAAATCAGAAAGGGTGATCACCACAAAACAAATCCCCAACCTGATATATACAAAAGGGGTATCATTGCAGTTCTGTAGACTGGGACTTATGGCCTAGTCATTACAGTTTGCATTTTACCAGAATACAGGGCAGAGAACTCACACTCAAGTAAATACAAGCTTACCAACTGGGATATAAAACCGGGTGTATTTGATAATAAGAAAGGTAAAATCGCATTTGATTTTTTAAAATAGTGATCATTTCTCAATACATTTTACACTATTCTGAAAGACAGCTCAAATCGTATAATAAGATACTTTAGCAACAGAAATTTCAGTTTGCATAATATCAAACTAAGATTAGGGTTTACATTTGCCACTCCCAAACTAATCAAAACACTGAAGTCTTTGAGTTCTACAATAATAGAATACATCCCAATTAATATAGTAAAGGATACACCTATAGTGAGAGATATAAAACACACTTCAAAATGGTTTTCTGGTGAATGAACCATTGTGCTATTTTCTAGAACAGTGACATGAATCCATGAAGCTAATTATTTGGACAGTTTGAATATGCTTCCATGACTGAGAATGAGGAGGTTTTATTTGGCTTGAATAATAGGAATTAGCTGTGTACATTGGATATAGGATGTCAGTTTCAACTAAATTGTGTTTTTGTGGCTCACTAAAATAAAATAAAAATGTAATTCTTTCCAAGTTATTTGAAAAGTTTTGTACCTACAGAAGATTTGAATAGTATAACAAATATGTATATATCCTTCAGTTAATTCAACAATTACTAACATTTTTGCCACATTTGCTTTCTCTTGGTCAAAAATTGTTGAATATTGGAAATGTGTTTTTATTCGAAGCATATCTTCTTATGCTAAACGATTTGAACTTAAGCTACAAACATCATGACATTTCTCCCCTAAATACTTTCTGTGTGCCTCCAAAGAGAAATGGCATTCTGCTACCTAAACCACCATACCATAATCACACCCAGCCAATTTAACATGTTACAATAGTACTATCTATTATAAAATCCATATGTGAAATTTCTCCAGTTCCCTTGAAAATGTCCTTTACAACTTATTTGGTGGGGGGGGGGAAGGAATCTGGAATCCAGTCAAGAATTATGGACTATAGATTGCATTTAGTTACATGTATCTCTGTAGCCACCTTTAATTTAAAATAGTTCCCCAGCGTTTGTCTTGCATGCATTAAAATTTTTAAAGAACCCATGTCAGTCATTTAAATGTCCCACAACTTAAATTTCTTCTTCGTCTTTTTTTTTTTTTTTTTAACAATTATATTTAGGTTAAACGTTTTGGCCAAGAGTACTACAAAGGTAACCTGATGTCTGCCTGTAAAAGATTACCTTCTGTAAAGGACTGTACCTAGACCCTATTCTGGGTGTGTTCATTTCTCTATCACTAATTTGAATGAATTGCTAAGAAAGCACAGTCATTTGCTACTGTCACTGAAAGTATGAAATCCTACAATTCACTGAAAATAATTTGGTTGATACACCTTGGACCTAGATCCCTCAGCCATTTCACTCATGTGACTTATAAAGGCAATTTGGGGTGCCTGAACACTTCGTGATTAAATTCCCTTCTCCCAACCCCCCACCTCCTGACAGCTGATAGAATGGCCAGATTGGAAGTAAAGAAGTTTCATTACCACTTTGGTGTTCTCAAGCTAGCACAATGAATTTTTCTCCTAATATTGTTAAATATATATTTATTATATCACCACTACATCTTTGGAATACATAGGGAAACAGCAAAAAGTGAAAGTTGTCTCCAAAAACACAGTCGTTTCCCCACCCTGTTCCAGAGAGCTTATGAGAAACCTAAACATAATTGTTCACATTAAAAATTTTAAATAACTGTAATAATATCAAAAAGCCAAAAAATTAGGCTTTCCTATCAAATAGATAGAAAATAAAGGAACTCTAAAAAATGTCAACAATATCCAGTATCTATCTGCTTTCAATCCACCTGGCAATTTAGATGTATAAATTAAGTTCTGTCATTATTTTTAGAGCAAAATTCAAGAAGAGATCTTTCACATCTCTTTTCTAATCTCATTCATTCACACATTATCTAGCCCTCGGTTCTGATTTGCAAATAAAAGACTACATTTGAAACACTTATGCCCAATAGGCCACTTTTATTGGATAAAGTATGTAGATCCTGCAGCCTCTTTAAAGTCTGTCCGTAAAATGTAAAAGAATATATTTATCCTTGTCAACCTATCAGTATGAAGCTGCCCCAAATGCCCTCAAATTCATTTGCCTTTTCAGCATTTTAGACTTTTTTGTTTTATTAAAACTCATGAGGTTAGAATCCTTTATGTCAGGATAGTTTGTAAACTTTAAATCTTTTACAAATGCTGGGATAAAAAGGCCAAATGGATTCAAATGGACAAGGATAAAAACTCACATGTACTGGTGGCATTACATTTGGCAAGTCACTTAACCTCTCTGATCCTTAATTTTCCTCACAAAATTAGAATGATAATAGCTACCATTTAGTAGTAAATGTATGAAACGTACATGACACGAAGTTGGTGCTCCGTAAGTTGTAACTATTCGTAATCTTCTAAAATCATGATCATAGCCTTAGTTTCATACATTATGCTACTAATAACAGACTTGCTCAAATAGGTATGTAACATACATTTACTGTAACCTTTAAGTAAAGATCCTCCTCCCTGGAAATCTATGGCTAATTAAGACATACATATGCGTGTACACATAGACACACATTCACGTTCATACAATTTACACATGTATCAATGGTAAAATTTTGTGTGACTAAAGTACTGCAGTGATATAAGGACATAATCGACCTTGGACAGGGGGAAGCACCAGGGGGGTGGGGGTAGGGGAGAAATAGCCACATAGTTTGATTTCCAGAATTCCAGCATACCGGAATTTGATGACCCATAAAAAAATACACGCTGGAAAGCTGGAAAATGGAAACTCTGCTTGTGTCCCTACAGCAAAAACTTTGCCCAAAAACACATGCATTACCTGCTCTCTTAACATGCTTATCAAACCAAAAGAGGTGAATTACCTAGAATGTAGCAACGTCCACCATGAATTCTGCATAAGTGATTCAAAGCTATAACTAATACTAATGTTTAAGAAGACCTTTCTTAAACTCAAGGAAGTTTTTGTTTTGTTGCTGTGTATCCTCATTTTTAATTCAATTTTTACTTTTATTTGCGTCATTCAGAACAATCAGCCAGTATTCAGTTTTGCCATCTAATCTGTTTTGATATTTTTCTTTTAAATGGAAATCATAAGATTTTCTACTAAAGAGGGAAAAAGTGTGTTTAAATGTTTCTCTGCCCAACAGGCCTACATTGGAAGGAATAAAAATAGTGGCACTAAGTGTATAAACCTTACCTAGCACTACCTATATAATAAGTACATGTGTCCCCAAAATAATAGAAAGAAGAGAAAATCATTGCTAGTTTAAAAAAAGAGGAAAAAAAAAACTCTGAGGCATTTGTGAGCCTTCTCATAATTCCCATATAGTCAATTCTAGAATGCTAATGTATAATAAAATAAAAATTGTACAGTATTCTTTCACAGAAAAGATTAAAAATGCATCTTATATAATAATTTTTAATAAAAGGCTAAATCACTTATAAGATTTAGCTCTCTGAATATAAACTTATGAATGTCACTGATTTAGTTTATATTTGGAAAGAAAATTACTCAACTGATAGCCCTCATTTATAGTCTTTAATGTCAGAGCTTGCTAAAATTACTGCTAAAAGTGCAATGTTATAAATTAAGTAAGGTTAGTATGATTCTTAACAATAGGAAAATATAAGCCAATTTACAATAGCACAAAATTATAACACCACAAGGATTTTATATTTTTAGGCAAAATGTAGTGTTATATATTATATTACTAACTCAAAATAAATATCTGTTTACTTATAGCTGTAAAGCAGCAAGCATTTAAAAGCTCCGATTTTTTTTAACTTTTTATTTTTTATTTATTTATTTTTTTATAAACATATAATATTAAAAGCTCCGATTTTTATCTAAGACAAAGCTGTAAAACCTCTGCCTTCAGTCAATATCACCTCTATGGTCTGAGAGCAAGCTTATCAGGACTCACAGTCTATATTCCAATGCAACATTATTGCAATTAACTCTGTGAATGATTATATAAAATATGATTTATTATTTAAAAACCTACATTTATGACAGTAAGACGCAATAATAATTACATTTTTAAAAACATTACTTATTTATTCTGATCTTCAACTTAAAGGCCCTAATCACATTCTAGCTTCTTTCTTAATAGGACAAATAGGTTTGGGCCAGAGATAATTCAAATGATGTAACAAATTTTAAAATCAAACAGCCTAAAATAAGTACTTTGGAAGGCTTTTTTTTTTTTTTTAACCCAAAGACACTTTTTCTCCTCCACCCTCTCTAGCAACCAATTATTTTCCAACATGGGGAGGGAAAATGTTTACATTACCATCTACTCTAGCCATAAAAATTTACCAAAATCTCATAGGCTTTTCTAATAGCATGGTTTCCTATTACTGTCATTTTGGTCCTTTTGTGTTTTACAGAGGAAATCCTCTCTGGTCCTAAAGGCTATAATGCCAACCCTCATTCATGAACAATTCCCTTATTATAGAGACTGGTGCAAAGTAAATCAGTGAACAGAAATGTAATACTGACCCAAACCCATCAAAATTTTCATGGAAAGAGGATAATCACATTCCAGGCTACTTTTGTGGGCTTTCATGGGAAATCCTTTTAACAAAAAGTGATATAAAAATGATATTCACACAGCAAGGATAAGAACAGCAACTAAAGGTTTGAAAAGCCCACCAGGAGAGAAAATTCAACCCACTTACAATAAATCAACTGCTATATATTTCTCTAGGTTTAGTACCCAAAAAGAGCATGATATGAATCCACTTTTTCTGTTCAGATTCTTTTTAATCCTACAGATAAAAACTACCCTACTGTTTCCAAATGCTTTTTCATTTTAATGGTAAAAATAGCTACCAAAAAGATGGGATTTCACTGTGAATCTCTTACCCACCATACACTATTGCAAAGTACAAAATATATACATATACTTTTTTAAAGTCACTAATTGCTAGCTTGTACTTTTTAAGCCTGAAATATTTTATTAATGTCATTAGTTAGATTATCAATATTCTCTCAATAGTAAAACTTCAGATACCAAAATAGCATCAAAAAACCACACTGTTAAATAGATACACATGATACTTTTAAAGCAATATAGTTCTCACAAGGAATACCAGCAAACTGCATTTGTTTGGCAAACTCTTAACCTGCCTAATTTCAAATTCTTATTCCTTAAAAGCATGATATAGATTATTCATACACTTAATAAAGTGCAACAGAGAAAGAGGCTTTTGACAGACTAATCAAATTGACTTATAATAATCCCTCTATTTGGGAGGATGAGAAAATTATGATAAAAGATTTTAAAACAAAGTTCTGATATTAAATGCTATATTCTACTTGTATTAATTGCTCTAAACAGGAACTTTGAAGAGAAATGAAATTATATCATCCACCCAATATCCCATAACTGTCAAAGTATTACTCTATTTTATAGCTCACATTTTTTCTTGAACATGCTTGATTTTTAAATATTTGTTCAAAAAATTTAACTAACACAATTTATTCTCTTAATGGGCTTATTTTATTTATTCTTGTAGAAAAGAATGACACATGCTGACACTTTTAAAAGATAATTATTTTGACAAATATAATATTCATAGAAATCTTACAAAATGTATTTTTACTTAAGGTGTTGAATATAACACTTGTAAAGATGGTTCTCTAATATGCTACCTTCTCTCACCTAGACTCATACAGCCATACACAAGCAGATTTATCATTTCTGAATGATGATTGCTTTTGAAATTTTGCACAATTGCAATGAAAACTATAAGCTATAGTGCACAAGTAATATTCTTATTTTGTATTTCAAAAGACTTCGTAATAGTCTAAATTGCCAACTCCTAATATCAACTGTTATTTATATTATAATAATTAACTCAGTCAACTACTGTAGACTTTATTTTTAAGAGTGCAGTGGTTATGTCACTTTTTGATTATTATAAATCATAATTATTAATAGTCAGGTATTACTTTATTCTCATAATAGACCTTATCATCCAGCTGTAGCTGTTTTTCTGAATTGAGAGACAATACTGATTATTAATTATGCCATTGTGTATCACTTATATAATGATCTTTCTGACTACATATCATTCTCAATCAGTTAAAATGGGTGATGGTTTTCAATATAATTTTAAATGTATGCACTCTAAAACTTAAAAACACAAGAATGCTATGAAATTATGGTATTTTAGCCATTCTCCAAGTTTAAAGCCAAATCTTCCTTCATAATCAGCCAATGTTTGTAACTCAGTTTTTGTCACTGCTAAAGAGCAGGGTAAGATTTGGTTAATTGGAAATATGGGACAAAACTTTCAAGGAAGTTAAGTTAAAAAAAAAAAAAAAAACTTGGGACATAATGAACTATGTCACGTACTGCCCATGAACATTAGGTATCTTTCTCTCCTGGTGTGTCAGTAAAGCCACACACATTCTTTCTTGCTACAAATCTGTAAATCTGAAAAGGAGTAAAGAACATGAATAGAAAATCTCTTTATAGAATAAAAAAGCATGGGGTGTTATTAAGGAGAACTGTAAGCCCTATTCTATTCATAGTAATTACAGGATCAGATCAGGTTAATGTGTGGACCTAGGTCAATAAAGTACTGTAGGTTCACAGCTTTAATCTCTTTCAATCCTATAGTCTGCAATGCTGACTGCTCTGCTTGACTCAACAAATCACTATAGGTAACATGGATGGCATGGGAATTTTTGGCAGAGTGGAAATATATATATTCAGTCAGTCTCAAGTTTCAGAAGATGAAAAAAAAAAACTAATGTCTCAGAATAATTTGACAAGTTTTCTTTCTCAACTCAAATAATAAAGGCCAAATTTCATTTCTGGGTAATACCATTTTTAGTCCACTTTTCACAATAAAATCTGTTTCCTTATTAAATTTTTCAGCCACCCATCATTCACAGAAGATATTACACAATCTTGATAAACATATAAATGAGAACTAAAATAGATTAGAATTTGGCCTTATGCACCTTGAGATAATCCCTTTTGTTTTCCTACAATTTTCTCTAAAATTTCTGTGGAGAATGAATAACTAAAAATTCAAAACTTGATATCTCATGCCCAGAGATAATTTGCTTTTTTTTTTCTCTGAAAAGTGCTTTCCAGGTTCTGTTTCTCCCCTAATATTGTGAAATTTTCTGCCAGTAAAGGATACAAAATCTTTTTTTAATGATTTGTTAGGATTATGATGATGATTCTTTTTTTTTTTTTTAAGTTTGTTTGGGGTTAGTACCAAGAACATCTTACTCTTGGAAAAAATGTAGACTACGCCAAATACATAACTCTTTAAACAGCTGTCTCATTGTACAGTGATCCATGCAATATACATTAAAAATGGGAGACACTAAAATTTTGAAAATGAAATTTCTCCTTTGAGTTTAATGAGTGTGAGGGATATATACAGTAATCCTTTAGTGATTATTTTCCTTCTTCAGGGTTTTGGTAACTGCTTTTGCCACTGATTGCCTCTTAAATTATCAGTTGCTAAATATCAGCTTGTATTCAAAAGTTACCCATTCTAGATGCTGGAAGAAGCCTATGGAAGAGAAGAGAAAATGAAGGAGAACTGGAGTGTATGTGCTTGCATGACTCCTGCACTCCAACATTGGAATATCTCACTTTGTCTCTCTTTCCCTTCAAAAAAGTAGGTGCTAATGAACAAAACATAAAATAATCATAATAAAGGAGTGTCAAAATACTCCAAAAGGCTATTAAGGTATTGTTATAATGGAACAGCCTACTTTGGACCCTGACCACATATATTTTCACTTTTTAATCACTTATCTTGTCTATAGATTGCTGGGTAATTATGTCTATATGGGTCCAAAGTACTTATAACAGCAATATTAAAATAGACTTGTTTGTCTTAGTCTGCAAGCACCTTGAAGGCAGGAACTGTGCCTTCTATATTCCTTTACAGTTATTGTGGACTTACTAATTTGAATCATAATTATCCCTTACTACAGATTTATCCCCAACATTAAGCAGTTAATTATTTTTATTTACCGTAACTCACTCATATAATAATGTCACTCAATATAAATAATTTATCCTATGAGCACAAAAGAGTCTGTTGAAAGTTAAATTTAAGGAATTATTTAGCAGAACTGACCATTTGACATAACAAAGGAAAAGATGTGTCTGAAAGCAGAGGTCATCACAAGAAAGTTTTCAAAAATGGTTCAAAAAAACCAACCTACCAAATATGTTACTACTTGAATGATGTGAGTGGTGGTAAACGCCAGCATGCAATATGGCAAAAACGAATCAATCAGTTCAGCTTAGTTCAGCCTCTGCAACTGGCCATCTGGCACAAAATCAACCGAATGTATCCCTGCATATTCATCTTCATTTTCACAAATACTCAAGAGAACGTCATTCTAGGGCAAAATAAAATTAAATCACCATAATTTTTAAGACATTTTTCCTTTCATATTCTCTTGAGAATACAGTGTTTATATGAGAATACCTATTGCTATAGGGTTGTTGTTTAATTCTCATTTGGATGTATTCTTTCTAAAGGTTGAAGATAAAACATTTAATCATGAAACTTTCAATTTTCCAAAAAATTACTCTTTTGGAAGAGAGAAACTTCTATAAATAGGTCCGTTTACTTTTTAGTTGAGTCAATCAATAGTAGATCAAGTGACCAAAGCCACTTTCATAGAACTTAATAATTTCATAATTGCACTAATCTTGAATGAAGCTGGCCTAACTCATCATGGTTAGTTATGCTCAACATGGGCAAAACGATATAACATTAGCTCACACTTCAATTTATATTTATATGAAATCAAAAACTAAAATTTCATTTGATCAAATGAAAGTTTTACATAACATTATTATATAAAATTAGCCAAATACTTTATCAAATCCTAAAGGGATAAGGCTAGACTTTATTGCGCTATTTGTAATAGTTTTGAAATTCTATTTAACATTTGTTTTTTCAGGTGGAAAACATAGTTTATACTTATACTCCTTGGTTCGTTTTGAATTAAAATAGAATAGTTTCTATTTTTTTTATAAAGATTTTTATTTATTTATTTGACAGACAGAGATCACAAGTAGGCAGAGAGGCAGGCAGAGAGAGAGGAAGGGAAGCAGGCTCCCGGCTGAGCAGAGAGGACCCTGGGATCATGACCTGACCCGAAGGCAGAGGCTTTAACCCACTGAACCACCCAGGCACCCCAATAGTTTCTGTTTTTAAGATTAATATCCAATAGAGAACTGAATCAAGTTTATTATTGATTTTATCCATTTGTTTTTGTCCCATAACCGAACCATTAAATTTTAAGCTTTGACTCTTTGAATAAAGTAAATGAATGTTAATTAAGACACATCAAAACACACTAAGTAAATCAATTTTAAGCAACCTTATTTCTCAAATTATAAGAATTATAAAACATTTAATTAAAGAAATAGTAATAATTAAATTCCACTCACTATGATTTTGCTCATTAAAAAGGTACTTTGTTAGAAGTTTTTAATTTTAAATGGATGGGAGATAATAACTTAGATTTCTTCTTTGTACATTGCTCTTTTTTTCATTACTTGAAAGGTTAAATTGCAAATAATAGTTCATTCTGTATTTGAAAAAAGAAGCTTATCAGCAAATAATTTCTGAGCCCAGTGTATTTTTATAAAATGTTTCTTTTGAGAATTATATACTGATCTATATCAATCATAGTAATTTTTTTTCCCATTATTTATCCTGCAGCCTTTTCTGTTTTAAAGTTTCACTGTACCTCTGGCAATGTTTCCTGAAACAATTTCAGCCCAGAGCCAGCTAATGGCTTAGGATCATTTCTATAGATCTTGGTTTGCCTTTTTGTATGTGTGTGGCCTTCAGGGATGTTACAGTTTGCTGTTTAGTAAATTGACTCACAGTTTGAAAGCATTCTTTTGTCATTAAACACACATGAAAAGGGGGACTCTCTCCAGGCAGAATGCACCATCAGATTGAATGGACAAAAACTTGGAACCACCATCAGTATTAAGAATCCTGGACTCATCATCTTCAATCTGCTCAACTTAAAAAAAAAATCAGAGTCAGGTTTGCTGTGGCTCATCTTTCTGTTGCATCATTGATTTAGAAATGTTGCCAAGTACATGTAAATATAAAATAAAATGAACTTGGCTACAAAAGATTTTGTATTTATTTATCTACTTTGTGAATCACTGTACCCATATTTATGGAGTCTTTTTAAGGCTTGGAACTTTTTGTTCATAATTCCAACAGCTTTTAATTTCTGAACATTAAGTTTTTATCCTACCTCTTGATGAATAGCTTACATTCATGTATTTTTAATATTTCTTTTAAATAACACACACATACATTATCTCACTTGATCCTTATAATAACTTGCAAAAGAGTGTAAGTGCTTTCTCCCTCATTTAAAAAGCAAAGAAATAGAAAGATAAAAGTTATACAGCTTGCTCAAGGTTACCTTCTAATTAGTGAGGGAGGTAGATTCACAACTGACAAAACTAGACTGCTGGAATTTCTGTTGTACCTCAGTCCTCACTTCTTATAGAAGGCCAACTCCAGGAAAGAGGTTATTAAACTGCAGTGTTTTGAGCTATCTACCTGCTTCTTCTGAAAAAATCTCTAAGCTGTCTACAAAATGAGTGAGTGGGTATCATCCAGCAGAGCCCTCCTCCCATTCAAGTACCACCACAACTACTTCCTCCCTTTTAAAACTAAAATTTGGAAAACAAAGTTCAAGCATATTACTTCCTTTCTCTAGTCCAGTCATTCCTCAAGCTCTTTCACACTAACACTGGTCTGCAATTCTAGATTCATGCAGCCGTCCCCTCTGTGTTCCCTCAGCACTGTGCACATCCCCATACATGACACATCTGTTTTTCCCACAAGACTCAGTTCTTTAGAATAAAGGACCCCATCATCTTCTTAACTTCTGTGTTTGCCATACCTTGCATTGTATCTAGCATAGTACACATCTCAAATATTTGTTGAATGAAGGAATGAATAAAAGAATCATAATGAGATTTTAAAGGCATTATTTTAGGAAAGGAACTGCCTTTGATTGGAAAAATATCTCAGTAAGCTATTTGATGTAAACAAAGAGAGCTGAAGTCATGGATTGGAACGTGAAACCATAAGAAGCAAGGGAAGAGAACGGCTAACTCGTTTTGTACAAGATGAAGAGGAATTTGGTTTTTGCTAGGGAGGTGAGAAAGAGCAAATAAAGAAAAGGAGCCCATAAAGATGGTGAAAGGAATCCCTGAAATGGACCAGTTGGAGACCCCTGGTGGTGGTAGGATCCATACGAAGCTGTCTGCACTGCTGAAATCTAAAACCCTCCATATCTCCTTTCGTATCATCCCACCCCTTGTTTGAGTAAAATTTCCCACACTCACAGGTATAATATGTAAGGCTCTTTGAAAGTTGTGAAAAGACCTGAGTTTCATAACTGGACTAACCATTAGGAAAACAAATCATAGTCCCCAGAGTTGATGACCCAGTATTCATGACAGCAAAAGCCTATCAGAAATGTGAAAATATTCGGAGGTGAGCTCTGAATTTCTAGAAACACAGAAATGTGGGCTCAAGCCAGTTTTATAGAGATCTTAAGAAGATGACACTTGAGCTGACATGAAAATTTCCTAATAAAAGAATAAATAAAACCAAGCCATATAAATTATAAAAGGAGGAATTAAACTCATTTATTCACATAAATATCCATTTATTCAGTTAACTTTCTTTAAGCAACAAAGTATCTCAGTTGCCAGAAATAAAGGTTCATTCCTTATAAAACTTACAGAATGGGAGAAATACAGATGAGCTCTGACAGATGCTATAATAGATGAAGGTGTAGAATATTGTGGAGGTATTTAGAAGTGCACCTAAACCTGACTCAAGTTATCAGGAGAGACTTTTGGTAACTAAGGTCTAAGTTGAAAATTAAAAGCTCCAGTTGGAAGATTGGTAGGAATACTCCAGGCACAGGAAACATCGTATGTGAAGTCCTGACATGAGAGGGAGCCTGGCATGTTGAGCATTTGAAAGTACTGTTAAAAGGCTGGAACCTCAAGAGAGAGCTTAAATTGTTGGAAGGATGAGGGTGGAGTGATATACAGGGGACAAATCATGAAGGACTTGTAAGCCATGTTAAGGAGCTTGTGCTTTACGCTGAAGCAACATGGAGTCATTAAACAGTTCTTAGCGCAAGTGTTACATGGTTAGATCCTCGAGAATGATCATTCTGGCTGCTGCGAAGAGAGGGGATTATAGCAAGGCAGCCTGGGGGTGGAGAAACCAGTTGGATGAATTAGTATTCCCAGTGAGCGAATGATGATTGAAGGAGGGAAGGGATCATGCGCACAGAGAGGATTTAAACTACTTAGGGATATTTAGAGATAATATTCACTACATGGGGTGGTTAACTGAATATGTACATGGAAATAGAGAGATGTCCAGGAAGACACACACGGTTGGGCAACTGGGTGCTGCCCCTCACAGTTACATATAAATCGTAGGAAAAGAAACACATCAGGAGGGGAAAATAATAGCTTTTGTGGAAATAAGTAGAGTTTGATATTTATATGAGATTTGAGATTATATAATATTTATATGATATTTATATGAGACTCTAAGTGGAGGTCTCCAGGAAATCTTTGGGCACCCAGGGAAGCTCAGGATAGAGATCTGGGATATAGAGTTGAAAGTTATAACCAAATAGACTTTAAAAAAAAAAAAAAAGACAGTACTTCAAGGCCAAAAAGAGTGAATAAGATCATCCAGAGAACATGTGACAGTGAATAGAAGATAGCGTTCTAGACTGGCCTGTGAGGAAAACCACCACGTATCAGTAAGATAAATCCTGAAAGGTATTCACAGATTTTTCTATAAAAAAAGCACTTCTGACTTTTCTGAAGGAGTTTCAATGGCAAAGTTCATGAAGCTGGAAACCAATTCAGCATATGAAGGTATAAAAGGAAGACAAAGAGGTAAAAAATAACAGGAATACATAAAATTTAGCTATGATAAAGACAGCATAAGCTAAGGGAAATGTGATGATTTTTAATACAGGAGAGTTGAGCCCATTTAACTGTTGATAGGCAAGAGCTACCAAAGAAGGAAGATGGAAAAGAGAGATATCTCTACAAATATCTTCTTATGGAGGCAGGAAAAGGTACAAGAACTGTTTTAGGAAAAGAAGCAATACTTAATACAGTAACAGGATGGGGGCAGGAGAGATGGGGCATTCCTGCCCAATGACTTCTAACCTGTCTATGGAACAAGACCAGGGATCCTCTGCTGACATGACAGAGAGCAAGAGAAAGAGAACACAGGTTTTGGTGGGGCCAAAATTTTAAAATAATGCAAACAAAATTTTAAAACAAACAAAACATTCTCTACAAACAACATTTGTAGAGAATGAGTATGAACTGACTGGAGAAAGACAGGAGTGCTAGATAGCAACATCAAAAGCACGGGTGAGGTAAAGAACATAAATTTGTGTGTTACTCTACTTAATTTTTTTTAGACTCTTGGCAAGAAAATAAGGTAATGAGCGGTGATGTCTCAGTGGAACAAGACATCCAAGCAAATGGCCTTCAAGAGGTTTCAAGGAGAGTGGGAGGGGCAGATGCTGAGGTATCTCTGATGCCACATGCTCTGTCCATTCGGAAACAACTTTAAAATTGCAAGGCAATTATTTTTAAGAAAAATTAAATTAAATTAATTTTAAAATTAAATTAATTTTAAGAAAATTATTTTTCTTAAAAATAATTGCTTTCTGGGACACATTATCTAAATAAATGGCATCTCTGTGACTGTAAAAATTTAGTTCAATTTTTTAGGAAATGGACAATAAAGAAAATTCAGTTAATTTTCTCTTAATGCATGGAACCAGTTAATCAAATGCATTTCCATAGGCCTTTAAGAGTACCACCTGCTTAGCACTGGGCTGTGTTACAGAAACAAAACTGTATTTTAGAAGCATTTATTAAACCTATCACTAGTGATGTCAGTTAATATGGAAGACCTTGAGGAAAAGTTTAATTGCTGGATTCTATGATTCTAAGTTTATTTATTCATTATTTTTTTTTAAGTGTCTGTCTTGTTGCTGGGAACACAACAATGAAAAACACAGTTCCTGTTCTCAAAAAGCTCACAGAAGTGACAAAGATAAACCAGTAATTCCAAGTGCAATAATGCCATGAATGTAGCACAAGTAGGACAAAGGAGGAGAGCCTGACTCTGCCTCATTAATGAAATCAACGAAGATGTTCACTGTGGTTGTAAATGCAATGTATACTTAAAATTACTTATTTTTAGTTACACACATAGATGTGGACACATTACAGGGGTGAGTTCAGATCACATTCTGAGATTCTTACAATAGTAAATACTGGCAAATCTAGACCTGTAATTCCAATATCCCAATATTCCACTTTTTTATATGTCTATGATACTATAAATCAATCACCTGAGCTTACCCTGAAATAGGTTTGCAAAAGCTTAACATCATATTCAAAAATAAGGATTAATCTTTCTCTGTTACATTATTTTTTGATTACAGTCAGCCATCTGGTATTTTTGAGTTATAGCCGATAGTAGTGTTGCCAGGAGCGGCAGAATCCATAGCAAATCTACCCTTGCAGAACACTATATGCTAGGATTGCAAGGTGCGGTACACATGAACAATGCAAATGGCAGAACTAAGAACAATTAAATAGGATTTTTTTTTTGCAATCTTTATTTGACAGCTTATGTTCTAATGCTGTAGGTCAAGGAAGGTACTAAATATATAATTCTCTGTCCATTGTTATTCAGTGCTTTTAAGCTCATCTATAACCAGATTATTAAAAAGTACAAGGGAGATATGAAATGAGCTGTTAGAGCAAATATTATATTGGAAAACATTTATTAAATACAGCATGTTATCAAGATAGTTGAAAATACATTAAGCAGATTCTCTTGAGTGCCTAAGCACCAGTAGAAAATTTGACACTTGATGTAGTACATTAACTCTTTCATGGTAACATTTAATGAGTTCTTTCCTCAGCCCCTATGCATTAGTGAACACACATCATAAAACTGGCTTCATCCTGAGAGACTGAAATTCTCTCACCTCATAGTAGATGCTACTATTTTGGCAGTGGGTTATGATTCCTGGAAAATAACCTGATTCCTTGAAGATTTCACATTCTCTGTTCCTATAACTCAACTTCTAACAGTAATGGGAAAAAATCATGCAGTTACATACATTTATGCACAAATCAACTTAGAGTTTACAGCTTCAGTCAGGTTTCTCAACCTTTTCTAGTAATAGTTCTACCTGTTTAATTAGCTTTCTTAATCATTGCCACCACAACATAATAACTTTTTTGTTAGACATAATTGACATATGATAAATGGTACATATTTAAAGTGTAGAGTTTCATAACTTTTGACATATTTAAACACATATGAAACCCTCAATACAGTCAAGATAATAGACATATCCCAGACCCCCAAAAGTTTCCTGTGACCCCTAGTCATCCTTCTCTCCTAACATTTTATCCCCAGGCAATGAATGACCTGCTTTGGCTCATTACAGATTACATTTTCAAATTTTATATAAAGAGACTCACAGTATGTATACTTTTATGTCTGGCTTCTTTCACTCTGCATGGGATTTATAAAATTCAATTTTGCTGTTCTTTGTATCAGTGGTTCATTCCCTTTTACTGCTGAGAAGTATTTAATTTTGTGAGTAAACCACAACTTATTTATCTCTTAACCTACTGATGGACATTTGGATTTTTTCAAGGTTTTGGCTATTGCAAATATAGCTGTTATGAATATTCATGTACAAGTCTTTGTATAGGCATATGCTTTCATTCTCTTGCATAAATACCTAGGAGTGGAATGTCTGGATCATATGGTAAGTATATATTTAGCTTTTTAAGAAACTGTCAAACTGTTTTCCAAAGTAGTTGTATCATTTTAAATTCCCACCAGCTTTCTTTTGATTAGTGCTAGCGTAGTATACCTTTTTCCATCTTTTTTTTATTTTTAAACTATTTATGTCTATATATTTAAAGTGGGTTTCTTATAGACAGCATGTAGTTGAGTATTTCCTTTTTATCTAGTCTGAGAACCTCTGCCTTTTAGTTGTGGGTGCTTATACAATTTACATTTAATGTGATTATTGATATAATGCTGTCAAAATGTACTATCTTGTTATAGGCTTTCTATCTCATCTGTTCTTTATTCATCTTTTCCTCTTTTTCTGCATTCTTTTAAACTGATTTAGTATTTTTTTCTGGTTACACTTTATTCTCTTTCTTGGCTATCATTCATTGTGTGTGTGTGTGTGTGTGTGTGTGTAGGTGGGTGTGTGTGCAGCAATTGCTTTGGTTTTTAGTATACATCTTCCATTCATCAGTCTACCTTCAATTAATATTATAAAACTTTACATGTGATATAAGAACTTTAAAATAACACACTTTCATTGCTATGTAGTCTTCACAACCATCGTGCTATTGTTTCAAACACTACTAAATATGTTATAAAGCTCACACTATTTTGTCACCAGTTTTGCTTTTATTAGTCAACTGTCTTTTAAAGAGATTTTAAAAATGAGATTTACATGGATGGATATTTTTATCATTTCTGGTGATCTACATTCTTCTGTGTAAATCTAGAGTTCCATCTGCTATTATCTGGATTCAAACTGAAGGCCTTATAACATTTCTTGTCAGACAGGTATGCTGGTTATTAACTCTTCCAAGTTTTATTTCTCTGAAAAATGTCTTATTTAACTTTAATTCTGAAAGATATTTTTAATGACAGTTTTTCTTTCTTTCAGTACTTTAAAGACACTGTTCCACTGATTTACAGTAGAATGTTCCACACATTGCTTTCAGTGAGAAGTCTATCATTCTTATCTTTGCTCTTCTGTACCTAATATGTAATTTTTCTCTGAGTCCTTAAAGGCATTTTTGAACACTGGTTTCTTTAAAACCTTTTTAACACTTTAGTTTGAGGTGCTTTGCTGAAGCTTTCTTCAAGTGCTGTGTACTTGGGTTTATATAATTTTGCTCAAAGTTTGAAAAATTTCAGCCATTATTTCTCCAACTATTTTTATAACCCTCCCTTCAGGAATTCCACTTTCACATACATTAGGCAGCTTTACACTGTTCTACTGCTCATTAATGATTTATCTTTTTTTATATTTATCAGTCATTTTTCTTTCTGTGTATCACCTTGGATAGTCAATTTTACTTTGTCTTCAAGTTCATTGATCTTTTCTTCTATAACTTCTAACCTGCTATTAACACCATCCAGTGTGTTTTTCATGTAAGACATTTTTTTCTTTTCTCTCTAGAAATTTTATGTGAGTCTTTTTCATATATATATATATTCCATGTCTCTACTTAACATGTTCTATCCTTCCTCTACCTTCTTGAACATATAGAATATACTTATAATAACTATTTTAACATATTTGTTTAGAAGATCTATCATTTGTACAATTTCTGTGTCTGTTTCTGTTGACTGACTCTTCTCTGTATTATGTGTCATATTTTCCTGCCTCTCTGCATGTCTGGCAATTTTTGATTGGATGCCAAACATTGCAAATTTTACCTTCTTGGGTACAGACTATTTTGTATTCCTATAAATATTCTTGAGTGTTGACTATTTTTGTATCCTTATATATAGTCTTGAACATTGTTCTGAGCCTTAGTCAAGTTAGTTAAAAACAATCTGGTCCTTTTGAAGCTTAATATTTTAGTCTAGAATAAATTTTGCTCACTACTATAGCAAGTAGTAATCTACTTGATGTCCTATCAATTACAAGTTTTTCCACTAAGGCTAGTAGAAAGAGGTACCTTTCCTGACCTGGGTGAATTCCTGTGACTGTTTCCTCTGTTACTTTTAAGTAGATAGTTACTTCACATGCCATGCGATGATCAGTATTCAGCTGAGTAACTGATGGCTCTCTGAGTATCTCCTCAGCTACTTCTTTCACTCCTCCCCCCACACACTCTCTGCAAACCTACTTTGACCTCTCTACAGTGACACTTTTGTTTCCTCAACTCAAAGACTTTAAGCTCCATATGGATTCCCCTTTCCTGTATTATGGCTGGAAACTGTCCAGACAGTCAGCTAGGGAAACTGTAGAATTAACTCATTCTTCCCCCTTTCTCAGGAAAGGGAATACCATCCTTCTTACCTGATATCCAGTGTCTGAAAACAATATTTCTTACATTTTGTCCAGATATCTATTCTTAAAAACAGGGAGTTCAACCAAACCCCTATTACCTCATCTTAATCAGAAGCAGAATTCCATAATAAATGTATCTTTAGCATTTTCAAGTTTCCTATTCACCTTCTTCCTTCCAATGCCTGTTTCAAAAAACAACCTTACTCAAAACCTTGTGTATAACTTGTTAACTATCTATCTCTATATCTACAGTTTACCTAATCTTTAACCACTTTTTAATTCCTTCCTTTCCTCCCCTTAAACTTAACTTCTCAGCTTCATCAAGAAAAAGTTTCTATTTATCATCTCTTCATTTTGTGTCATCAGCATCACCCTCTGTTCTCATTTCTTTTGCTTGGCTTCCCTTTCTCAAATGCAGTCCATCTTCTTTAAATGATGTTAATTCCCCCAGAGCTTTGTCTTTAGAATCTTCTTAACTGTATTAGTCTACTCAGCCTACTATAACAGTACCACAGATTGGGTGGCTTTATCAATAGGAATTTATTTTCTCATAGTTCTAAAGGCTGGAGGTCTAAAATCAAGGTGCTGTCAGGGTTCACTTCTGGCGAGGCCTTTCTTCCTGGCTTTTAGATAGCCACCTTCTCACTGTGTCCTCACATGCACTTTTCCTTGTGGACACTCTTCTGGTGTCTCTTGCTCCTCTTATAAGGAACTAGTACTAAGGGCTCCACCTTTATGACATTGTTTAACCTTAACTACTTCCAAACAGTCACATACATAGAGGTTAGGGCTTTCAAAATGTGAATTTTGCAGATACTTTACAAACCATAACACAAACTTACTTTATCCTTTCCCATTTTGTCAACTCTTGACTGCTACCAAATCCAAATCTCCAGCCCAACCTCACTGCTGACCCCCAAACCATTTACCTAAATCTCTACTGAATATCCCCACTTGGTTTGATACCTACACTTTACTTAATCTGTTCAGAATTAAACCCCATTATCTATCCCCTGGACATCACATTTCCCAAGTTCACATTATCAGTAAATAACACCACCTTTCATCCAATCTATCCACCTGAAACTATGGGAGTCATTCTTTACCTTCATGCCACTCAATTACCAACTACATCCAATTGTTTGCCAAGTCTTACAAAGTTTGTTTCCTTAATATTTTCAGAATATGCTTCTTTTTTTTTTTAATTTCTACTGTGATGGCTGTAGTGCAAAAGATCTACTTGGGTTATAATGTATCTTGTCCAAGCTCACCTCTTTCTAACCATGTTCCACTCTACTGTCATGATTATACTTTTGAAAGATAAGCCTGGAAATATCACTTGCATGTTAACATTCTTCGAAGATATCAGAAAATCACTGATATCAGGATAAACCAAAACTCCTTAACATAACCTATAAGACTCTTCCATGACTTATTTACTACATGCCTCTCCAACACTTCTCTGTACCTTCTTTTTTCCTAACATTTTAAACCTTGTACTCTGTAATGAGTTTTTTGTAATTTATCAAATACAGCTTGCTGTAGTAAGGCTTTATGATTTTGTGTTACTCTCTGGAGCATTCTCTTGGCTTCCAGTTTTGTTCTTCAGAACTCAAAACAGAGGTTATTGTCTCTCAATAATTACATTTACTTGCCTGGTACTTTATTAGATATAATCTTCTAGAGAGCACATAGTCCACCTTTTTTTGGTGGGGGGGAGCATAGGGAGAGAGAGAGAGAATCTTAAGCAGGCTCTATGCTCGGGGGGAGCTCAATCTCACAATCCTGAGATCATGACCTAAGCTGAAATCAAGAGTCAGGTGCTTAACCAACAGAACCACCTAGGCACCCCTATATTCCACCCTTCGTTTCTCTATAACAGCATCTAGTATGATAGCAGTTACCTATGAAATTTTGAGGAAGGAGAACCTTAATAGAGATATATAATTGATCTCATTGACCCACAGACTCATTCTATAAAATTACAAGATATCTAGAATATATTTTCATAAATTATAAACAAATAAATATTTTACATTCTCATATTAGAAAAATTGCTACATTAGAAAATACATTGCTGAAAACACCACACAGGCTTTTGTCAGATACAGCTAATACACAACAACTTTACTTTCATGCAGGAAATTTATTTTTGTATCTGAAACTATAGGCTAGAGAGTTATTTACTAGAACAGAGATAGACAAACCATGAGAGACTGTGGATTCTGAGAAACAAACTGAGGGTTTTGGAGGGGAGGGGGATGGAGGGTTGGGTGAGCCTGGTAGTGGGTATTAAGGAGGGCATGTATTGCATGGAGCACTGGGTGTGATGCATAAACAATGAATTTTGGAACACACACACACAAAATTAAATTAAATTAAATTAAATTAAATTAAATTTTTTAAAAAGATGCTCATGTTGATTTGATGCAGTTTGACATAATACTCAAGCATTAAAAAGGCTCTTCACCCAGGTTTCACTTCCCAGTCAGCTAGCTCATAACTTGATCCCCACTCTTCAAGTTATATTGTTCTTTGTAAACCCTCAAGCTCCCCTAGAATTACTTAGCTCCAGATTAAAATTTCACTGTCACTCAGTCCCACTTGGTGATAATTTTTCTACCACTCATTTTTTACTCAAGTAACTAATTCATCTTCCTAAAATGCTGCCCAGATGCTTCTAGACTCAATATTCTCTTCTCTTCCCTAGCTTTCCCAATATTCACAGTCAACATGGTTATTTCTTTACCCATCTGAACTGTCCTTATTTCCAACCTCCAGACTCATTTAGACTCATTTCGAATTCCTTCCTCAATCTACTCTAGTTCTTCCTATCACCTACCAACTCCAACTCTAAAGTTGCTATACTCCAGATAAAACCATCCCTATCACATAGGCTGCCTGGCACAGGAGTCCCAAATGGGACAGACATTCTCAAACCAAAATATACTATGAATATTCCTGATGATAGAAACTTTCAATCTCTATTCAAATTCTGCAGAAGGACATTTTCAGTACACATTTCAATTTGAATGTGTGACTCATAGTAAAAGTCAGCTTTGACATCAAATATGCCCTAGTCCTCTGCAATCAGCCTCACTCTGATAAGTCAGAATCACTTACAGACTTATATTAACTGTGACATATCCAGGCTTGCAGCCCTTTTCTTGCTCCAGCAGCCAGGATAAGTCCCATTATTCAGTTTGTCCCTAGTTGTCCTTAGTCTCTAAGACCAAACCAGACCTTCACCTTCAACAGGAAGTTACTTTTGTTACTCCTCTGACCTGGACCCTGGGTACCAGTTTTGATATTTGAATTTGTGGTCTGTCTGACTCCTACCTTGCTGTGATAGTTAATTTTATGTGTCAACTTGACTTGGCTATGGGGTGCCCAGATATTTGGTTAAACATTATTTACAAATATGTCTGTGAGGGTTCTCTTGATGGCATTTCTCTCCATCAAAATGGATAGTCTCCCAGATCCACATCTCTACCGAAATCTAACTTATTGTTTGCCCCTTCTAGTCTATAATAAATGTAAAATGTAATTTGAGAGCCTGTATCTATTCAATCCCCAAGAGTTAGATAACATAGATTAACACAAAACGTCAGCCCAAACTTTTTAAATGAGCTTATCTTCAGGAACTTTAAGAGATGTTAGTATAATTTAGTTCTTTAAAGAGAGTGAGAGTGGAGTGAAGGCCAGTGGGAGAGGGACAAGAAGACTCCCTGCTCAGCAGGGAGCAAGGCTCCATCCCAGGACCCTGAGCTCATGACCTAAGCTGAAGGCAGACACTTAATCGACTGAGCCACCCAGGTGCCCCTATAATTTAGTTCTTGAGAATGAAGCATAAGGTATGACAGTTTGCTGAGCGCAGTCCATGGTTCAAAAAATGCATCAAATATTTGAGTTTTTCCATTTTAAACCTATTTCATTCTTCTTAATTATTATTTAGTACTTTATTTTTTGTACTTCTAAGGAATACAAAATAACAAACAGGTCCTAAAATAGGAATAGTTGTTCATCAATGGATAGAGTGCTATTTAAAACAATTTTACAGGGTGCCTGGGCAGCTCAGTTGGTTAAGTGTCTGACTCTTAGTTTCAACTCTGGTCATGATCTTGGGGCCATACAATGGAGCCGCATGGTTGGGTTCCATGTTCAGTGTTGAGTCTACTTGTTTCTCTCCCTCCCCACGTCCCTCTCTCTGCTTATGCTCTTATATGTGCTCTCTCTCTCAAATTAAACAAATAAAATCTTCAAAAAAAATTTTTACTTCAACGTATGAAGACACATAAATAAAATAGTTATATGTATATACATAATTAAGACTAATCTGACACTTCTGACATTTTCTCTGTCAATAGTATAGTATTATTTATACATATCACTATATAAATACATATGTATATATACATATACACACACACATATATATACACTTAGTTAACAATGGATTTTCCATCAAATGATATGCTGGACTTTATTAAACACAAAAGTTCCAACCTAATTTAAAAAAAAAAATCACAGTAACATAAACAGTAGAAAAAGTAAATTGCATTGAATATTTTACTTTTTTAAAGATTTATTTGTTTATTTGGGAGAGAGAGAGCACAAGCAGGGGAGGGGCACACATAAGGCCAGGGAGAAGCAGGCTCCTCGCTGTGCAGGATGCCTGATATGCAGCTCAATCCCAGGACCCTGGGATCATGACCTGAGCTGAAGGAAGACACTTAACAAACCGAGCCACCCAGGTGCCCCTGCCTCGAATATTTTAGTGTAAATTATTTTCTATGACAATTAAGGTAAATTATGACATGTAAAGATAAAGACTAAATATCAGTTTCCCTGACTGTACTTCCTACCTTCAAGTATTTGGAACTCTTTCCTGAATTCTAGTATCAGAGATATGCAGTCCTCTATCATTTTATTCAACCTTTCTCAAAAGAAGTCACTAATTGCCATAAACACTGAAGCCAAGATTCTTGAGTACTCAATTGCAGGGATAAGAAAGTGCAAGAATGTGGGTGAAGAGAAGGAAAGGGAAGAGAAAAGAAATCAGAAAGAATGACCATTTATTGAAAGCCTACCATAAGTCAGACTCTGTTGATTTAATTATTTTATTTAATCCACAAAACTATCTTAGCTTTTATTATCTCCACTTTGTCAATAAGGAGACTGAAGCCTAGAAAAATAAACTAACTTCCCACAAATGACATGGGTAGAGAGTGACAGAAGTCAAAAGGTAATCCCAACTCTATTTGTACACTCCGTGCTATCTCTATAAAACTGTGTTTTATGTATATCTATATATGATTCCAGTGTATAGCTAATATATTTATGTATATCCATATGGATATCAAACCAATATGCATAAGTCATCCTTAGTAGAAAATAAATTATCTAGGACTGCCAAAATAATAGATGAGTCTTCTTTATTGCTACAATCCTTTATTTAATACCTATCTCTTTGGAAATTACCATTGCTATTTTCTAGAAATTAAAAAATGAGAGTCGTCATAGACCTTAAAAAGCTTATGTCTAAAGGATAGAAGGAAAACAAACACATAATTTTAGTACAATATGGTAAGTACTGAGGTGATAAGTACTACAGACCACTATAGGACTATCGATCAGATAGCTCAGAAATAAGGATGGGGGCAAGAGGGACATAAAATCTTAGAAGACTTCCTGGAGGTGATGTTCAGATTCACAAAAGATGGGTAGAAATTACCCAATTGGAGAAAGAATGGCAAGGTAACACATGAGCAAAGACACTGAGGAGGGGAACCTGACTATTTGGACAAATAAAATTTGGTTGACATAGCAGATGTGAGAGTTAAAAAAAAAAAAAGACCTAAGTATAGGAGGACTCCCACTGTGTTGGTTTGGGTGACTGGCTAGATTATGGCACCATTTTTGGATCCAAAAATTGATGATGTTATTCCTCCAATGAAAATTCTTTTTTATGATGTGTTGCTATTAGAATAGAGTTTAAATCCTAAATGTGACCTATAAAATATCTGCCAACATCACCAGCCTCCTCCTCCATGATGCTCCTGTCTTTACAATGTACCCCATTTCTGTCCAGGCCAGGATCTAACACCTACTAGTCCTCTTTCTCGGAAAAATCTCTCCCTACCTTTTCACACCCATCTCTTCAACCTAAATGTTACTTACTCAGAAAAGCTCATTCTGGGCTCTAGATTGGATTATGTTACCAGAGTATATCTTCTCATGACACCGTCAATTTTAGCTTCATAGTGCTTACTACAACTGAAATTATATAGTAACTTTGATTAATATATACTCAGTACTGGTCTCTGTCAAAATAGTGTGTCTATTTTGGTAACTCTTTATCCATATTGCTTAACCCAACAGCCCACATTTAGGAGGACCCCATAAATATATGGAGTGGTGGATTCTGAAAAGAAAATAGAAGGAGTTTTGGGGTAGGAAGAAAGTTTTAGACCAAACAAGTTAAGCTATCTGTGGAACATCCACATGGAAATGCCCACAAGGCAATTTTCTTCTTAGAAATTTTGTTTTAGTATTCAAGTTGTGCAAGTTCTGAGCAGAACACAAATCTAGGAATAATTAGTAAATTGAGTACTTAAAGCTATGGGAATCAATTAGGTAAGCTAAAGAGAGAAATAAATGATAAGAGGGAAGATAGAAAAATGAGACCTAACAGGAGCAGCCAGAGAGATGGGAATAAAACTGGAAAAAATGACAACAGGTTATCAAGGTAAGAAAACTTTCTAATAAAAATATTGTGATATATGAGATACATTTTTTACCTTTAAAAAGTTAAGTAATAAGTTTCAAATATATAGTGTTGGGTAGTTCATATTATAGTGCAATTCTAAGGGTCACTGACTACCTAAAAAGGAGACATATACTTTCAGAAAGCGATAAGAAGAGAGTCCAGAATGCATAAACTCATGTACTCAAACATTTGACTCTTCTCAGTGAAAGCCTACTGAGCACCAACACCTGTATTTATTCATGGAGACACAAAACAAAATAGAAATGTTTTCTATCTTTGTGGACTTTAATGCACTGAAACCAGGGGATAAATTTAGCTTTGTTGCAATACAAGCAATTTAATCCTTATTTTCTTACACCCAAAAGCATCAGACATTCATGTTACCTATGTGGACCCTTTAAGTATGGGAATTAACTCCAGAGTATAGTGTAGAACTGTTATAATCTGTTGAAACTGGATATGTACTCTAATAGTACATGCAAGAACTGTTCTAATCATGAAGGTCAGGAAGTGCTTCCCCAAAAATGTAATGAGTTGGGAAAATTAGAGATGACAGCAGTCAAAAGAAGGAAGTATTTTCTATAATTAAAAGGTAAAATCCCAAAATTGAGTGGGTTTTAGCAGTATTTACAAGTGAAAACTGCCAAAGGAAAAGTAAGTGAATATGTTTTTTAAAGATTTTATTTATTCATTTGACACACACACAGAGAGAGAGAGAGAGAACAAGCAGGGGGATGAGCAGAGGGAGAGGGAGAAACAGGCTTACAGCTAAGGAGAACGCCCGATGTAGGGCTCAAATCCCAGGACACTGGGATCATGAGCTGAGCCAAAGGCAGATGCTTAACTGACTGAGCCACCCAGGCACCCTGAAAAGTGAGTGAATATTAACACTTACATCCCTTTATGTGGTGTAAAAATAAAAGAATGAACTGTTTCCACTTAGTATTTTAGCACTATTTGATAGTAAAGCTTAATGTTTTTGTAGTTAATTAAAGAGACTATTTCTCCTCAACCACCTCTGTTCATCTCTGGATTCCCAATTGGGGGCAGGGGGATAGTTTCCACTTGCTAAGAATTGAGTGGACTTTTGTGAGACCAGTTGCTAGACTAAGGTCATAGGTATTCCAATGAAGGAACAACAAAGATGAGTGGACCACCTATGGCCCTGCCTTCTAACTCTGCTTTTTTTTTTTCTATTATTTCTAACTCCTTTCTAACTCCTTTCTTAAAAAGCTAAAGAATTCAATTAAATTAAACACATATTCTCAACAGTGACCTCAAGTTTCTGCCATCTAACCCTGAGATACTATGGACACTAAACAGTACTCTCTTGACACTCCTTTCCAAAATTCAATATTTGATAATACACTGGAATTTTTTTAAACCTGTCTTTATGAAATAAAGAATTCCTTCTACCTATATTTTTGTCTTATGTCTATTTTATTGATTATTTGAAATAAAAAATTTTCTTTTGAGATGATAAAATGGAATATGTGTTTAGGGAATCCCATCTGGTACCAAGTTACTTGTCAATAGAAAGGTGACATAGTTGAGGCACCTGGGTGGCTCAGTGGGTTAAGCCTCTGCCTTCGGCTCAGGTCATGATCTCAGGGTCCTGGGATCGAGTCCCACATCGGGCTCTCTGCTCAGCAGGGAGTCTGCTTTCCCCCTCTCTTTCTGCTTGCCTCTCTACCTACTTGTAATCTCCATCTGTCAAATAAATAAATAAAATCTTTAAAAAAAAAAAAGAAAGAAAGGTGACATAGTTATCTGGAAGTTTTAGTTCAATGTATTGTTATTATTATATTTTTTGGTGGCTTAAACAATAGAAATTTATTTTCTCACTGTTCCAGAGACTTGAAGCCTAAGACCAAGCTATTGGTAGTTTTGGTTTCTTCTGAACCCTCTGTCCTTGTTTTATAGATGGCTGTCTTCTCTCTGTGCATTCACATTGTCTTCCTTCTCTATTCGTGTATCAAATTCCAAATTCTTTTTTTTTTTTTTTGCAGAGTCATGGATTTTATTTTTAACTCCATGCACATAGGGAAACAGGGAGGTGCCCATGCAATATTATCAACCATGATCCATAGGACCTAGAAACCATTCTGAAGTCTAACAAGACTTCTTCATTCAAATAGCTATCCCAAGTACAGATTGATTTTTTTGTGTGATTTTTTTAAATTTTTTATTTCCTTTGAGTGTAACAGTATTCATTGTTTTTGCACCACGCCCAGTGCTCCATGCAATATGTGCCCTCCCTAATACCCACCACCTTGTTCCCCCAACCTCCCACCCCCCGCCCCTTCAAAACCCTCAGGTTGTTTTTCAGAGTCCATAGTCTCTCATGGTTCACCTCCCCTTCCAATTTCCCTCAACTCCCTTCTCCTCTTCATCTCCCCTTGTCCTCCATGCTATTTGTTATGCTCCACAAATAAGTGAAACCATATGATAATTGACTCTCTCTGCTTGACCTATTTCACTCAGCAGAATCTCTTCCAGTCCTGTCCATGTTGCTACAAAAGTTGGGTATTCATCCTTTCTGATGGAGGCATAATACTCTATAGTGTATATGGACCACATCTTCCTTATCCATTCGTCCATTGAAGGGCATCTTGGCTCTTTCCACAGTTTGGTGACCGTGGCCATTGCTGCTATAAACATTGGGGTACAGATGGCCCTTCTTTTCACTACATCTGTATCTTTGGGGTAAATACCCAGTAGTGCAATTGCAGGGTCATAGGGAAGCTCTATTTTTAATTTCTTGAGGAATCTCCACTCTGTTCTCCAAAGTGGTTGCACCAACTTGCATTCCCACCAACAGTGTAAGAGGGTTCCCTTTTCTCCGCATCCTCTCCAACACATGTTGTTTCCTGTCTTGCCAAATTCTTTTTAATAAGGACACCAGTCAAAATGGGTTGGGGCCCACACTAAGAACCCAATTTTAACTTAATTACCTCTTAAAGACCCTTTCACCAAATATAGTCACATTCTGAGGTATATCAACACATGAGTTTGCAGGGGATACAACTCAGCAAGTAAGAGTTAGGCTTAAACCTGCCACCTTGCTTTTTATTTTCTATTTATCCCATCTGTACTTTTTTTCCTTTTTCCCTCTTTTTCTTCCTTCTTTTGGATTGAGTGTACTTTATTATTTCATTTTATTTCCATTGGTAGCTTATGAATTATACTTCTGCTTTATATTTTTAGTGGTTGCTTTAGGGTTTCTACTATACACCTTTAACTCATCTTGGTATGTCTTCAAGTAATACTGTAACACTTAATGCCTAGTACAAAAAGCTTGCAACAGTGCCCTTCCATTTCCTCTCTCCCGACCTTTGCACTATAGTCATATAATTTACTGCTGCCTATGGCAAAAATCCCACAATACATTGTTATTTGTTGGCCTTAAACAGTCAGTTACCATTTAAAGAGATTTTTAGAGTAAGAAAAGTGATAATTTTACAAATACCATTTTTGGTGCCAAATATCATTCCTCTGTAGAGATCCAGATTTCTATGTGGTATCATTTTCCTCTTGCCTAAAGTATTTCATTACTCTTTTTGTAGCTCTGATATGTTGGTGGTGATTCTTCAGGTTTGCCTGAGAAAGTCTTTATAGTCTTTGTTTGGGGGCAACATGTTTGCTAAGTATAGAATCTTAGCTTAATGGCATTTTTCTTTTATTACCTTAATGTTGTTGCTCCCCTGTCTTCTGGCTCACATTATTCCTGAGAAAAAGTCTATTGTCATTCTTTTTTTAAATTTTTTTTATTATGTTCAGTTAGCCACTGTATAATATATCATTGGTTTTTGATGTAGTGTTCAATGACTCATTAGTTAAGTATAAAACCCAGTCCTCCTCATAGCACATGCTCTCCTCAATACCCATCACCCTCTTACCCACTCCCCGCAACCTCCTCCCCTCTGAAACCCCCAGATTGTTTCTCAGGGTCCATAGTCTCTCATGGTTCACCTCCCTTTCTGATTTCTCCCTCTTTGGATTTCCCTCTCTTCCCTGTGGTCCTCCGTGCTATTGCTTATGCTCTACATATGAGTGAAACCATATGATAATTGTCTTTCTCTGCTTGACTTGCTTCACTTAACATAATCCCCTCCAGCTCCATCCATGAGGTTGCAAAGGGTGAGTGTTCATCATTTCTGATGACTAAGTAATATTCCATTGTGTATATGTACCACATCTTCTTTATCCATTCATCTTTTGAAGGGCATCTCTCCTCCTTCCACAATTTGGCTATTGTGGACATTGCTGCTATTAACATTGGGGTGCACGTGCCCTTTCTTTTCACTATGCCTGTATCTTTGGGGTAAATACCTAGTTGTGTAATTACTGGGTTATAGGGTAGCTCTATTCTTAACATCTTGAGGAACCTCCATACTGTTTTCCAGAGTAGCTATACCAGCTTGCATTCCCACCAACAGTGTAAGAGGATTCCCTTTCTCCACATCTTTGCCAACATTTGTGGTTTCCTGTTCTGTTAATTTTTACCATTTTAACTGGTATAAGGTGGTATCTCATTGTGCTTTTGATTTGTATTTCCCTGATGGCTAGAAATGGACCCTCAAATCCATGGTCAACTAATTTTGACAAAACAGGAAAAAATCCAATGGAAAGTAGACATTCTCTTCAATAAGCAGTGCTGGGAAAATTAGACAGCTACATATAGAAGAATGAAACTGTACCATTCCCTTACACCATACACAAAGATAAACTCAAAAATGGATGAAAGACCTAAATGTGAGACAAGAATCCATCAACATCGTAGGGGAGAACACAGGCAGTAAGCTCTTCGACATCAGCCACAGTAATTTCTTTCAAGACACGTATCCAAAGGCAAGTGAAACAAAAGCAAAAATCAATTTTTGGGACTTCATCAAGATATAAAGCTTCTGCACAGCAAAGGAAACAGTCAGCAAATGTAAGAAGCAGCCCACGGAATGGAGGAAGATATTTGCAAATGACACTATAGATAAAAGGTTGATATCCAAGATCTATAAAGAATGTCTTAAACTCAACACTCAATAAACTAATAACCCAGTCAAAAAGTGGACAAAAGACATGAACAGACACCTCTCCAAAAAAGACATACAAATGAACACATAGTTCAATATATTTTTTATGGTGCTCTTAGTAGCCATGAGACAAAAAGTTACTTTTCTATCATGAAGTTACTTTTTTAAACCATTAAAATGCAACTGTCCAACTTCTGAATTATTAGATTCTATAACTGTTCAGGTTTTGATGTGAAAGATGATAATATTTAAATTAGGAGCAAGAAATATTGTTAAATAAAAGCAGAGGAGAAGCCAGAGGTCATGGCTTCTTTTTGTCAGGTACAAGGTATTTAAAAGGGAAAAAATGAATCATCACTTTTTCTTTCAGTTCATTTGCTCTTTTGTCTTATCTTTCCTTTACAATCTTTCTTCATTCCTGTCAGTGATTTTCAGTGATATTCCCTAATCATTCTTTTTTTTTTTAAGATTTTATTTATTTATTTATTTATTTGACACAGAGTGAGAGAGCAAGCACAAGCAGGGGTAGCAGCAGAAGGACAGGGAGAAGTAGACTCCTGCTGAGCAGGGAGCCCAATGCAGTGATCAATCCCAGGACCCTGAGATCATGACCTGAACCAAAGGCAGCTGCTAAACTGACTGAACCACCCAGGTGCCCCCTAATCATTCTTAATACCCTGTTTTTCTTCCTATTTTCCCCTAATCTTCAAAGTAAGATTAACTCATATAACAAGAAAATTGGAATCTGGGGATATGTGCAAAATATTTTTTGTTATATTTCACATATATCTGTAATTACAGAACTTTCTTGCAGATTTTTTTTTTCTCCTTACATCATTGTTAGAGATTGGAAAGGAGTCCTCTTCTGTTATAGTACTGAAATATGGCAAGCCAATGTTGAGCCCAATCTCTGAAAAAATTTAAAAGGACCTTCCTAGGGGAACACAATCAGCATATGCTTTTCCTAAAAAAAGTTAAAAGGACATGTGAGGCTTTTTGTTTTTTAGAATAAAAAAAATAGTAAATAGTAAAAGTCCAGAGTGACTTCCAATAGCTGTCTCAGAAGCAGAGTCAAAAACAGCTTCATAAGACCACCATGATATCCATACCCTCAATGTTTTCCACACTAATTTCCAAGAAATCATGCTTACATTTTAGGAAGACTCAGATGCAGAAAAGTAGCTGGTAAAAGTTCAAATACCTGTTACATGAGCTCTTGATTACACAGTTAAGAGCATGAGACAGCATTACAAAGTAGCCTATGTCACGGAGCGTTCCACCAATGAGGACAGGGCTGTTTCTCCATTTGTATCTAAGTTTGAGCCCGGAATGAAAACAGTGGTGAGGCCAGGAGCCTAACCTCCGCAGAACCCTCCTCCTACTGGGGAAGGCAGCAGGCTTACGTAAGAGCTACATGCCAGGAGCAATGATGGCAGCAGGTACAGAAGAAGCTGCAGGAAGAGCTATAACCACACTGAGCCAGAGGAGGTGCATGCCAGTAAACAGTGACCAAAAGGGACCAGTTTTCCAGGGCACAAGAACTACCTCTGAGTGCTCTAAGTCAGGTGGGAGGAATGGGTGAAAGACATAGTTTTCACAGAACAGTAGATAAATTAATTTGTTTGAACATGGCTCTATCTCTGCTTCTGTGGTGGTATGGCTTGTGGAAACATAGGTTACATGGTTTACTTAAGGTTTATCATTGTTGTTTTGGTTAATTCTGTTGAGGATTAATGATTATAACAGCCAACATTTACAGAGTTGTTCTCAGTCACTGAGGTATAGCCACTTATTATCAAGAACTTATAATTGTACTTTGGGCATTATACTAAGTTCATATCCATTATCTCATGTGTCCTTTACAACAACCTGTAAGGTAAGCAATAGTACTACTTTTGGCTTATAAATTAGAAAGAAAACTGAGGTTTACAGTGTTTAAGAAACTTGTTCAAGTTTACAGAGCTAATACATGACAGAATCAAAATTCTAATCTGATCACTCTGGCCAGATTCTCAACCACTGTATTGCTAGATGGATTCTAGAAACTGGGGACCAGCAGAATTGTCATATACTCAGAGGCCATTTCAGTAGTACAAAAAATCCAAGACACAAAACAGAAAGAGGAAAGGCAGGTAGGCTCACTCCTTGAAGCCTATAATAGAAAAGAAAAACAGAACTTGGAAAAAGGAGTTAGTCCTAAAAATTAACCTCCAAGCTTCTCAATAATCAGGCCCTGCACTGTTCCCTCCTGGTTCCTACCATGATGCCACTGATTCCTTTCTGGGTGATGTGAACACAAATCTCAAACACCCTTAATATGGTAACTCAGCAAAGACATCGGCTTCACAATCATCAAGGCTTCATTGAGAATTAATTATGCTCTCAATCTACTACATTAAATGTGAGCCTAGTATGTCAATCGGCGTGCACATGGGTGGTAAAACTCTCTGGAGGGAAAGCTCCTTGAGGGTAAGAATAAGACTCCTGAGCTCAGCTTCCAAGGTTTTCACAGTTGTTTCCAATCTACATCTCCAACCACAATCCTTATCATTCCTCCATACCAAACCTAGACATCAGGCTTTTTTCTCTCCATAGAAAGCACCCCTCCGCCTCCATTTCTACTTGGCTAGGTTCCTCTCTCACTTCGAAAGGCATTATAGATGTTGTCATTGAGGTACTAACAGTGCCATGAGAACGTGGGGTCCCCACAATCACCTTCAACCTCCCTCTCTGAGTATTGAGAAGAGGTCACTAGGCCCTTTGCCCTAACTCCAGTCCTCCTACAAGTCTCAGCCCCTCACATTTAGGAATGCTGAGATAATCACTGTTTCCAGATGTCTTTGCCCCACGTTCAGGGATGACTGTGTGTCTCTCTCTCCATTTCCACAGTACTTTATCTATGCCTCCATTACTGGATTCATATTTTAATTGCTTTTGGCATGCTGGAGAGGAAGAATTAAAAATATGATGGATTTAGCATAGTGCTTTGAACATAACAGTCCTTCAATAAAACATGATTGATTCAAAAATTATATCTCTTCTATTCTTGCATATGGCACTTAACACAGAACTTTGCACATCATTGTATTTGTTTTATACAACATATGCAAAACACATAAAAAAATAAAAAATAACCCCCATGATCCCATTACTTGTTACAAGTTTTCTTTCTTTACACTTGTTTACAATCTTCCGGTTTATATATTTCCATTATTCCCTCTTTTTTGGTAAATGATACTCAGTTGTTCAAGCCAAAAATCAATAAATCATCATTTGCTTCTCTATTTTCCTTATCTCCTACAGCCAATCCATCATTCCACATTCAAAATATATCAAATATATCTCATATCATTCCTCTCCATCACTCTTAATCCCATCTAGTCCTAGGTGATAACTAAGGGACACTGAAACAGGTTCCCAATATATATTTCCTTGTTTTAACCCTTGCCTTTATGATCTAGTCTCCCTACAACAGCTAGAGACATCCTGTTTAAAGTCTAATAAGACATTATCCTTCTTAAAATGCTTCAAGGACTCACGGCCTTGAAAACAAAATCCAACCTGGACTCTATAATCTGATTCTTGCTTCCCAAACCAAACTCAGATTCTGCATCTCTGTCATTCATTCACCTCGCTCCAGTCACACTGACCTTTTTCTTCCTCAAAAGGCAAGCTGCTTGGGGCTTTGCACTTGTTCTCACTCTACCTATGTTCTCCTCCAATGCCAGCTCCTTTCCATCTTTCAGAACTCAGATGAAATGGCATCTCTACTGAGAGCTTGGAAGTATCCTCTACTGAGTTATCACATTGCCTTTTTTTCTCCATAGCACTTGCTATAATTTGTAATTATTATCTTGTTTATTGGTTTTCTTGGCATTATCTGTCCTTTTCAAACCCAATCCTCAACATACAATAAAATAAAAGCAGTGTGGGAGAGTAGGACTTTGTCTATTCTTATATATTGGCTGTTTCTCCAGAGTCTAGAAAATATTAGGTGTCCAGTATGGATGGACACCTAAAAAATTGATGGATATAGGGGCACCTGGGTGGCTCAGTTGGTTAAACAACTGTCTTCGGGTCATGATCCTGGAGTCCTGGAATCAAGTCCCCCATCGGGCTCCCAGCTCAACAGGAAGACTGCCTCTCCCTCTGACCCTCTCCCCTCTCATGTTCTCTCTTTCACTCTCTCTCTTTCTCTCAAATAAATAAATAAAACCTTAAAAAAATGGATGGATATATATTTAATGTTTGTTGTAAGACTTTACATTTTTAGTAAACTCTTTTTGGGTGAAGACCAAGTCTTCTTTGAAGAAAATTTGATATGGCACCCTAGAAACTACCATATGATTATTTTTTGTATGTGACTATTTTTTTTTACAAGTTCAATTTTAATTTATTGTAACCCAGTAAGTCATGGTTTTAAAAGCAGAGTTTCCATCAAATTAACACTTAATTCTGTGCAAAAATATATTTTAAAAACCTAATCTTAAGGCAGAAGTAAGATATAAAAATGAGCATGTCTAATACGGACTGTAAAGTACCATGTGACTATTGATACAATAAATATTATTACGGATTTTGAAAACTCCATCAGGACTATCATTTAAAGTGACTCCAGAGGCTCAGATTTCATGGTAGAAAACAGAGTCAAAGAAGCAACCACAAATACTTCTGACAAATCTATGTTTAAGAACAGGAACCCACAAATACATGGCTTCAAATGATATTAATAAACTGTGAGGATTTTTTTTCCTGGGAATGCTTTGAAAATCTGAAAACTTTTAATGTTATTTCCAAAGAGCAGGTCTCTGCTGCATTAATCTCCCTGTGTGCCCTAAGCATCCATGGAGTTTAGTGGTTCTCTTCTTAAGAGGCTCATGATGCCTTGAGTGTCACATGATCAAGAGAATTGGGCTTAGTAATTCCACAAGAAGAAAGTCCAACTGAAGTAATGTGTCTGAATTTAGTACCTAAATTAAAAGTTGGAGACTCAGCTTTCCCAGAAGTAATTTCTTCTCTCATCAGGGAATGTATATGCTATAAATAAGATTGTGTAGCTTGAAAGCTAATTGTTTGAGAACACCTAATTGAAAATAATAACTAATGAGAGGGTCACATTAGTGACTTAATGTTAGTGGTCACATTAGAATTCTGCATTTATACAAACCTTGTTGACTTCCTCTTTCATAGATGGCATTAGGGGATAAGTAAATTATTCTAAGATCACTACAGCAGCTGACACAGGCTGGACCAGCACCAAAGGACCTTAAAGAACATGACAAAGAAGCTCGACTCCTAACTCACAGATTCTTAGAATTAAAGAATTCTGTCTAAACGAAAAGGAATAGAGTATCTCAAAGCAACCAATGAATCCAAAGAGCAAATAGTAGAGTCCATTGTTTTAAACTTAATGTTTGTGGAAACATAGATAAATAAGAAAGCTAGAAAACAAATTAAAATGGTGTCTTCTCCCACAGAAGTCTCTGCACTATACTAATGTGTTCTACACAGGGTGGGATTTGGGTTTGAAAATGAGAAAGTGTTTCCCTCCATCAACAAACCTGGCCTTGAATAGAGGCATACAAAACAGATTCACACATCACTGTCTGACAAGATGTTCACTGATAATTTTAGCAGTGCTGAGGAACTTATTGATACACTTTTCCCTCTTAGAAAAACATCTTAAACTCATGGAAAAAAAGAAATTGAGTACAAAAAAGCAAATGGGGAATTTGAAACTTTATAAGAAAGTGAGTGTCTGAAGTAGGACAACTTATAAAAAGGTCAGAAGATATGGTGAGGCTTACAAATTGCCTTATTATCAGCAAATTTCTATCCAAACTTTTGAATATTAAAAACTTTCAAATAAAAATAAACTATTCACAATGAGTTAACAAACTGACCTTCTTTGGTTTACAAATTACAGAATAAAGTGACAATGTTATAGTTGTATGTATATAGATGCACAGGGTTCTCCCACCGGAGACCTTCCTACTCCCTTTACAATGACTATTGAACAGAAAGTGAGCCATCAGTGATTGATTTGGGTGAACTGCATTAATCACAAAAAAAGCAATTTTCATTATTTCTTAAATATCCACCATATATATATATATGTATATACATATATACATATATATATACACACATACATAATAATGAAAGAATAGATTTAAATAGCTAATTCTTCCAGGCTTGGGGATTTAGACAGCCTGGAAAAAAATGTTCCTCTTTCTATAAGAATATTTAAAATACCTTGATATGGTTGATTTATTCATTAATCTACTCATTTATTTAATAAATATGTATGGAATGCAACTATGTCAAAGAGCAGAGATACCTACAAAGGGATGATTGGTTATTATATTCATTATATTATTCCTTTCTGTTCAATCTTACAAATTTATTTTCTTCCCCAAAAAGAAGTTAACTATCATCTCTCTCTCTCTCCCTCTTTCTCTCTTCCATTTATTTATTTATTTATTTATTTATTTATTGTAAGAAAAGGGAGAAGCAAGCCCAAACAATCTAAAAGGAAAGAATAATCAGCAACAAGGTGGTTCAATCGGTTGAACGTCTGACTCTTGGTTTCAACTCAGGTCACGGGTCATGGGATCAAGCCCCCAGGTGGGCTCCAGCCTCAGCAGGGAGTCTGTTTAAGATTTTCTCCCTCCCCCTGTGTCCCCCCAACCCCTGGCCAATTGGCATGCTTGTTCTCTCTCTCTCAAATAAAATAAACAAATCTTTAAATAAATAAATAAAAAGAAAAAGAAAAAGGGTAATCAACAAAGTAAATCTTAATCCATTAGGGAAGTCAAGCTGGGAAAGCGGACTGACAGAGATGCAGAGTGTTTTTAACAAGCAAAAAGTTAAAAAAGTAGACACCATATTTAGCACAACAAAGCTATTTCCATATATCACTTAACTTGTGAGAATGAGGCTTCCAGCTTATCATCGGACATGTTTAGGACTCTAGAAAAAGTGGGCCTGAGAATAAGTGTCCTCAATGATGAAAAAAATCTAAGTGGAGCCAAATAAAATAGAGACTGAAACTAAGTTACTCTTGGATCGTGGTTACCTGAGACCTTGAAAGTCACTCCCACTTCCACATAAAAGCTACTAGTGGTGTCCATTATCATCTTGACAGTATTCATACAATAGCCTAAATATCATAATGTTCAAGAAATGTTGAAGGGATTAGAACTGATCCTTCTCTTTCATATCTGAAAATTTATGTGTAAAGTTCATTAAATAAATACCTGCCTCTAACCACATCATAGGAATTTTTTATGTCTTTAAATATTTATGCTGGGCTATTATCATCTAGACAGAGAAGTCATACTCTCTAAATGTTTTTAAAAATATCTAAAAAATTATATATACTATCAATTATATCCTTGATTTACTGAATAAAGTTCTATTTAAGTTTGTAGTTTTATGCTGAATTATGACAATATAGCACAGATGAATTTAAGGTTTATGATTAAAGTGATATTATCATGAGGCATAACTTTTAAAAATTAAATGTTTTAGTTTATAACAAAATATATTCATGATGCTGCATGAAATACTGAAAGCTACCCATACCTGATGAAGATGAACAGTCCATAAACATAATCACAATACAAAGCTCTGGGAACAATTAAAAAATAAACAAAGAAAAATATTTAAAAATATCCTACAGATTCCAAGATAGTTCTATAACTAAGTGCAGGACCAACCTGTCACAAAGTTTATGCTCTCAAATACCGATCCCCAGCTGGGGAGAGGATTAGTCCTCCATCATGTAGGCCAGTAATACTGAAAGAATATCAAATCCCAAGATCTTGGATAGGGATATTCTCTTTTTTAAAGTTCAAGAAAATGCAGACCTAAATTTTAGTGAAGTGGGTAATTAATAAAAAGAGAATGTAAAACTAAGTACAGCATGACTATTTAGGTCAGCTATTTTTCTATCTACTCAGAACTGAAATCAGTAACGTGAACACAGTTATTTCACCAGCCCCTTCATTGTCAACCAAATTTAAAACTGGCACATAGTATTTATATATACCATTGCTCCAGCAATATTTTCTCCACCAGCTGTGGACTGACTGTTTGTGTCCCCACAAAATTCATACATTGAAAACTAATCCCCAATGTGATAGTATTTGAGTTGGGGCCTTTGGAAGGTAATCAGGTTATGAAGATGGAGTCCTCATGAATGGGATTAGTGTCCCTATAAAAAGAGACACCAGAGGATCCAGAAAGGATCCTTGTGAGGATCCAGCAAGAAGATGAGAAGATTGCCTATCTGCAAACCAGAAAGAGTTTCTCTGCACACACTGGATCTTCAGGCACCTTGATCTTGGACGTCCCAACCTCCAGCACTCTATTGTTAAGGCCATCCATTCTATGGTATTTTTGTTATCACAATCCAAACTGAAATACCACCAAACCAATATATTTCAATAAAACTGGTCAATATTGAGAAAATAGTAAGCAATTCTATTTCAAATGAACTGCCAGAGACTATACATTTATGTTCCTAATAAAAGTATAGCAAATTTAGATTGCATATGGAGAAGTATCAAATACAGCTAAATATCTAAAATTTAAAGTCACACTTTTTCTCATGAAAATAATGGATTTAATTCTTTGCTATATATGAAAAAGAATATTCTACAGGAACACATACGCATAACCTACTCCACAGGCCTTCACTATTATATTGCTTAGCATCTCCCTACCTTAAAATTTCAGAGCATGTGGCTAGATACTACCCTTATTCATACTCATATTCAAGAAATGTTTCCTGGCTCCTGCCTGTGGGCCAGCAAGAGGCTGAGGAATACAGGAGTACTAATTTCTCTCCTTGTGCAACTTACATAGCAAGGGGAGAGGTGACATTACACGTGTAAAAAATAAATAAATAAAAGATAATTACAGACTGTGATAAATTGGATGAAAGAAAAGAGAAAAAAATCAAAATGTTAAATCATGTCTTTAAATAGTGTGGTCAAGAAAAGCTTCTTTTGGAAACTAAGGAATGAGAAGGAGACAGCTTGTAGAGATGCATGGGAAGACTTTTCTAAACAGAATGGATAAATGCAACTGTTTTCAGGCAAATACCAACTTGATTATTTTTCCTTTCGAAGAACCAAAAAAAAAAAAAAAAGGCCAGAGCAGCTGGAGAAAAACTTTGCTCCTGATTTGTGTTTTCAGCTCCTTGACCTCCGGTGGTAAACAACAGAAAAACTGGACAAAATATTAGAGAAAAACCCGTTTTCAGACATTCAAAAACAAGAAGTGCAAAACGGTGGCTCCTAAGAGAAAAGAAACACACAAAGTGACTTCTACCCTTGCCTCAACTTTCTGCTTACAGCCTACAAACCATTTCTTGGAGGAAGAAAGAACAAAAGCTGAGCACAGCGAGGCTGGGGTAGCTGGGCTTGGCATAAAAGAGAACCAGAGAGGAGGGACCTATATGTAAAAAGAGCTCCAAAAACCTGAAAGGGATCTTCTTGAGTCCTTATTGAATATAAAATTGCATTATATTCAAGGTAAAACTTCATAACGCCAAACAAAACACTTGGGGAAGCTAAATGATTTCTAGAGCTCAAGCAGAGCAGGGATACATTTGAATTCCCATAAGCCAAGCAGAGTCTGTTGAATACCCAGGGTATTAGAGTTCAGTAGAAAAAGGTCATATATTAGATATAGGGCTAATAAAGGGGCATGCCTCAGAAATAGTCCTAGAATAAAGATTTCTTTAGATTCACAAAGGATTAAGTTGCACTGCAAGTAAATTAACCACCTGCCAAAGAAAGAAAATTGTTAAAGTAAAATAACAAAATCCAGACACTCAAGACAAATGGAGAAGCAGCAAACTCTAAGCCATAGCCAGAAGTGAAATCAGTCAATAGAAGCAGGCCCATAAGTATCATAGGTGATGGACTTTAAAATAGCTATGATAGATAAGTTTAAGATCTTATTAAAGAAATACAGAGCATTAGGAGGAGAGTAATAGAAACTATTATTGAACTCAAAAACTGAAGATTACTATGTGAAATAAAAATTCAGTAGACCGGTGGATTAGACACTGCAGAAAATAGATTATTACATTTGAAAACATAACATTCGAAATTATCAAATCCAAAGCACACAGCAATAAAATGCTAAGAGTAATTCCCAGAGAATAAAAGTAATAGTCTCAATGATTTCTATGACAATATTGAAAGGTCTAAAATTCATGTAATTAGGCTGGAACCACCTCTGCAAACAACATGTTCAAGGTAATTCTGAGGTCTGTGGGGTCAGCCAGCCTGAGTCTGCTCACCTTCAAAGTCTATGCATCATCTGAAAAGGACTCATCTCACAAAACTTTCATGAAGGTTAATGAGCTTTCACTGCACTCTATTCCTAAGGGTCAGTCGAAACAGGTGGAGGAGCCGAGGACCCAGCATCTCACATTTCCGACATTACTGTGAGCCATAGCCAAATTGGTGTCAGGAAATACAACCACAGACTAAGCCTCAGATGCAGAGCTTGGTTCAGTGGGCGTTAGACAGCACCTCTCCAAAATGCACCTCTTAGATTTTTTCCAAGAGCTGGTATTGTTGTTTTTGCTGGCATTGTTGGACTTCTCTTGGCTAGAGGTTCAAAGATAAAGAAGCTGGTGTATCCACCTGGGTTCCTGGGATTAGCTGCCTCTCTTTATTATTCACAACAAGCCATCATATTTGTCCAGGTCAATGGGGAGACATTATGTGTCTGGGATTTACAAGGATGTGTAATCATAGATTTGTGGAAAGACAACTTTCAAAAGCCAGGAATATGAAGCATTCACTTGGAAATGAGTAGAATGCCCCATGCTCTGCCCATTTTAATCTGTTATAGATAAACTGGAAACTCCATGCAGTAAACCAGTATTTCTATAGAAAAACAGTAGAGAAGAGTCAGAACCAACTGTAGTAAACTGGTTTTCTTCTTTGGGAAAAATGATACTAGGCTTCCTTGTTACCTTGGGTAATGCCATACTACTAGTGGACTAATAATCAGAAATCCTTTCACCTAGAGATAATGCTTCAGAACTCTTTGTTCTCATGTTGCTATTTATGTATATAATTAAAATTCCAAGTTAAAAAATAAATAAAATAAAATCCACATAATTAGAGACACATAAAAAGGGAAGCAGAAAAATATCTCAAGACATTTGCTGAAAAATTTCCAAATTTCATAAAACTAAAAATATAGATGCAATAAGATCATCAAACTCCAAAATAACATGAAGAAACCCACAAGAAAAAGTATCATAATTAAATTATTAAAATCCAGTAATAAAGACAAAATTTTAAAAGCAAGTGGAGAAAGCATAGACATTGTGTAGAGGAGAACTAAGATAATAGTTCTAATTTCTAACAAGAAACATCACAAGCAAGAAGACTATACAGTGACATCCTTAATGTGCTGAAAGAAAATATGGCAGCCAAAATATCTTGCAAAAAAGGAAATGAAATAAAGACATTTTCAGACAATCAGACAAACAAAAGCTGAGAAAACTTGAAAGTAGCAGACCTGCTCTAAAATAAATGATAAAGAAAATTATTTGGGTTGGAAGGAAGATAATACCAGATGGAAAGTGGGATCTATACAAATGAATGTGTGAGTAAGGGTAATATGTTGGGATATAAAAAGTCAGTTTTTCCCATTTTTAAAAATTTCTTCAAAGGATAATTGACTATTTGCCACCTGGGAGGCTTGGTCAGTTAAGCATCTGCCTTTGGCTCAGGTCATGATCTCAGGGTCCTAGGATCCAAGCCTTCAGTGGGCTCAGCATGGAGTAACTATATTAATATCAGACGAAGAGTATTATCATGCCTTAAGACAATTGATATTTAGAGGTACAGAACATTTCATAATGATAAAAATACACAAAAATCTTATATGTGGCTAATAATAACACCTCAAAATACATGAAGCTAAAACTGACAGAGCTTAAAGGAGAAAGACAAAGCCATATCTACAGGTGGAGATTTCAACTTCCCTCTCAATGAATCATAGAACATGCATACAGAAAATCAGTAAGTATAAAGAAAATTAAAACAGCATTATCAACCAACTTCACCTAGTTGGCATTTATAGCACAACATACTCAAAAACTACAAAATACACATTCTGCTCATATGCACACAGGACATTAACGCAGATAAATCATATGCTGAGCCATAAAATAAGTCCCAATAAATTTAAAGGGATTAAAATTATACATAGTGTACCCTCTGACTGCAACAGAATTAAAACCGAAAATAATATTAGAAAGTCTCTGGCTAACCCTACCAATATTTGGAAATTAAATAAAATACTTACAAATAACCTATTAGTCAAAGAAGAAATCAAAAAGAAAATTTTCAAGTATTTGAACTAAAATAAAAATGACAAAAACACAATATGCTAAAATTTGTGGGATGGAGCCAAAGCAGTGCTTAGAGGGATTATTATAACTTTAAATACTTATGTTAGAAAAGAACAAAGCTTTATATTTCCACTTAAGAAAGTAAGAAAGAACAAATTAAGCTTAAAATATGTGGAAGGAAGGAAATAGGGGCACCTGAGTGTCTTAGTCAGTTTAGTACCTGCCTTTGGCTCAAGTCATGATCTCAGGGTCCTGGGATCAAGTCCCATATTGGGCTCCCTGCTCAGCAAGGAGCCTGCTTCTCTCTCTCTCTCTGTCCCTCCTACTGATTGTGCTCTCTTACGCTTTCTCTGTCAAATAAGTAAATAAATAAATCTTTTTTTAAAAAAAAAGAGGAAAAGAAATAATAAAAGTAAGAAAGGGAATCTATGAAATAGAAAATGGAAATGTAGTAGAGAAAATTCATAAAATAAAAGTTGGTTTTGGAAGGGAAGCAATAAAACTGATAAAGTCAGAAAACAGAAATTACTTCTATCAGATAGAAAATGGAAACATCACCACAGATTCTACAAACATTTGAGGAAGAATAAGGAAACATTATGAATAATTTTATACTAATAAATTCAACAAGTTAAATAAAAAGGGAAAATTCCTTGAAAGATACAAATTACAAAAATGGAGACAGAAGTTGGATATCTGAATGGATGGAAGACAGTAAATAAAGGAGAGAATACTACCAAATATATTCAGAGAAGAGGATAGGGATCAGGTAATAGAGAGTATTATAGGACAAGATTAGAGTTTAGATTTAAATCTCAGTGTAAAAGCCATTGAGAGACTTTAAAGAGAAGTGGTACAATCTTATTTCAGTTTGTATCACCACTGCTATGAAAACAATGCATTCTAGAGATATAAAATTGAAAGAAAGATGATTGAAGAAAAAAAAAGTTAGGGAGTTATTTCAGTACCTCAGGCAAGAGAGAATGTGGGTTGAACTAGAACAACATTAGTGGAGAGGAAAAGAAGTGTACAGATTCAAGACATATCCTCAGCTTGGCTCACATACTACAGAATTTAAAAAGTACGTAACAACATTTCTTACTCAACATAAGAAATGTCTTCCAGAAAAATTTACATTAAAGGGAGTGGTATTTTCCCATTGATCTCCAGAGATATTTTTTCCTCTGAGAAAAATTATTTCCATATATGTATCACATTGTAATCAAGAGTGAAGCAATTAAAATACTCAATTTCTCTGATAAGAAAAAAATGGAAATAAAATATAATATTAACAGTGACTATCTCCAGAATGTGGTCTTAATGCTGATTTTGCTTTTACAATTTAGGCTTATAATTTTTAAAATGCTATTCTTTTTAAAAGACCAAAACATTTTGGGTCAGATACTTTTAAACACTGGAGTTAATTTCTAAAATACAATAGTAAACTACTAAAACATTTGCAATAGTGCTAGTTCAGGGGAATTATCACTTGATTTGCTCTTCCTAGGATACAGTTCCCACCGAAGATGTAATTAACCTTAATACTTTAGTATTCAACTATGTTTTAATCAGTATTAGGCCATCATAAATTGTGTACATTTTCATAATTTTACCACTACCTTACAAAAAAAAATACCTATGCTATTTATTTTAGAATCTTTGGATAAGTTAAGAGATATCTAGAAGTACAGACTAAAATAGTCAGCTGTTACTTCCCAATCTATAGCACTAAATAGCCAAGGAAAGTCTGTCCCTTTCTTAACAGAAACATGAAATTCCCTTTAAAGTTTATATGAAAGCAGGCTACTGGCCAAGAACCCACATAATACCCTCGGAAGGAAAAAAAAAAAAAGGCTTCTAAAAATTCTTGACAGTTTAGGATTAAATAAGTGCTAACATCTTAGTTCATTTCAATCGAATGTTCTTACTCCTTTTCTTCCAACTCAAACATGCATATTCTCACTTAGAGCCCAGAATCAAGCTAGAATTGAACCAGCCACTAAGAATAAGTTTCATTTCAACTTAAACAAATTTTTATGAACATGCACAAACTGGAGTGGATAGAATACTTTATTCTGTGCAAGGTAAAAATTTATACATTTTTTACTAATGGTTTAAAAATTAATTTTTGGAGTAAGGGATACTGAATTTTGCTCTACTGCTTACTAATTTTTTTTAATGAACTGTAATCTTAGCCACTCTGTAGTAACCCTTTGTATATACATTTGTTGCTAGGATTACCATATCTGACACATAATTCAATTACTCTTTTTTTTTTTCATTTTATTTTATCATTTCTTTTGGGTGTTCCCAAATTCATTGTTTATGTATCACACCCAATGCTTTATTGTTTGTAACTATGCTAAACAGTATAGATGTTTGTGTATTTGTTTAGTCAAAAATAAAACACCATCCTTAGAAAGTGAAAATATATACACTTCAGATTCATACAGATGTTATATCTGAGTTTATGAATATAATCAGCATACGTTCGATTTTCAGATTGTCTCTGTTCACCTTGTACCCATCATGCTTTTCCCCCTGACATGTTGTAGGATACTGTGACTGGATGACAATCACCTTGTAAAACTATTATGTAATTAAGATCAACTTTACAAAACAGCTTGTTTAATGTATATACTGTTGACTCTGATATTGTCCACACCACACGGCTTTTCTTGCTGACCACATGTACACTTATTCCATTCAGTGCTTTTCATTCCTGCTCCCAGCAGGTGTTCTCTGCTTCAGTAACATTTTCTGCCTTCTTGCTTTAATCACCAATGTCTTGTAGCACAGTACATTTCCCATCAGGGCAAAATCAATCCCAGGAGAAGATAAAAGTTATGTGGATTTGATAAATTCGAGGATCTATAATGCTTTGCAGTACACCTATGGGGGTAGGATATGCCTTCCTATAAAATAAGCTTACAATTTTTCTTCTCGTTTCCAAGTATTTATAAATCAGACTTGTTTTCAAGTCAACCTGTATCACTGGCTTGCATTTTACTGCGGGTAAGTAAATCCCCTAAGAGACCTCTAATTTGGGTCTTTAGTGCGACGTGCATAGGAAAACAAAATCTAGTAAGTATGCCACTAAGATTAGACAGGGCTCTTAAGCACAATACAAACAATACTGTGACATTTCCCTAACTAAAAATAGTCTTTAACTTTGTATCAGACAAATAATGTCAAGAAGTAGTATTTCTGCTAACAGTTGTACTTCCAAATTCAACTCTGGAAATCTTTATCTTTGATTTTGATTCCTTTTAATTTTTCCTTAATTATTTCCCACTGCTATCCCATCAGAGAGATTTAACATGTGAAAACTTAATAGACCTACCCACTCAAGTGTTATACCAGGTTTTGACAGTCTCGACCAAAATAACAATGCTAATTTTTTTTTAACCAAAGAAATTAAACTTGTTTTTCTCTGAAACAGTGATGAAATAGACTTGCAAAAATAAACAATCTTACTTCAGATTAGTTATTACCTTGTGTTGTAATGTAAAAAAAAGGAAGCAAGTTATATAACTGAAAAATTATACTTAATAGTAAGGCATTGTAGATGACAGTAATTTGAGGGCGATAAACTATTTAAATTATTTTTCACAAAGAAATATAGTATTAGCTGTTAATAATGAAACAACTTTATTTAATAAAATGATAGTAAAAATAAATAACCTAAATAACATTACCCTAATTGTCCCTTAAGTCCTTACTACTCAAAGTACGATCTATGCATTTTTATCACCAGTGAGTTTATTAGAATCTCAGGCCACACCATAGACCTACAGAATCAGGATCCTTAATTTAACAAGATCCCCAAGTGCTTTGTGTGTATATTAAAGTTTGAAAAACATTATATGAAAAGAAAATCCATTTAACTTAGTTGAAATTGTGGTACTAACTCAAAATATTAGAACTCTAATACCACTAAGTATTCAAAGATATCAGCTAACTGATATTTCAATTCTTAAACACCAAAAAGCAAATGTTATTAATACTGAATAAAGTTCTACTTTACTTATTAGGATAATTCACCAAGAATCTATGGTTTCTATGGTATAGAAAGTTCATCTCTTTATATTCCTATCTATTATGTTTTACAATGTGAATTTCTGCTCCCTGTTTTGTTAAGAAAAAATAAGAATCATAAATTAGATGGGAAAGAGTTTATATTTTATCATATATCATTAGTAGTTTTTTACTTAAAAATCTAAAATTGATACTTATCTCCATAACACAAGTAAATATCTGTACAGGATTTTAGAAAACTAAAATGTTGTTTTGCTTTATTGTTTGGAGCATGAGACATAAATATTTAGAACTGTAAAATATGGTTGTGTCCCGGAATGTTCACAGGAGCCATCGCAGGGCTTCAAGAACTCTGAGGACTCTCTTGTTCATCCTAAAACAAGATGATGACTTAAACTGAATTAAGACAATTAAAGAGTCAAGACAAAAACAGTTAGCCAGACTCAGCTCTCTCGTGAAATTTTTCCAAATAAATTTATTAAATTTTGAGGATGACTAGAACCAACTAGAAGATGATGTTTGTTACCCAAAATCTTTGCCTCACCTGAGACTGTGGAGGTAGACAAGCAAAGATTGGCTGATATGAGGCAAATCATGGCAGATTGACTCTGTACTGACAGCTGGTTTTTAGGGAAATCTCTTACACTGATGTATAATGTTACCATCACTATATCACTCCTTAGACAGTATGCAAGGGGGGTTAAGTCAGAATCATACTACCCATAAAAATATTTTTTAAAGAGGCATTTTCAAATAAGGAAAATATTAAAAAACAAAATACACTGGTTTGATGAAAACCTTTCACTAAAATACCACTAAAAAGATCAGATCAGTACCACCAAATTGAAATAAAAAACACTAGTTGACTCTATTGTGTTTTGCACTCAGATACAAAGGTCAGTGGTTCTAAGATAAAATCTAACTGAAACTTATTTAAAATATGGGACAAACACATATATACTTTCATATATACATATACATGTATTATAGTATAATCCATTAGGTACACATTAAAATACTTTGGTAATTAACTGTTTTATTTTATAGAATTTAATACAATAACATTCTAATCTTAAGGATGTCAAGGTTCAAAAGCCCATTTAACTGTAAAAATTATCACGAAAGTGACTTTGCGGGATTCGAGATTGACTGGCTCTGTGGAGTTTACTACTAATTTGTTTTTAACTTTGTCAACTAAAGTGGCTATATCTTTCTGTTTTTCAATGTCAAAAGTGATCAGCATGCTTCTGGGCTTAGAAAGTTATATTCCTATACTAATAGGATTTAATAAAAAAAATCCACAACATATTAAATACAGTACTATAATGGGAACCATGCTATTATTTTAGACACCGATGTTTTCATAATCCTACATGAACATTCCACAAAATGTGCCTCCTCTCTCTAATCTCTTTTCTTTACATCCTTATTCATTTTTGTGACTTCAACTTTATGTAAAATAAACTCCAAATCTACATTTACCTTAAAATCTCCTTATAATTTCCCTACTGAAAATGTCCACATGTTTATTCCATCGACACATATGACTCACTGTCTAAAACAGAACTCCTTCACTCATTCTTCCATACAGTAATAATTACTGAGCAGTTACTATGTTCTAGGAACTCTTCTGGACACAGAGATACATTAGTGAATAAAACAGACAAGAACTTCTGTGCCCATGGGGTGTCCATTACCAAGGGGTAGTAAGGCAATATCTATAATACAAGATCACAATATAAACAATGGGAGCAAGTGAAGTGAAGAAATTTATGAATCTTGGAAGGAGACTAAAGAATACCAAGTTGTGTGAAATTTTAAAGAGGGCTGTCAGTGAGGTAGTAACTTTTAGTACTACCTCAGTAGTACTGAGTAGTAACTGGTAGTAACTTTTGAACAAAACCCGAGTCAGGAAGAGGGGATGAAATCTAGTACACAGGTGGAGGGCTTGGCCATAGATTGGAGCACAAATATTTCATTTTTAGCAATAAGCTGGAAGGCTGAGTATATTGAGTACAAATGTGGGTAGGTGGGAAGATGGGTAGTAAGAGCTTATGGATATTCTCCTCCACTTGCTATTTTCTTTTTTTTTTTTTTTTGAGATTTTATTTATTTATCTCAGAGAGAGCGTAAGCAAAGGGAAGTGGCAGGCAGAGGGAGAAGCAGGCTCCCTGCTGAGCAAGAACCCTGAGATCATGACCTGAACCAAAGGCAGATGCTTAACCGACTGAGCCACCCAGGTGTCCATATTTTCTTAGTGTATTAGAGCAGTTACTGCTAAGAGTGAGAATTTGGAAAGATGTCTTGGAGGCTTGAGGGTAAAGGGAAAGAAATAAAATCAGAATCACATTTAATGTGTCACTAATTGTACATTTTTCTTTGGCTCATTCAGTTTTGCAGATACAAGCATGGAATAGGTAGATACTTAGATATAACCAGAATTGAGGTTTTGTCAGGTATGTGTAAAAGTGAAATTGTAGCAAGGGAGTTTAGGGAATCTGCAAGGGAATGATTATAATGATTATTATGTGAAATTACAATGGGTAAGGAAGTTTGAGGTCTTGTTTGGAGATAGCTGTGGAAAAAAGGTAAAAGATGAATGGTTCCCATTGAACCAATAAATTGTTGGAGTTGGATATGTGAGAGAGTAAGCCAGAAAATTAGATCTGAGACTTGCAGAGTAGAATTACTGAAACTGAGATTGTGGACAGGTGCCAGATGTTGGCAAACACAAGGTATAGGGCATAACCATGTGACAGAGGGACTGAGATGGAGTGGAGGACAAAATCCTTGGAGAAAAGAAGCTTAAGGACTAAAAAAAAAAAAAAAAAGAAAGAAAGAAACAGGATATGAAAAGGATCATTACAGGATTATTAAAATCACCAAGAATTATGAAGCAGTTTTGGGAATAGTGACAGTGAGTCAGGAGTGGAATGATTAAAGATGACTTTAGAGTTTGCCAATGACAGTGGCAAGGAGTGGTGGATTGTTTGATGACATGGGATTTAAAGCTAAGAAAGCCTGAGCAAGAGGGAGGAAGAATGGGCTAGAAGTAGCACTGAGGAGCAAAGAGAATGTTCTCCTTACCTACATGCTTCGTGGTAAAAGGTTATGGAAGAAAAAATGACCAAAATTTGAGAGAACTCATAAAGAAGCATTGTCTACAAAAAAAGTCAGGGCCAAACAAAGCAAGAATGTGAAGGAAAGAGGTTGTTCAAAATTGGTGAGTTCTACTGGAAAGATTTCAGGAATAGAGGGTGGGTGACAGATGTGGTCAGAAGAGAGGATGTACAGAGAAATATGGAGATGAGAGACATGATCTTATGAACAATGAGATCTGTGGGATGAGATGACCCCAGAATTTGGATTTTCCTAGAGTAACCTATTTTTTTTTTATGACTTATTTATTTGAGAGAGAGAGAAAGAAAGAGAGAGGCAGGGGAGGGGCAGAGGGAGAGGAAGAGAGAGTCTCAAGCTGACTCCATACTGAGCACAGAGACTAACGTGGGGCTCAATCTCATAATCCTGAGATTACGACCCTGAGATCATGACTGGAGCCCAAATCAAGAGTTGGGTGCTTAAGCTTAGCCAAATGAGCCACCCAGGCACCACTAGAGTGACCTATTTAAATAGGATTAAAGTTCACAGTGAAATTGTTTCTGATCCTCTCAAGATGGTGTGCAGTGGTGAAAGAGAATAGGGGAGGGGAGTAGTGAACAAGAAAGGAAGATTCTTGATAGGGCCAAACATGTTCCCAACATCTTCTTCCCTCCAGGGCAGGAGCTGTCTTATCCAGAAAACAAAACTCAAGTTTCTTCTTGGTTCCAGACCACAAAGTAGGGCCATCAGAAACTCAGTCTTCCAAATCCATTATCTCAGAATCTGGATTTACAGATAAAAGATAGTCTAGAGATCGTGAAGCTCTACTCCTTTCATAGAAAGATGAAGATCCCAAAAGGCAATAAATAACTTTGGTAACATCACAAAGTTCATTATGGGCAGCTGTCACCAAGAATCTGATGACTTTATCCCTGGTCAGATGTTCTTTGTCTTACATAATATTATGATTTTGGCAGGTTACATTATGAAAATAATGAGCTATTTTGAAAGACGTTTTTAAATGTTTACATAGTATAAAGAACAATGAGTTCATCTCTCAATTGATAACATCAGGTAATATTAAGAAGTATTTATGACGTGCTTACCTCTCTTAGGTAATATGATGATTTTCACACACATTTTTCTTTATTGCCACAACAACCCACCAAGGTAGGCATGGTGTTATCCTTCTCTCACACGTAAGCAAACTGAGTCACCAACCCAGTCTCTATTCTTGCTTGCCTGACTGTGCTCAGTTCTCTCTGACTTTGTAGACCCACATAGACTTAAATCCTCACCAACATGATATATTGTTTGATTGTTCATTTTTCACTTCTCAGCCCTTTCTGTACCAGCTGACTATGCATAACTCTTACGGGACTTTCTCCCACTCTTCCATCTCACTTGATTCCTTTTCTATTCCTACTCTTGCCTGCCTGATTAGCAGTGCCTGCTGGACCTGTGTACAGCCAGGGACCTGATTTTGGCCCTTTTAGAGAGCCAAATAGAGGTCCATAGTTGCATTTTCATATACCTACTGGTCATAGCCCACACATACTCTTGGTTACTTACTTGTTCAGAAGCAACTCATTGTCTTTCTCCTACCATGAACTACTCATTTTGCTATTTCTATTTCTAGGGTTTTTCTGACTACTTCTTTTTCTAGTACCACCATTCTCCTAGAGCTATGAAGTGAAACCTTAGAGTCATCTTTTCTTTGCTCCTCTCCCCACCCAATTACATTAGCTTCAAATTTGCTGGAAAGTTCTAGGCATTGTACTCCTTTCCATTCCAACTTCTGTTATACATTCAGGCCTTCATTACCTGTTTACTATGCTTTTTAAAGAGAGTAGTTCTTGATCTTATTTTTCTACATTTCCATTAATCCTGTTAGTTCTATGGTCAATTAACTTTCCCAAAGCTCTGATCCAAACATGATACCTCCTACTTTTAAAACCTTAAATAATTGCTTGTTTGTAAGACATTTCAAAATACCTTTCCCATCTTCCCTATAAGAGTTTACATTTCTTCTATGTACCAGCCAAGCTCAACTATTTCTAGGACATATTCTTTTATTTCATATCTCTGCTTCTGCAGTCCACTTCACTTGGAAAATACACCTCTCTTAATCCCCTCTTAAGATTTTATCCACTCACCTCTGTCTATCTTAATTGTCACATTCTCTTGATTCCCTAAACTGATTTGATCTCTACCCACTTTGAAGGCCCTCAAGAAGTATATCTCTATACCACACTTATGGGATTTCTTTTGTGCCTTGCATTATAGTTTTTTGTTCATGAGCTGACTTCAAATATTTGAAAGCCTGTCATGCAGAAGAGAGATTAAACTTCTTCCACAATTTGTTTTACTCTGGAGAGAGTAAAACCAAGACTAATGACTAAGAGATACAAAAAACAGCTTTTAGTTCTACACAGGAAAGAATTTTCTGCAATTCAGAGTTGTCTTAGCATTGGGTTGCCTCTGAAAAGAGTACATTCTTTGTCATTGTGATGTTCAAACATAGATTCAAAAACTACTTTTAGCAGATGTAGTAGAAAAGATACATGAATTGGACCAGATGGTCAGTAAGAGTACCTTACAAGCCAGTGATTTTTTTCTTTAATTTTGTGTTTCTAAAGGCACTTCAGAAACCCAACTTAGATATAATCTTTCACTTACTGGTATGTTGAATCTACTACTACTTTCCTTCAAATCTACTATTGCTCAACTCCCCGACAACAGAATAAAAAGAATACATTCAGACAACAAACATAAAATTGGGAATACAACCAAGAAAGGAGACAAAGATCTTCATTCTTTAAAAAACTTAACAATACTGTTTTATAAATAATACCCTGTCCATTGAATATAAATATGTAAATAATAGCCTCACTATTCCTTGAATATCCACTTCACAAATTACTTCTTAACTGTCTTATAAAATCTGCAAAAGGCTTTTTCTTCTTTTGTATTATTGGCTTTCATAATATGACAATAGGATACTAAAGACTACAATATCAACTGTAAAGTTGTTTTACCTCACTTGACTCTTTGCGTAGCACATACTTAGGACCTGAAGTAAATATAGTGCATATGCATACTTTGACACGCAAAGGGATTTTCTAGTAACTCTTTTTATATAACCCGATTTGACAACAGTGACAGATGATTATGATAGTCTTGGAAATTTACAGCGAATTCCTTATCAAAAATGTGAATTTCTTTTTAAAGCAGAAATTTAAAAATAATTTAAACTACTAAAGGAAACATTTCTTAGAAAGTGACTGTTTAGATCTTAATAGATAGACAAAGTCTAGGAACAGTCAATGGACACAAGGAAAAAACCTAACATGTAAGCTAACACAGAAAAAATGTTCAATCATGCCAATTATTAAATAAATTTACATTAAAACAATGAGATATCATTTCACACCTATTAAATTAGCAAATATTTTTAAAACAATATGCAGTATTGCTGTGGGTATGTCTGTATGTCTGTAAAGTGCACTGTTGGTGGTATTATAAATTAGCATAATATTTTTGGCAGTTATCTGGCAATACATATCAAAATCCATTAAATTTCCCTATTATTTGACCTAAGAATCTGAAATTTCAGGATGTATCAAATGAAATGATAAAGAAAAGGCTGATTTCATAGGCTTTCATTGCTATATCAGTAACAACATAAAATGTCCAATTATAGGCAAATGTTTTCAGGTAATACTTGTGTTAAATATCAAACGGCCATTAAAAAGTATAATTTAAGAAATTATGTAACAATACCGAAAAAAAATGATAGGCTTGTGATGAAGCGTAAAGAGCAAGATTCAGAATAATACCTATATTCTACTGCAATTCTGTATAACTTACACTATATGTACAACAACTAGAAAGAAAATTTTATTTTGGCCAGGGTGATATGGAAAAAAACTATTTGCCTTTTACGTTTGTTGCATTACCACACCATTTCTTTATGAAAGTAACAGCAAGATTATGCTTAGTTTTACGATGTGGAAGGGATCAGTAGTGAGTAGATTCCTCAGCCAGTCACATCAAACCCCTTGGTGTAAGATTTTTTTAGAGTGCATTATAAAACTTTGGAAATAGGATCTCTCCAAGTTCTTTCTAGTTTTATTATTCCAAGATTCCAAGTGATCTGAAAGGAGCAGTGTATAGGTAAGTGTCTGTTAGTTGAGGAAACTCAGATTTTCCTCATGGTGAAGATAAATTATAAAATCTCAAAAGCACCTGAAAGTGGCAGATAAACTTCATTTGAGGCCACAAAAATAGTTTCCCTGTATTAGGCGTCAGTGATGTACCAGACACTGAACTTGTGCTTCACTTTCATTGCCTCATTACTTGAAAAATTCTGTGAGTTCATTTCTCCCTGTTTGCTGAGGAATAGGTTGAAGCAAAAGAGAAAATAAGAAATAAGAAAAAAGAGCACCTGAGTGGCTCAGTTGGTTAAGCATCTGCCTTTCACTCATGTCATCATCCCAGGGTCCTAAGATTGAGCTCCCCACATCAGCCTCCCTGCTGAGCAGGGAGTCTGCTTGTCCCTCTCCCTCTGCCCTCCCACTGTTTGTATTCTCCCCACCCCACCACACACTCATTCTCTCTCTCTCTCTCTCTCTCTCTCATATAGATAAATAAAATCTTAAAAAAAAAAAGAAAAGAAAAGAAAGAAATGTGCTTCAAGTCACACAGATCTTAATGGTAGATCTAGAATTTGAATTCAAATCTTTTTCCTCTCTTATTCATGTTCTTTGCATTTTAATAGACTACCTCCCAAAGGGTATCATTTTAGAAGAAATATTCCATCTTCAATCCTTTCAAAGTCAGTCTCTGCACCAAGCAAACAGTTATAAACCAACAAGTGTATCTGGAGTCAATGTAGCCTAACTTCTGAGCACTGACCTAATATGTTGTTAAACCCAACACTTCCGGTGTCCCAATGTATAGACCACTGTCTCATGCCCTTGATTATCCACTGATGGAAACCGCTGACAATGTCTAGTTTTTCCAGGCACAGATGAGAAGTTTGAGGACTTTTTTTCCTCTATTCTCACACTCTTTACCCAGAGAGGTAAAATTTTAACAGTGGTCAAATAATCGTGTCAAAGGAGTAAGTATTTAACAGTATTTAAAAAACAAAGTTCAACTGAGTAAATTTAAAGACTTAATTGGCTTTATTCAACAATCCATGAAACTACCCAGTGAATAGAAAAAAGCTCTAAGGAGCTACATAAAATGGAAGACTTTTATAAGCATGAAGGAGGCTAATAAGAAAGTTAGCAACAAAAGTGGATTGTTTCAGGCAAGGTCATCTTCCTTTGAGAGACAGCAGGAGCCTCTCAGGCAGATTACCTCACCAGTGCTGACTAGGAAATTCCAATCTGAGTGGTTAAGATTACATTCTCTGAGAGGCTGAAATTGTATTTAAGTTAGGTACCTGCCTTGGTGACTATGCCCTTAGCACAAGTAACTCCATTTTGGAACTGTTTTCTCTTTTAAAACAATATCCCCTTTGTGATCAGACTCAGCTAAACTGAGAGATGTGATTGAAGTTGAAGGCATGAGTGTCATTCCCTGCTACTGCTCTGAAGTTCTCAAAATTTTTGTCTGATCTTCTGTCTGGTATTCACAGATAACATTTTTTTTTGTTGAAACTCTGTGTCATGAATTCAGGTTCAAGCAAAGACCCTGTATGCACCACCAACAATTCCCAACATGGACCCTGGGACCACGAAAAGGACTGACAGCAGACCCAACAAATGGGGAACTGTGGGCTAAACCACCAGCATTTCCAAACAAATGGGGAACTGTGGACTATTCCCACCAGCAGTTCCCAACATGGAATGTGGGGACTGAACCAAGGTTTGGGATTTCCCAGTCAAACAAGGAATTGCAGTCTAAACTACCATGGTTCCCAACAAGGAACTGTGGAACTGTGGAAAGACAATTCAATCAGGAGATCAACGCAAAAAGAGCAGAGCTCAGAACTAAGTGGAACTTACCCAGGGCCGTCAGAAATGGCATGGAAGACAGAGAACTCAAAGAGTTCACAGGTACCATGTCTCTGTTTCTTGTTATCTCCAAAGCCATCAGAAGTTTTCCATCAGATTGTGACACTGACAACAAATCTGTTAAAAAAAAATAATAATAACTGAGTAAATTTAAAAATCTAATGGGCTTTATTCAATAACTCATGAATTGACACCATCCCATCCAGTAAGTAGAAAGGCGTCTTGAAGAGCTGTACAAAATGGAAGATGTTTAAAGACAGAAGGTGGAACAAAAAAGTTAACAGCAAAGAGTGGATTATTTCAGGCAACATCACCTTCCTTTGAAGAATGGCAGGGGTCTATCTGGCAGATTATCTCACTATTCATTGACTGGGAAATTCCAGTCTGGCTGGTTAAGATTACATTCCAGGAGAGACTGAAACTGCAATTAGGTATTAAGTCTCAGTTTGGTGATGTGGGCTGAGCACAAGTGAGTCTATTTTCGGTCTATCTCTTTTTTAATACAGTGAAATCTCGGACAGGAACCAATTAATTGGCAAGGTACTAAAGGGAAGTAAAGTATTGGAATTCCTGAACTCACATAATTTAGGTAATGTCATACTTTTCCTTGGAATAACATGTGATGTCAAATTTATTTTTTTAAGAGATGAAAAAATAACATAATGCTGTTGATCATGGGAAAAATATGAATTGGGAGATGTCTTTTAAAACTTTAAAAGTTAGGGAGGATGTCAAATTTATTTTTTTTAAAGATGAAAAAATAACTTATAATGTTGTTGATCATGGGAAAAATATGAATTGGGAGATGTCTTTTAAAACTTTAAAAATTAGGGAGGATTAGAGAAAAATGATAACAAGCTCATTTGCCACAACACTAGAATAATGGATTGTCCCTGGGAAAATTTTAAGAGATAATTTTAAGTTCTAAAACTACTACTGGAGGGGCGCCTGGGTGGCTCAGTGGGTTAAAGCCTCTGCCTTTGGCTCAGGTTATGATCCCAGTGTCCTGGGATCGAGCCCAGCATTGGGCTCTCTGCTCCGTGGGGAGCCTGCTTCCTCCTCTCTCTCTCTGCCTGCCTCTCTGACTACTTGTGATCTCTGTCTGTCAAATAAAGAAATAAAATCTTTAAAATTACTACTGGTAACTGTAAGTATTTGGAACTTGTTATCTATTTAGAAATGAATCAAATATAAATAGGCTCAAGATCTATGATAAGATACTAGATAATCACATATCAGGTTAAGGGTAAAATGAGAAAACTGTGGAGAAATTTTGTATCTCACAAGTTAAGGCAACCACATCTTCCCATGAAACATAGTTTGATGCTACTGCTAGAAACATAACTGGTGAGCATAGCTCAGGTCCAATACAGCAGTTCACATGTTCGTTTATGTTCGTTTATAGTTACTGGTAGTTCATATATATGTAGGAATTTACTTTTATATGTGTAATTAATCCATCATTACTATGTTGTTCGAAATACATGTGTAACCAGGTAAGCAGAAAGCTTTCCTTGTAACCTATAAACCTTTAAATTAACACATTCTGTTCCTTGACATAGCATTCTGTTCTTTGACATAGCATTCTTTATGTCAACTTTTTCTTTTAGGTATGAATCTTCATCTCCTCTTTGGAAGACTACACAATGTTTTAATTTCTAATTAACTTTTTTAAAGATTTTATGTATTTATTTCAGAGAGAGGGGGAGAGCTCAAGTGGGAGGGGAGGAGCAAAGAAGGGAGAGAAACAGACTCCCCACCAAGCAGGGTGCCCAAAGTGAGATTCGATCTCAGGACCCCGGGATCATGACCTGAGCTGAAAGAGGAAAATACATAACTGGCTGAGCCACCCAGGCACCCCCATAGGCATTATTTTTTAGAGCAGTTTTATGATTACAAAAAAACCAAGCAGAAAATACAGAGTTCCTGTATATCCTCTCACCCCTCTCACCACTCCCACCCCCACACACACCTTTTCCTTGTTATTAACCCCTTGCATTAGTGTGGTATATTTTATACAGTTGAAGAGCAAGTATTGTTACATTATCATTTACTAACGTCCACAGTTTAAATTAAGGTTCTCTCCTATTGTGCATACCATGATTTTTGACAAATATATAATGACATGTATCCACCATGACAGTATCACACAAAATAGCTTCAAAACCCTTAAAACACCCTTAAGCCCACATATTTATGGAGAAATCTGCTTGTCCCAGCTGGCTATTGGTTTAGCATGAGTGATGACATTACACCCAAGCAGATATCTTGTTGAACCTTTATAAAGTAATGAAGAAAAGTCAATAGAACTCAAAATATTAGAAAGTTCAATACCTACTCCAACTATTGCTGGGAAAACTGCCAAGCTCATAATAATACTATCTTTGTCTGTTTAAGTATGAAACGATGATGAATGAACCCAAGATCTTCAGACATTATCAATATTAGAAGTAAAAAAGAGGGGCACTTGAGTGGCTCAGCTGGTTGACTGTCCAACTCTTGGTTTCAGCTCAGGTCATGATCTCATGGGTCATGAGATCGAGCCCCATGTCAGACTCTGCACTCACCAGAGAGTCTGCTTGAAGATTCTCTCCCTCTGCCACTCCCCCAACTCTCTCCTTCTCTAAAATAAATAAATCTTTATTTAAAAAAAAAGGAATAAGAAAGAGATTTTACCTTCTATAGCTAAGCATGATACCAAGAATTGAACATATCATTTGATAGACTCCAAAGTTCTAAAACACAGTTATCAGAACCTAATGTATGATTTGATATTGTCCAAGGGTAGAGATTGTTCAAAATCAGTCTCCTAAGAGATGAGGAAAATATTTAAATGAATATGGCCATATTATAGCAACATATATGGGAAAGGCTATCTGAGAAGACAAGAGTAAAGTAAAAAGTAAATAGGTGTGTTCCATATACTAGATAGCCATTAACAAAGTATGATTAGTAAATTTCTTTTTATAAAAAAATTTACATTAAAAATTCTTTACAAAAGGATATGGGACCAGTTGTTGTACTTCATTGTGGTTTGTACCCAAAAAAAGAATGCTGAGGGGTTGGGAGGAAACAAAACTACATTAGATTAAGCAAAAGAAGGAAAACTTCTTTCCTTGGGGGGAAAAATAATCCTAACTTAAGAGACTGATACTGTGGTGGACAAGGCATTCAATTCCATCATTTTCTGTTTATACCCCCAGGCTATTTAGTCACCACCGAAAGCCACAAAATCATGCCAATTGGACTCACAGCAAATTATGGTATCTACCGTTAACCACATACCTGCTCCAAAATCATTTTACTTTTTGTCTCCCTATCTTCTATTACATTGCAACTGTATTAAGCCCTTTCCAATCATTTCAAGACACCATCCCTGGGATGGTAACATTGTCACTTCACTGAAAAGGTGGGTACCATGCAATTAAAGGTTCTCCACCACCTCATCCCCACTCTACCTAACACCTATCCCAAAGGAACGTGTTTACTCTTATACCCCAGTGCCCTCTATGTTTTTTCATTTCTTCTTCTCTGAGATTTGTTCCATCTGCCATCTCCCCTTTATTGTATTTTCATTCTCTCTGTCTCCATGTACTCTTTATGCTATGCCTAACCATGTAATCGAGTTTTTTGAGATCCTGCAGAAAAGGTTTTTTTTTTTTCATCTTTCAGTTTTCATAATAGGTTACTCACACAGGGTCCTTAAAGAAAACCCTTCAGTAGATCAGGCTAATTATATAATCAGTCATATATTACATATAACATATATACTTATTGTAGAAGTTGCCTGAAAATAGGTTCAAAATCTTTTTGCCAAATAGAAGAGGAGATGAAGATAGAGAATCCTTAGCGTTCTAATTGATATGGGACCTCCCATTTTCAACTAAAGTCAACTAAATTGAGATGGGTATTCCAGTGATTTTCTTAGATATCCTAGAGAATATGGATAATTCCCCCAGGCTTTCTCCAGAACCTTGAAATGGAAATCCCAGATCCAATTCTGATCTCATACCTTATTGTGACAGTCTCTTGAAAGCTTATTTAGAATTGGCGGTTGAGACTCATCAGAGATGATATCTCATACCTACCCAATATACTTTTTATTTTATATATAAATAATGTAATAATAAATATATAAATAATAAAATATATATTTTTGCACATATATATATATATATATGAGAGAGAAATTAATCATAATAGAAGTAAGTTCTTCTATTCCAGATATACTAAGCATCTTTCTGAGGCAAGTATACTGGCCTACCAGATCCTAGTGTGGAGACTCAGAGCTGAGATTATTGCCCAGAGACTCATACAGAAGGTAACAAATGGCATACATTCTCTCTTTCCTTCAATCCTACTTTGAATTCCTCTGCCACTTTTATTACTCAGAGTAACCCACTGGCTGTGAGCCTTGCAATGCAGAAAGCCATAAATCAGAGTCATTCTCATCAGTGCCACAGAGTAAGGTCTCATCCCAGAAAGGAATAAAGCCATAGACACAATTTGTCCCTTAATACCTTTAGGATACTCACAGCTGGTTTTATTGTCTTTGGAAAATTGAACCAAAAGCAACATTAACAGTTTGGTATGACCCAGGTGCTTTACATGCATTATCTCATTGTAGCTTAAAACACTACAACATAATATTTTTACTCCTACTTTATAGATGAGAAAGGGAAGTTCAGCAAATAAGTGACATAATGAAGGTTCAGAAGCAGTCACCTCATATCTGGGAATTCTAAAGCCCACACATGTTCAGCAACATATCACTGTTATCACATTACATAAAAACGATAATGACTAATGACTATTGACTACATATCCCACACCAAACACTGTATAATTTAATCTTCATAACAACCCAATAATCAGGTACTATTTTTATTTCCATTTATTGGCACATAACTTGCTTGAAGTCTGTGTCAGAAGTAAAGCTGTCTAACTCCAGAACACATGCATATAGCCACTGTTAAATACTTTGATGATCTACAGAATATACACCTTGGGAACATCTTGGGAAAGATCTTCTGTTGGACATGGTGTCTTGAGGGTCCAGTACAGATATTGGAAAATATAAAATCCACCATGGCTAGTTTTTTTTTTTTTTTTCCCACCAATCCACGTTTTCCCATAGAAGACTGGGATGGCCTGAAAGAAGTCTCATAATGTGAACATCTGTCTTGCCTTACTCCTAAATGGGCTCCACCTCACACACTATTTCCTGCTTCATGAAGAAGCTAATTTGGTAGAGAGCTGTCAAATCACACATGAACAAACTAACCCTTTTGCCTTCTTTGCCTTGGACTTCCCATTTCCCCTCACTAGAGCTAAATTCTGTATTTGAATTTATTTCTCCCAAAACCCAACTTAAACCACACCTTCATGAGTGGGACAACATAAATCCTAACTAAGATCCTCCTCCATGCTACTGACACCTTGTTACGAAGACCTAGAACACTTCACTACTAAACCTGATAGTAATTATTCAATATATATTGATGAACACCTTAAATGAGTTCTTAAAATGCATTTGCAACATCCTGTTTACAACCTTCCCCAGTGTTGCTAATTAATTGAAATAAGTTTTATTGAGATATTCACAAATACCTTTCAACATGATTCTAAAACTTACCTGTTCCTTGCTTGTTAACCCAAACTTGCTTATTTCTGTGGAATATATCCTCTGTTCTTCCTTAGTCTCCTAACATATCCTAGTTTAAATTTACAGTTTCGGGGTAGTGTTAGGGCCTCATATACTCTAGAGAACTTCAGTACTTAGGATGCAGGGAATGTAAAAATGCCTACAATGCCGATAGTGCCAGTAGTACTTGATCTCTCTGCTTTACCCATGCTGCAGCGGAAACAAGTGGGGTATGAGCACGCCTAATAGAGGGAGCCACTTGGGCAATTCATATTGTTGGCAAAGTTGCTGCCAAAGTTCTCTATAACTATTCTGCAGGGCCATCCGATAGTACACCTGACTAGGTTACTATCATCCAAAATCATACTATTAGCATATAATCTAAGGCAACAGCCGTAATTCTGCAGTGAAGGAAGGGCTAAGAAAAATCAAAGTATCACAGCCACTATCTTCACATTATGGTGCCTGGCAGATATTAAAGAGGGTTAGTTCATGAAGTAAGTTTTTGAAGAACATAAGGATGTTCCAAAAATATTACAGTTGATTATAATGAATAAAAATAGTGCTATGAGCCACTCGTTCCTTATTGCCAATGCAATAAAACACCAATGTATATATAATGTTAGTTTAGGCAGACACACTTTGAGGTATGCTAATGGACCTGAAAATCAGTTGAAAATATGCTTTAAGTATTCTATAACTCTCAATTCAAAAGACTACTGGAGGAATTATCTATTTATTTAAATACACAAAATATATGTTTATTATGTGCCATGTTAATTCTAAAAGCTTTACAAAGATTAACTTATTTAATCCTCATAACAACCTTGTGAGGTATGTACTATTATTATCTCCATTTGACAGATTTGGAAACTGAGGGAGAGAAGTTAAATAACTTGCTCAAATTCATATAGCTAGTAAGTCTGTAGTAAGTACAGTCTGTTGGAGCAGACCTTCAAACACTGGCTGGTAGGCTCAGAGTCTGAGCTCTTTATCACTGTTCTATGCACTCCCTCCATTTTTCATGCTTCTGATGGTCTAAAAGGACAAATGCTGGGCACGCCTGGGTGGCTCAATTGGTTAAATACCTGACTTCAGCTCAGATAGTGATCTCAGCATCCTTGGATTAAGCCCTGGGTCAGGCTCCCAACTGAGCAGAGAGTCTGCTTGTCCCTCTCCCTCTGCCTACTCCTGCCCACACCCCCATCCCCACTCATGCTCTCTCCCAGATAAATAAAATCTTTTTTAAAAAAATAAAATAAAATGACAAACACTCGAAGTGTCTGAGGACACAAAAAAAGAAAAAAATACAATTTTTTCAGTCACCAAGTATTTATTCTACCACTATAAAATGACAGGCACTATAGTGGACATTGGGGATGTCATGGAGAGCAAGGTATATAAGGTTTTTAACTTTAAGGATCTTATCTTGTAGCTGGAAATGTAAGCCCCTGGAAACAAACATAGACAAATTTTGTGATGGAGTAGAACAGGAAGGACAGATCTCCCAGACTAAAACTAGTACGGGAGGCTTCCTGGAGAGATTCCAATATAAGAGGAAATCCAAAAATTGAGTAAAAATTATTTGGAGAAACAAGGAACAAGAAAGGGCAAAGATGTAAGACAAGGGAAAGAGGAGTCAGCATGTTCCAGGAGATGGAGGAGACTTATTTTTAACAAAGAAATTCAGTGTGTTTGGATTGTAGAATGTGTGGTGGATTTGAAGGGAAATAAAGCTGACTGGGCATAAAGAAAATAAGTAATACAGTGCCTTTTAGGCCTTGTAAAGGAGTATCAATGTTTTTTTAAATCCTAAGAGCAATGGGGTATCTTTAAAATCAATGGAAGTGAATAACATTATCAAATTGGCATTTTAGAAAGATGCAGCGAACAGAGAAAATTCACAACTCTGAAAACTTAGACCAATGGCTTGACCATTAATATGGAGGCCAATGAGACTGGACTAAGAAACACAAACACAAGCCAAACCATGCTGGGCCACTATGAAAGAGCAGAGGAAGGTGTCTCCCTCATGTCGCACTGCCTGTCCCTGGTTGTTAAGCTGAATAATGGTGCAGGTGAACTTTAACTGTGTGCTTGTCATCTTTTCCAGCTGCCAGAGTGTTGTTTGCCCCATTCCCTGACCATCATCAGTACCTCTCCATTTATACCCTTCTCTTCTATACATCCCTCAGAAAGAAATGGCAACAAGAGGAAATAAGCATATGCCACTTGATACCTTGGGAGGTAAAACCTCCACTAATAAAAGACAGACATGGCTGAGACAAGGGAATCACTAAAAGCAGTTTCTTCAGGCTCTTTTAGCTATTCAGCAAGTCAGAAAATTAGGTAGTGAGCATAAGACACAAATACCTCTTGGTCCAGCCAAGTTGTGGAAAAAAAAAAATATATATATATACATATATATATATATATATATATATATATATATATATATATACATATGTATACGTATACATATGTGTATATATATATACTTTTAAATATGTGCCTAGCATTTTTAATCTATCATTGTAATATATTAAAGTGTGACTTGCCTGGACCACAAGGTATACATAGATAAAGAAAAAAATACTGATGTGAGATATATCTATATACTGATTATAGATATATGGATGTGTAAAGAAATTCAAGATATATATTTGCAGTATAGTACATTGAATATGATCTTAGGGAGAAATATTAATGTTATAGGAAAATGTTTCTAAAACAGTGTTAAGCCAAAACAAACAAACAAACAAACAAAAGGCAAATACTCTATTATACAAAAATACAGAAAGAATTCTTTATAAAAATATATTAAATGAATATTGTGAGTGTTTGCTTTGTGTGAGGTACTGTTCTAGGTGCTAGCAATGTAACAGTGAACAAAACATAAAGCATAAGAATCTTTAATGTCTATGAGCTCACATTCTACTGGGAGAAGACAAACAAGAAGCATAATAAATAATTAAAATATACACGATGTTAGAATATGATAAATACTGTGGGGGGGTAGAATAGAGTAACAGGGAACAGAGTTTGGAGGGTACAATGGAAAAATGGGTGTTTAAGGGAGACCTTACTGAGAAAGTGACCATTTAGGAAGCTGGTGGACCTAACTCCTCTATCTCATTCTTCAATAAAATGTTGATGGTGGTTATTTCTCTCCTTTTTTTTTTTCTTAATGGGTAATATATGAGTGATTGGTTTTTTTTTTAAGATTGTATTTATTTATTTGACAGAGAGAGATCACAAGTAGGCAGAGAGGCAGGCAGAGAGAGGGAGAACAGGCTCCCTGCTGAGCAGAAAGCCCAACTCCAGCCTAGATCCCAGGACCCTGAGATCATGACCTGAGCTGAAGGCAGAGTCTTAACCCACTGAGCCATCCATGCACCCATTGTTTGGGTTTTTAATGCTTTTCCTTATTCTCTAGAAAGAAGATATACTGTATTAACAATTGTGGAAAAATGTAAAACCACCACCATCATCATCATCATCATCTATAGGGTTGACTATAAAATTAGAAGCTCTATGCCAGGTCCAAATGGCTTGATAGGCCAGTTTTGCCAACATTTGAAAGAGAAAAAATATCATCCCAACTGTATAAAAACTTCCAGAAAATGGAAAAAGAGAAAATTCTTCCTAACTCATTTTATAAAACCAATAAATACTGGTTCTAGAAAAAGAATTTTTTTTTTAATTATAGGCTCATTCATTCAAGAATACATGTAGAAATCCTAACTAAGGGGCATCTGGGTGGCTCAGTTGGTTAAGCATATGACTTGAGCTCATGTCATGATCTCAGGGTCTTGAGATCGAGTCCCACATCGGGCTCCCCATTCAGTGAGTAGTCTGATTTCCCTCTCCCTCTCCCCCCCACCAACAAGGACTCTCTCTCTTTCTTTCTCTCAAATAAATAAATAAATAATCTTTAAAAAAAGAAATCTAAAATATTAGCAAACTAAAACAAGGTATATAAAAAGATAGTATACCATGACCAAGTTGAGTGAATCCCAGGAATCCAAAGATGATTGGATCTTTTAAAATCTATAAATGTAATTCACATTAACAGATTAAAGGGAAAAATGATTATCACAATCAATGCAAAGTAAGCATTTGATAAAATCAAGATAACATAGCAATACAAAAAATCTGAATAATGTAAGAACAGAAAGGATAGTTTTAGCCTGATAAGAGTACCAATAAGAAACCTACAGTATAAATGAAACAAGATGGGATTGGGAGGGAGACAAACCATATGTGACTCTTAATCTCACAAAACAAACTGAGGGTTGATGGGGGGAGGGGGGGGGGGGGGGGGGGGGGGGGTTATGGACATTGGGGAGGGTATGTGCTATGGTGAGTGCTGTGAAGTGTGTAAACCTGGCGATTCACAGACCTGTACCCCTGGGGATAAAAATATATGTTTATAAAAAATAAAATTAAATTTAAAAAAAAACCTACAGTAAACATTATCCTAAAGAAGGAGAAGTTAAAAGAATGTATGTTAACATCAGAAAAAAGACAAAAATACCCTTCATCTCCACTTCGACCCAATATTGCACTGAAGGTCTTAGTACAATAAGAAAACAATAAGAAAGTAAAGGCATAAGAATTTTAAAGGAAATAATACATATTTTATTATTTATATGACAGGATTTTATTATTTATATGACAGGATTATCTATAAGAAAACTGCCAAACTCTGATGTACAAATTGGTTATTTAAAATATGGAATAGTTTAACAAGATAGCTGGATATAAGATCAATATATGGAAGTCAACTGCATTCCATATGCCAGCAATATACAGTCAGAAAACATAAATTAAAAGGACACTCTCCTCCATCTGAGGACACCATGATAAAGCAGCAGTTCTTAAGCCAGAAAAAGTTCTCATCAGAATTCCACAATATTGGCACTCTGATCTCAGAATGCCAGCCTCCAGAACGCCGGAGTTAACTTCCAACAACCAGGCTCTTGTCACCCAGGTCCTGTGGAAATGCCACCCTCATTCCAACTCAACATGGCAGTCTTGGGGATCCCAGGGATGGGAGAATCATCTCAGAGAATATAAGAAGGTCCATCTCTCTTCAGGAAATTGCATTTGTGGTCTATAATTGGTGGTGAGTTTAAAATAATGAACTTCCAGTCTTTGTATATGTTCCAAACATCCTCAGAGATACCTCAGAATAACTCTATGAAGATGGCATTATCCCCCTTTCACAGATGAGGAAACTGTGCATCAGGGAGGTCAAATAATTCATCTCAACCCCCATAGCCTGCAAACAGTACAACCAGAATCAGAATCCAAATCTCCTGACTCCAGATCACACATTCACACTTGCAATACTAGATGGGAGACTTGTCCCCAAGAAATAGCTTCTATGTGACCCCAGGAGGGAACCAGAATGTTCTGCATTCTACCACATATACCACTTTTCCTAAATTTCTTGGGATTCTGGACTCCAGGAAGACAAAGTAGATGCTGGGTCACTCTTTTTTCTAACCCAGAAAATAAGGCCACTGGTTCATTTTCACCCAAGCAATAGGTAGTGGAGGTACTCCTCCTCTGACGACATCTCTTAACATAAAATACAGCAACTGGTTACCCTCTGATACACAGGAAAGTGATGATGTTCTCATATTTATTTTGCAACTGACCATCACATTGTTTTAACTATTTCTAATTATTTTTCAGTTTGTCTACTTTGAAACCCTAAGAAACCACTAAATCCATTTCCAAACATTAATTTTGAAACTTCCTTTCCAAGAGTCTGTCCTGCTTCTTTTCCCTAGCTTAATCACTGTCTTGAATTTCTAGAATAATAATTAATAGTAATAAGAAAGGACATGCTTGTCTTGCAACTGACTTTAGAGGGACTGTCTCTTAAAGCAGTGTTTTCTAGATATTTGGCCCCAAAATTCTTTTTTGCACAATACCAAATAGACTCGCTCCCATGTTCCTCAAAAATAGTTTGGAAAGTGGTATTTCACTATTAGGGATGAAGTCTCTACTGACTGAGTATCTTTACCACCAGGACATCTGTGGCTATCCTTCAATCTCTATGTTTTAAATTTAAGAGTAATGGATGTTGAACTTTATCAAATGCTTTTCTGACACTTACTGAAAATATCTGAGTTTAAAAATAAGAAAAAATAAGAGCACACCATTACAACATCAAGTAATACCAAGTACATATAAATAAATTTATACAAAATATGTTAAAGAATTTCTGTTCAACCAAAGTTACCTTAAGGAAAGAGACAAGAGAGTGACAAACTAAAAGAAGATATCTGCAACCTGTATAATTAACAAATGATTAGCATCAAGAATATATAAACAAATTTTGCACATCAATAAGAACAGAACATCTGATAGAAGGATGGGCAAAAGACAGGAATAGACATTTTACAAAAAAGAAAACATATATGGCCAATAAAGAAATGTGCAATCTTATTGGTTATCAGGGAATAGCACATCAAGACCATAATGATAATACCATTTCACATCCAAGAAATTGGCAAAAATTAAGAAACCTACCATTACCAGGTACTGACAGGGTATAGCACATTGACATTGACATTGCTTGTGTAGGTATAAATTGATGTAATCACTTTGGAAAACAGTTAAACATTGTCTGGTAATATTAAACAAAGACATGCTCCCCAAATGTAGCAATGCTACTTTTACACTATACACATATAAGACACATATAAGAATATACACTATTAGAGTGATATGTAGGAACAAAGCGAATGTCTATCTACAAGTAAATGTATGAAAAAAAAGATCTGTAGTAGATTCATACAATGGAATATTATACAAAAGTCAAAACAAATAAAACAAAGTAACATAAATGAATCTTAGTAATATATAATTGAGTGGAAAATGAAAGTATAAATTTACATCCAGAATAAGCATAATATTTTGCTATAAAGTAAAAACAGCTAAAATTGCATGTTTTAGGGATACAGATGTTTAAGATAAAATTAAATTTTAAAATAAGCAAGAGCATGAATGATAGACACAAGATTTAGGATAGTAATTATGTCCAAGAGAAGAGGCAGAATTATAGGATGAGGGAGGATCACACATGTAAATCATGTCAATATGTTGGATGATGGGGTGCCTGTGTTTACTGTATTGATTTAAATTGTTTTAAATTAAGTATTAGTTAAAAATAAAACACCATGTATAGGACCAATGATTAGAACCAAGTTTATGATTAATCCTATTTGTTTATGTGTTTATTGGTGTGTTTGTTTAAATCAAAGCCCTTTAGAATTATCTAGGGAAGCAAGTCTCACTATTAGTTTGGAGGTAGGGGGTACAGGGGAGTAGTTATGGGGTTGACTGTATATCTAACAGCTGTCACAACAAAAGATAATGGCCATTTGTTAATCCATTGGAGTTTACAAAGATATTTCACCAACTACTAATCCATTGACTTTAACTGCTACAGACATACTATACAAAACCTTTACAACAATATGACCCTTACACCTTAACACTTATAAATTTAAAAATATATTCTCTATAGCCTAAATTACCAATCTATTTTGCTTTTTGGACCTCTACTGCAAGTCCAGCCTCAGCACAATGCTCCCTAGGCTTTGACTCCAAGAAGATCATCTGGTGCAGAGAAGTGCAGTATCTCAGCCTCTCTCCATCTTAGGAGGGATTTCAAAGGTGTTGTTGTCTTTGGCTCAGTCAGGTCTGGTCAGATAATAAGCTTCACATTTACATGGTACATATCCGTTCTCAGCAACTTTGTCATCTCATTTGATTCTCAAAACAATTCTCTGAGGATATCAACCTATTATTATTATTCTCATGTTATATAGAAGGAAACTAAGACTAAATATAAGTATGTGACTTGCCCAAATTCACAAGTCTTGTAAATAGTAGAGCTAAGAGCCAGACCCAGGCATTCAGATTCCAGGTCTCCATTTCTACGGTAATGCCCATATTTCAGAAACTTCCACTAATTTCTTTCCTGGGAAAAAGGAAAGATTTAGAAGAAGAAGAAGAAGAAGAAGAAGAAGAAGAAGAAGAAGAAGAAGAAG